>NW_026575041.1:15060000-15487500 GCF_905146905.1 Nyctereutes procyonoides | reverse complement strand
TTATTTATTTATTTATTTATTTATTTATGAGAGACACACAGAGAAAGAGAGAGAGAGGCAGAGACACAGGCAGAGGGAGAAGCAGGCTCCACGTAGGGAGCCTGATGTGGGACTCGATCCCGGGTCTCCAGGACCACACCCTGGGCTGAAGGCGGTGCTAAACCGCTGAGCCACCCGGGCTGCTCAGCTCATTAGATTTTTGATATTCATTTGATTCAATGCCAAGTCAGGGCCTATTTGTCCAACTAAATTACTTGATAAATCTCTTGTAGCCACTTCAACTGGCCAGTCTGTTCCTGAAAGACTCCAAAAAAATACCTCTCAGGGGGCGCCTGGCTGGCTTAGCCTGTAGAGAATGAGACTCTTGATTTCTGGATCACAAGTTCGAGCCTCACATTGGGCATAGAGATTACTTAATAAAAAAAATTATACATTTTTTAATACCTCTCAGGGCTTGTGAAGTAGGCCTGAAAACCAATATGGTAAATTCCACAAACCTCACAGGGAATGGCAATCACCCTGAATCCCAAAGATTCCATCATAGAGAAGCAGCTGGGTCAGCTCAGGGTTCCAAGAAGTCACTTTGCCCAAGAGAAATGTCTTTCTTGATGGCATCAAGAGAAATTAAGTCACTTTGCCCAAGGTCACCTAATAAGTGGAAGAGCCAGATTAATAGAATTTTGTGTGATTTGGAATCAAGCCATGCTCTTCAAGACCATAGGCCTGTGAGTGCCTCAGGCACAGTCGGCCCACTGGGGCTATACCCTCCTCTTCTTTAAAGCTGCTACTTCTTTAGATTTACTGAAGGTTATCCTTGGCTTCTCCTTCCTATTTCTAACATGTTTTTGGATATTAATCAGAACGACTGTGCGGGCAGTGGGAAGAAATAGAATGAAAATCTATTTCTGAAAATTTGACTCTAAGTTATAGGGTTTTTAAAATAGATGTATCAGGAAAAAAAGTAAAAGAAAAGGTTCCCCTTTCAGACTCTCCTTTTCTATTCCTCTCCAAATCTAATACTATAATTATTCCATTAGCATTTTCAAAGAGAACTATACAATTTTGTCTAGAATTCTCGATGTGCTTTGGGACCCTAGCTGCAGGAATTAGGTCAGTCATAGTAATAGTAGCTAACATTTCTCAAGCATTTATTCTTACAGTTGTCCATACATATTTAATTTTTAATTCCCCAGTTAAGTGGTAGCTGGTTAAGTGGTACTGCTGGAATTTAAAATTTGGCTGTGGAATCCAGTACCGGTTTCCTAACAGCTTTGCTCTACTTCTCACGATTTAAAAATAAAATACTTTTGGGGTGCCTGGGTGGCTCTATTGATTGAGCATCTGACTCTTGATTTCGGCTCAGATCATCTCATTGGGCTCTGAGCTGGGTGTGGAATCTGCTTGAGTTTCTCTCTTTCCCTCTTCCACTCTTTCTCTCTCTCTCAAATAAACAAATCTTGAAAAAAAGACTTTAAAAATAAAAATAAAAGTAAAATGCCTTAGATATATTCAAAATTATTTTTAAAATATACTATTTGGCATTGGGCAGGCTGTGAGAGTTTGCTGAACCTCAGTTCCCTCATCTATGAACTGGCCCCTGATTCATTTTCCTGCGATGTCACGTATTTGTATTATGTAGTCTCCTGCGGTCGCTGTCAGCTCTGATATATCTTGAGTGTGCCCAGGTAGCATGCCGCAGCTTATTCCACCTTCTTCCCTTGCCAGCTTTGGGACTGATGCAAGCCACTTAAACTTCTTTGCCTTGGTTTCCTGTCTGTAAACAGGGGACTGTAGCAGAACCTGCTCCTTAGTGTTGTTAAAAGAATGAAATGAGGTGATTCACGTGGAGCTGTGCCTGACACATAATAAATGCTGAATAAATGTTAGCTATTACTCTTATTCTTAATTGCCATTTGAAAATACCTTCACATACAATTTCCTTCTTGATCTGCCCAATACGGCTAAGGTATGAAATCTATTTGGGACGCCTGGGTGGTTCAGTGGTTGAGTGTCTGCCTTCAGCTCAGGGTGTGGTCCTGGAGTCCCAGGATCGAGTCCCGTATCAGGCCGCTTCTCCCTCTGCCTGTGTCTCTGCCTCTCTCTCTCTGTTTCTCATGAATAAATAAAATCTTGAAAAAAAATATATTTCATAATAGAAAAGAACAAGAATCAGAGAGGTAAGGGACTTGCCCAGGGTTGTAGGAGTTAGCAAGTGGCAGAGGAGGAAACGTGACTGAGGAAAAATAATTCCCTCAGGGCATGCATGTGTGCTAACTTTCCCTGACTGAACTCTGTGACAAACATTGGAGGACATTGACTGTCCCACAGGCCAAGTAGTGGGGAGGTGGCCTGGGCCTAGCGTCAAGCCAGTGGCCAGGAGGTTCATCTGGATCACAGCGCTGTGTTGTTTTAGAGTTTATAAAATGTTCTTACACCTTGTGAAATTCAACGCGGGGAAGGTTTTGGACTTGACTATCTCTTCGGTGTCTATTTCTAAAAGACTGTAACTCTCCAAGGTGTTTTAGAAGAAGGGTCTTAAATGTTAATAGATCTAGAAATGTAGAGGGAGCTAAATTTGGCAACCACACATCAAACCAAAAATAAATAAGTAAATAAATAAATAAAAATGCATGTCAAGTCTGGGCCACTCTCTTCTGGGCAGTTTATTGCCTTGTTTCTAGCCTGGCTAATTATAGATTTTCTAAATACCATGTGGACTAATGTGGTCTGTGTTTAGAGGTAAGCAGTATGTACACTGAGCAAGATGGGGAGCTTTCTTTTCTTTTCTTTTTTTTTTTTTTAAGATTTTGTCTATTTATTCATGGGAGACACAGAGAGAGAGAGAGACAGAGACACAGGCAGAGGGAGAAGCAGGCTCCATGCAGGGAGCCCGATGCAGGACTCGATCTCAGGACCCCAGAATCATGACCTGAGCCAAAGGCAGACGCTTAACCACTGAGCCACCCAGGTGTCCCTAGAGGACTAGTTCTGACAAGAGAGCACATAGCAGTCTGCACAAGGAGTGCTAAGTCATTTGAGAGAAAGAAGGGATGAGGAGGAAGAGCTCTAATGTGTGTGTCTGGGTTCTTCAGCACAAGCACTAGCACTAATGGTATGAAGTGGCACAGTGTGTATGAATGTGTTAGAGACTGTTCTAGGTGAGAGGAAGACAAAAGTGGATAAAAAATTGAATAAGACCTGATTCCTGACCTCAAGAAATTCACAGTTCAGTGGGCACGATGGCACCAAAGCAAATCACTATAATAGTGAATGAACTGTATTGAAATAGGCCACTTGAAAATATTCTGGTGGTGCAGAGGGGGTCCAGCCTGCACCACATATGTCTGCTTTCTGAGCTTAAAACTGAGCAGCTTGGATAAAGCCTCTGACTCCTAGGGTATTTCTAGTGCTCTTACCCAGCACCGGTTACTCCCTGAGGGTGATTTCAGGGCCATGCAACCCGGGGCTTTCTTCAATTCTGTCTCTTTCTCTTGAGAATCTTACACATTCCCATGGCTTTAAATTCCATGCAGACAACTCAAAAAATGTGCATGTGACCTTGACTTCCCACGATCTTCAGGCTTACCATTTGGTCTTCCTGCTGAGTATCTCCTTCATGATATCTCACTTATATTGCAAGATCAATATATCATAGGAAAGTGGCATAAAAAAACCCCAAAGATTGTTGGTTTTTCTCTATTGGTGAAGTAATATATGCTCAATGTATCAAAATTGGAAAGTAGGAAACAATAACAACAGTACAGAGAACAGCCACAATAACCCTTCCTAATGATAAGTAGTAAAGGATGCTATTTGTAAGTCTAAACTAGGCATCCTTCCCCGCTCGCTGGACTTGGTATACACCTTTCCCGTAGTCACTTGGACTTAGAGCCTCTGCCATCTTTTCTTCCTTGACCCTCCAAGTCAGATAGTGATTATGCTTCTCCTGCCACTGCTCTAGACCAAGCACAGCAGTATTATTACTTCCCTGTTCTTCTGTAATAGCCACCTGGCTAGTTCTAGTCTCTTCTTTCTTCAGTTGTTATGTGTACCTGTGTCAAATTCATCTTTCCAGAACATTGCCTTGGTGGCTTCCCATTGCTTATAGATTATGTATGTCATGAAAAGAGGAATTAAAACACTAGAGATGGGACGCCTGGGTGGCTCAGCGGTTGAGCGTCTGCCTTCGGCTCAGGGCGTGATCCTGGAGTCCCAAGATCGAGTCCCACATCGGGCTCCCCTCATAGAGCCTGCTTCTCCCTCTGTCTGTGTCTCTGCTTCTCTCTCTGTGTCTCTCATGAATAAATAAATAAAATCTTAAAAAAAAACACTAGAGATGAGGTGATAGGAGGGCTGATGGCTAGAAAGAGGACAGATTTCAGGTCATAGAACCATTGAGGGAGGAGTTGGGTTCTTAGCAAGTAGAAGTGAATGGTGCCCTTGAGTCCTGACTAGATCAAAAGAAAACCCAGGATCCATTTCACTGTGGCTTATTGTCATGAATACAGTTATTCTCATTGAGGGTTGAAGTGGTATTTAAATATTTTTTTGTTTTATTTTGCTGAATTTTATTGAAAAGGTCATTTTAAAATTTGAGGATTTGAGAAGTGTAAGATTTTGCCTGGGAAAATTTACTCATTCACTTGATAAGCAGAGGGATTTAGGGGCAAACAAAATGGATCGATTTTTGCACTTATGGAATCTGATAGTCTAGTGGGACATAATATTTAAAACAGAAAGATAATTATTTAATCTCTGTTTTGATGAATGCTCTGAAGGGGAATTGTCAGATACTGAAAGGAAGTCAAAACAGGACACCTACCCTAGCTGTGAGGAGACATGGCATAGACAGCAATAATCTGACATAGCTACAGGTTACAAGGTGTAAGAAGGGGGTGGTGAGTGTGCAGCTTACAAACCATGAGGGGACACATATGTTAAGCTAAAGGTTAAAAGTGATGATCTGTTACATTTATCAGTTTGTAAAGGCAACTTTTGCAATTTAAACACCACAGTGATTCTGGCAAATAGGTCTTATTAGTTCCAATTTTGGAGGTGAGGAAACTGGGCCAAGCCTAATAAGTAAAGCATGGTGCCTGGTGTGTAGTGGTCGCTCAGTGAAAGTGGTTTGATACTGAAGTCATCGCTCACCTGAAAAGTTTTTGAGAATGGTTGCTTTGTAGCAATGCTTAGACTTTTTCTCCCTCTTCTGATGATTTACTCTGTGGAATCCTGCAAAGCTTTCAAGTCATTAAGAACTGCCTGCCCCCATCCCCCTGTTTTTCTTTCTTTCTCTTGATTCTTTTTTTTTTTTTTTTAAAGATTTTGTTTATTCATAAGAGGCACACAGAGAGAGGCAGAGATACAGGCAGAGGGAGAAGCAGGCTTCCTTATGGGGAGCCTGATGTGGGACTCGATCCCAGGACCCCAGGATCATGACCTGAGCCAAAGGCAGATGCTCAACCACTGAGCCACCCAGGTGCCCCTCTTTCTTTCTCTTGATTCTGAGATGGAAACTGCCAGGAGGATATGCTGGCCCTGCTGCTCCTGGGGTGAAAATCATGTTTATTCCACCAACGGATGACACTCATCTTCCAGGTTGATGTACCAGTGTAGCGTCTGACTTGGCAAGGCCAAGACTATGACTGTAGCCTGGGTTTGAAATCATTGAGTTCGACTATTTTTTCTTCCAGCTGTTTGAAAATTTAATTAAGAAACTATGTGATTTTAAGTTACTCTTTGAAAAACACTCAGGTTTTAACCTCCCATTCCCCATTCCTTTTAGTTTCTTACAGGTAGATATTAATCAAATTCTATGTCTTCTGTCTTGAAAACTCACTCTGTCTCATCCCTCTATGAGTGGCCATGTCTTCTTCACGATGCATCAGGACTACTGTAGCAGCTTCCTAATACCGACCCTTCCTCAAGCTTTCCCCCACGTTGATTTGTAATCCACAGAGGTGAGACTTTTGAACATGGCCTCATTCTCCTGTTTGGCATTCTTCAGTGGATCCCCATTACTTTCAGAATTAGAGGCTAAACTTTACCATGAAATTGAGGTCACTCATTCCAGTCCCATTTCTCATACCTCTGACTCTTGACCATTCCACACATCTTACTGTGGCTTCAATTCACCTACCTCACCCTCTTGTTATGGCTCATACGGTTGTCAGTGGCTAAATACACTTTCTTCTTTTCACTTAGATGAGTCCTATGGATTCTTGGTCACTCAACCCATCTCACCTCTTTTAAGAAATGTCTGTTGAGCCCATGTGCCCATGGGAGGCACCGTTTCTCTGTTCCCATATTAGCCATGCTTTTCGTGGATTTGAAGCCTTCTACTACTGCTCTGGAATGTCTTTTTCTTCTAATCTATAACCCCAATCCTAACATAGTTCTTGGTAATCAGCAGGTCCTCAGTGAGTGTTTGTTCATTCAGAAGTTTTCTAGTCAACTATCCATTATTGCTTCAATTCCAAGATATATCATTGATCTAAAAATGTCTCCAGTAAAACAAAAAAAATAGCTTCATAATTTTATGAATATTAATGTATTACAAGTGCATACATTGTAAAACTGATAAATACGGTAGTCACTTTTCTTACAATGGCATTCTGTCTCATTTTTTCACCATAAAAATTGGGGAGCCACCCTAAAGACCATTCTTAAAAGCTGCACTTCATCATTTAACCAAGTCTTCATAATTTGGAATGAAGTATCATTCATCTGGAGGTCAAATGGCAAAGCTATCTTTATGATTTTTTGATACATTAGATGGAGTAATAATTTTGAAAGGTAATTTTCACAGAGTTAAGATCTTGAGAGCTCATTAAACCAAGCTCTGCACTGAAACGGAGGGGGTTTGTATTAGCTTCTCAGGCTTTTAGAGCTAGTTAATGGTAGAACTGGAACAAGAGTACAGGCATCTCTGGTTTACTAATGATGAGATTTGAAGAATTGATTTTTTAAACACTAGATGTTTTGATATAGTCTTAAGCACTGAGACACACAATAATTGAATTTAGTGGGCACCCAGTCCTATGGAAATTCATGCAATGAAGAAGAGAGGGTGAAGAGACTGTGAACATCCAGAGACATCCATGGTCTGGCTCAAATAACATCTGTAATATTTTCCTTTGCTTTCCATTATGAGGCTAAGAATCAGGCCTTTTTTTTTTTTTTTTTTGCCTCCTAGTTCACACCCCAAGTTCATTGCCTCTGAGACTTTGTTCCTGCTCTTCCTGCTGGTTCACATGCCCTTCCCTTTGTTTCCACATATCCAAATCCTATCAAATGTTTGAGATCCACCTGGAAGCGCAACTCTTCTATAAAGACTTCTATAGGGATCCCTGGGTGGCGCAGTGGTTTGGTGCCTGCCTTTGGCCCAGGGCGCGATCCTGGAAACCCGGGATCAAATCCCGCATCGGACTCCCGGTGCATGGAGCCTGCTTCTCCCTCTGCCTATGTTTCTGCCTCTCTCTCTCTCTCTCTCTGTGACTATCATAAATAAATAAAAATTAAAAAAAATAAAGACTTCTATAATTCTCTCTCATTCTTCTTCCCTTGAATTGCATGCAACCTTTTTTTTTTCTCTCTCTCTCCCTGTAGCACTTCTTCCTTCAGCCATGTATTAAGAGTTATTTCCTACCTTCCCAAATATGCCTGGTGTGGCTTAGCCGACCTTGCCATAAGTTGTGACATAGTTTAATTAAATGACTGTGGAGTCAGCAAAGAGGTAGAGAAGGAGAAAGCATTATACAGGGGAGAACCAAACAAGGAAAACCAAGTTAATAGTTTCAAATATCTGAGAGAAATCAGAATTATTTCTTTGTGCTGAGTCCCTACTTTTCGTAGTCTCTGTTAGCCTGATACATTATTTAACCTGTCTTCCTCATCAGCCTTACACAAAACTGCTCTCTCAAGAAAAGGAATGAAAAACTTTGCTTCTTATGGAGCTCCTCAGCCTAATGGGGACAAAGGAAATATCCATTGTGGAAGGGGTCCACACAATTTGGAATCTAACTTCTAGGGCAAAATTTAAAGTAAATTGACAAGTTATTTGTCAATTTCCCTACAATGTAATGTGTTATTAATAGCCATCATTATTGAGTGTCAGGCATGATACTCTGTGTTTTTATGTGTCATTTCACTTATTGCTCACAATGAGCAGATCCGGTGGGTCCTGTTACTAGCCCCATCACAGAGCCGAGAGAACTATGCTTAGATGAGTTAGAAAACACATAGGCAAGGACAAAAAACATGTAAAACTTTTCAAAAGTCATGCAGGTCATGAGGGATACTGCTGGGTAGGAACAGATTTGTTGGCTATTTTCTGACTACTCCATTTCTACTGTTTCCTGAGAGTGATACAGCAGTGCAGTCATTTTCACATTCCTGAGATTAAGTTGAATTTAGAAGATACACATTATATATTTTAAAGGAATAATTTATAATTTTTAGAATCTTTATATTTTTGGATAGAGCTAAGAATTAAATGAGCTGAATTCTTTGCACATATCACTGCTGAGACCAGAGGGTTGGCTTGGCTTAATAACAACTATCTTTTTTTTTTTTTTTAAGATTTTATGTATTTATTTGAAAAAGAGCATGAGTGGAGAGGGGATATGGGGTGGGAGAAGAAAGGAAGATGGGGAAGCAGACTCCCTGCTGAGCAGGGACCCCCCTTCATGGGTCTGGATCCCAGGACCCTGAAATCATGACCTGAGCTGAAAGCAGACGCTTAACCGACTGAGCCACCCAGGTGCCCCAACAGCCATTTGAATATACTCCTTCTAGGCAGAAAAACCACAGTGACTATGGGGCGCAAGTCTCTAGTTTGAAAATTAAAGGTAAGAATAGTTTTGATGCTTGATGGTATTGGAATAAAAATTAAGTCTTGTGTAAGATAGAGGAGGAAGTATATGTGTGTACGTGCATGTGTGTTTTAAACTTAAAGAAAACAGCACTCTAGACTCTAGAGGCTATAGCAGAGGTACTCAGACTTCTTAGGTGTCAAAGTAATTTTTTCATGGTGCCTCTAGGTCAATAGGATTAACAGGCCAAGTTCTATGTAGTTAGTAGCTAGCACCAAACAATTCAATAAGTATTTTGTTCTAACAACTTAGTAGCCATTTGAAAAAAAAATTGAAACACAAGTTTAAAATTTTTTCATTACATTTTTAATAATTTTAATTATTTACTATTGGCATCTATGTGCCTTTGGGCCATGGGACAACATCACAAAATTTTGAGTCAGAATAGACATCAACACTCTCATTTCCTGTTTCACATGACTCTTGCTTTTTTTTTTTTTTTTTTTGTAAAGACTTTATTTGACAGAGAGAGAGAGAGAGAGAGCACAAGCAGGGGGAGTGGCAGATAGAAGGAGAGGGAGAAGCAGGCTCTCCATGGAGCAGGGAGCCTAACATAAGGCTGGATCCCAGGATCCTGGGATCATGACCTGAGCCGAAGTCAGACCCTTAACCGACTGAGTCACCCAGGCCCTTGAGTCTTGGTTTTTTATCACCTAAACTGTGAAAATTCTAGTTTCGAAAAGATAAGATCACATCAGAAGGAATATAGCATGATCTAATGTTCAGATTGTGAACTGTCTCAAGCTAGAAATTCCTGAGATCAAGTTCCTTGATGGAGCTTGAGTACTGCTGTGTCTGGCTTGAGATTTTAAAATATCCTGTTTATCCTGTTGCACCCCTGTGGGTTCACTGACACACCCTAGAGCAAACTGGTACATGTTTTGGGAATTAGGACTCTAGAGGAATCTGGAAATTCTTTAAGTGAAACCCTTAGAGTCGCGTCATAATTCCTAGATTTCTGACTTATTTGTAAAAGTGTTATAACTCGTGAATTTTTTACTGTCTTGTGAGTTACTTATAAAAGTATCTTTGAAGGTAACTTAGAGGTGATGTCAAATGCTAAGTAATTCAAACGTACCTTTTTATGAATACATTTGAGCTTCTTGTTCAGTGGAGATATTTTTAGGTTATTTGTTAGGCATTTGTTTAAGTTTAATTTGTTTAGGTGACAACATGGAATGCTGTTTTTTTTTTTTTCTCAATTTGTGCCAACCTCTCTTCTGTGACTTGGTTTCATTTCCTCCCACTATCCAGTATTGGACATTACATTATTCTCTATTCAAGTGAGTTACTTCATTTAATCTGAGTAGTGTTGGACCTCAGTCAAAATAAATTCTGACCAAAAAATCTGGGATAGTGGGGTACTAATTGTCTCTCTCTGTTTCTGTTTCTCTCTCTCCCTGCCCCCACAACAGCCTGAAATTTAAATATAGAATTTAATTAGAATATTCTGTTATTATTTTAAAAATAGGTCACTACAAATCATTCACCCTTCCTTTCCATAATGTTATTGTTTATTGACACCTGAAAAATCAATTGTTACTTTTTATGTCATCTTACTCTCACACACTTTGGCTTCATTCGACATACCCTATCTAGCTATGAACTGAGGGAACTAAAGAAGTTGTAGAAAGAGCTTGAGTGGTTCTGAACAGGGCGGGAGGGCAGATTATTTTTTTCAAGGTGAATCTTAAGAATGAGCGGGAGTTTAGTAGGCATAGATAACAAATGAGTTGGATGAGAGATCTTGCTTTCTTCAGTTCACTGTTCTCCCCACTGGGGTTCCCCCTCACTAATAAGAAATTAGTGTTAGTTGTTGCTTCATTATGTAAACAGTCCTTGTATTATAGTCCCCTTCTATCACACAGGTTTGTTGTGAGTGTAGTAGCCTCTGAGCCTCTCAGAGGGTGTGTGCTGTGGAGACATAGGGAACAGCATTGAGTAATTCAACAGTGGGCTCAAGGCGTCTCTGTGCAATCAGGGACATAGACTGCAGAGATGTGCAGCACATAAAAAGCCATACAAGATGGGGTGGTGGTGCTGCATAAGTGGGCAAACAAGTGACACAGTCAGTGCTAGGTGAGTACAATGGAGGAAAGAGTTAAGAGTGGGGTCAAGTTAGTCAGAAAGCTCCAAAAAGTAGGGCTTGGTACAACCTTGAAGAATAGTTAGGGTTTAGTTAGGTAGAGGGGAAGGGAATGGGTCTGTTCCAGCAGGAGTGAAGGGTGCCCTGGAGTGAGTGAGAATGAAAGCAAGAAGAGAAACTTAGAGGAAAGCCAGGCAAGGCATGGTTTCAGGCACGAGGAGGATCCTCAGTCTGAGGATTAGCCTTTAACTTGTAGATCAAAGTATGCAACTTTGAAAATCCCATAGGAGCCCAGAGGGTAACGTACATGAACTCTTTTGTCTACCTGACAAACTCTTACTCATCTTTTGATGAGTTTCTCCCTGAAAAATCTGTTCCCAGTTTAGGACCACTCAAGCTACTGCTCCTTGTTTTCCTAGGAAGTGGGAACACAGCTTCTCCATAATCCTGGATCACATTTTGTTTCTCTACAAAACTCCACTTATAGCTAGGTGAATAAGCTGGAACAAGCCCAGTGGGTTAAAGAGTAATTTGATGCAAAAATAAACAAACATGAGATCCTAGGTAACCATTTGGAAGAGGCTTATAGTAAGAAAAACAGATCATTAGCAACAACTTTAAAATAAAATTATATCAATTTCATTAAATTCTAAATATTTTGTTAGAGTTATTTTTATAAAATGGATGCAATTATACACATTTAAATTTAAGACAGTGTTTTTGTGGTATATGACAATGCAAAAGGAATAGCATCTGAGCAAATTATCTTTCCTTTAAAATTGGGTGTTTGGTACTGGTTAGCTCAAATAAACTAGCTTCTAGACATCACTCTTATTATGTGAACTTGGTAGTTCTATATGCTCTGAGTTTTCAAGAAATTCCGATATGTCTTATTAGAGATCTTCCAATTTTTAAAAAGATATATTTATTTATTTGAGAGAGAGAGAGAGAGAGAATGAGAGAGAACACACCAGTGTGGGGAGGGGCAGAGGAAGAGAATCTCAAGTAGACGGACTCCCCATTGAGCTTAGAATCTGATGTAGCATTTATCCCATAACCCATAAAATCATGACCTGAGTTGAAACCAAGAGCTCGAGGCTTAACTGACTGAGCCACCCAGACATGCCTAGAGATATTCCAATTTATGACTGTTGGAAAATAGCTCAAATTGCCTTAATTTTGTGTGGGTCATAGAACATGTTAGCAGCCCAACCACCAGTTTGTGGCATCTGCTGTTAGTGTGGTGGCTCTCTGAATGTGTTTAATTATGGAAATGATAGGATGAAAATAGAGCTTTGGAAGGTGAATTTGGCAGAGGCATATAGAAATTAAAGTACCAGTTAGCTCTTCAGACCTGACCATCCTCTGGAACTTCAGCATTATATACACAACTGCCTACTCAACATATCAGCCTAACAGATGTCTCAAACTTAAAGTATCAGAGTCCTGATCTACTTCCACAAAACCAGCTCCTCCAAAGTCTTCTATTAAAAAAAAAAAGATTTTATTTATTTTTTCATGAGAGACACAGAAAGAGATAGGGGCAGAGACATAGGCAGAGAGAGAAGCAGGCTCCATGCAGGAAGCCTGATGTGGGACTCGATCCTGGGACTCCAGGATCACACCCTGAGTCGAAGGCAGGTGCTAAACTGCTGAACCACCCAGATGTCCCCCCAAAGTCTTCTCCATCTTAGCTACTAGCAACTCTGTACTTTTGATTTTTTTAAGCCAAAAGTTCTGGAGTCCTGCTGGAATCATCTCATATTCAACGTCTCCTCTATTATCTTGATTACCAGATATATCCAGGAAGCAACCAATCTTCACCACATTTCACCATCACCATGTTGGTCTACATCATTGTTTCTTGCCTGGATTATTGTCTCCCCACTTCCAACCTTGACTCCTATAGGTCATTCCTTAATGCGACAACCATAGTATCCATTTAGTCCTGCCCCTGATCATGTTTCTAATCTGCTCACAGTCCTTCACTGCTTTCCTCTCTCATGCAGAATAAAAGGCAACCTTCATATAATGGCCTGAAATTAGCTCCCCTCTGGACCTTGAGATCCGCCTGCCTCAATATATACTCTTCCTCTTGCTCTATCCTCTCCAACAGAGACTCCTTGCTCTTCTCTAAACACTTAACCGACACATTTGTGCCTCAGAGTCTTTGTTGATGTTGTTCTGTCGAAAACACTCTTCTCCTAAATATCCATATGGCTTTCTCCTTTACTTCTTTTTGGTCTTTACTTAAGGGACACTTTTTCTGTGGGCCTTCATCATCCATCCTGCTTAATTTTGCCTTCACCCCCACATACCATATTCTCCTTTCCTACTTTATTTTTCTTCCTAACACTTAACCAGCTAGTGTAGCGTTATGTGTACCTTACCAACTTTTTATCTCTTGCTGTTAGAATGTAAGATTAATTAGAACAAGGCCCTTTAATTCTGTTTTCTAGTTGCTAGAATAGAGCCTGAAAAATAATAAGGATTCAAAACTTTGTTCTTCAGTGAATGGATGGGATGAGATGAGGCGATCCTCCCGAGAGTGGTGATGATGAAGGCAAGAGACATGGCAGAGGGTGACTCTTAACATCTTGTTAAGCCTGCATGTATCTGCTGGGAAAGGGGGGGAGAATCAGGGGCTATTCCTTCACTTAGTGAGGCCTTATTGAGCACTCACTGTTTACTAACTGCTCAAGATACTTGTCATGGGGGCTGCTGAAAGGTGGTTCTGGCTAGGGGGAGCTTGTAATTTTGTGAGCGAAGATTACACATGGTTAATGCCAGTATGTCAGCATAGGTGATTGGAAAAAAAAGTGATGGTTTGATGCATTTCTGCTGCTTGCTTGGTGGGGCAAAGTAGGGAAGAGAGAAGATAAATGAGTTTCAAAATGATGGCCAGAGGGTCAGATGGGCTCTTAAAAACTGGAGGAAACCTATTCACGAGGATGTCCTCCAAACTCTGAGTCTAGTCTGTGGGTTTCCCTGAGTCTTCAAAACTAGTTAAGCTATTTTAAGTTCAGTGTCCATTTGGCCATCACAGTCATTAGATAGATTTGTTTTCCTCTAGATTCCTGTCCAAAGTCCATATGTACTTTTGGATTCATCTTCCTGCCTTTCATACTATTATTTCCGAGATATAAAGAGAGTATCTTGGTGGAACTCTTAACTCTCTGGATTATGCCGTGACCCAAAACATAGGTTATTTTGAATAGAGTAAATTGATTCCAAGAGATTATTTTTTAAGAGGATGAGAATGATTACAAAAATATAACATTCCAGTCTCAAACTTGTTACAACAGATATGCACATAACCCTTTCAGAATGTTAATTTTCTCCACTATTGATTATTTACTGGAAATGAGAGTATAACATGGAGTGAGTGTATTAGTACATAGCACCAATTCGTGAATACATGATGATGTTGTATTTTAGAGGAAGAAAGAACTTTAATTTCAGTTTATTTCTACAGTAGTACCTTGAGTTTTTATTCTATCATACAAGTAGAGAAGAGGCCTCAGATTCGCAACATTAAAATATGATCAAGGCACCTGGGTGGCTCAGTCAGTTAAGCATCTGACTCTTGATTTTGGCTCAGGCCATGATCACAGGGTTGTGAAGCCTAAGATAATCTGTCTCCCTCTCCCTTTGCCTCTCCACCAACCCCTGCTCACATTCTCTATCTTTAATATATATATTTTTTCAATTTGCTCTTTAGGATTTTACAGTACCATAGTGGAGATATATAGATAATATAGCACGACAAATATGAATAATGTAGGATAAAGAAGATGCTGTAGGAAAAGGAGTTATTAGTTTCAGCTGGGGGGCCAGGGAAAGTTGCACCAATATAATGACATTTCAGGGCATAATAGCAGTTTGCAAAGGATTTCATGGAGCAGAGTGGGAGGAAAGATGGAGAAGGAATTCAGGCTTTGGGAACAGAGGTATGAAAAGGCAAGAAAATCCGATGAGTACTGTAGGATGTGTTTTAGGAAGAATAAGTAATCCAGTGAGGCTTGGCTGTGGGGTATGTTGAAGGAAGTGACAGAGGGGTTTGGAAAGGTGATTGGAGCCAAAATCTCCTTACATGCAGTGTTAATAAAGGTGTCTGTTTTTAAGGATGTAAGAGTCAGTAAGGGCTAAAGCAGTAGAGCGCACTGTTAATGCTTACATTTTGAAAGTGAATTCTCCTAGAAATAGAGTTTTAAGACTTCACCTAGAGAGTGCTTAAAAACAGATTCCTGGGCCCCACAGAAAACTAGCACAGTAAAAATCCCTGAAGAGCAGGGCCCAGGAATGGGTATTCTAGAAATACCTAAGATGATTTTTCTTTTTGGCTTTATTGAGGTATGATTGGCATATAACATATACATTTAAGCTGTACAACATGATGGCTTGATATACTTATATATTTCAAAAGTGATTATCACAATAGAATGAATATCTCTATCACCTTACATAATTACTGTTTTTTGGTATGTGGTGAGAACATTTAAGAACTATTCTCTTAGCAACTTGCAAGTATATAATACAATATTACTAACTATAATCACCATACTGCACATTAGATCCCCAGAACTTATTTATCTTAGAACTGGAAGTTTATACCCTTTGGCTAACATCTCCCTGCATTTCTTTCTCCCAGTCCCGGCAACCACCTTTCTACTTTATGTTTCTACAACGTATGTTTTTGTTGTTGTTGTTGTTGTTGTTGTTGTTGTTGTTTTGTTTGTTTTTAAGAGAGAGCACCTGAGCGGTGGGGAGGAGGCAGGGAGGGACAGAAGGAGAAGGAGAGAGAGAATCCCAAGCAGGCTCCATGCCCAGCATGGAGCCCAGTGCAGGACTTGATCTTATGACATGAACTGAAATCAAGAGTCAAACGCTTAACGGACTGAGCCAACTAGGTGTCCCTACAAGTTTGGCTTTTTTGGATTCCACATATAAGGCAGATCATACAGTATTTTTTTCTCTGACTTATTTCATCTAGTACAATGCTCTCATTCCTTTTGTCCATGTTGTCACAAAAGTCAGGATTTCCTTCCTTTCCATAGCTGATATTATTCCACTGTGTGTATATGACACGTTTTCTTTATTCATTCCTCCACTGATGGACACTTAGGAGGTTTCTAAGTCTCAGTCCTTACGAACAATGCTGCAGTGAACATGGAGTGCAGACAGCTCTTGAAGGTAATGGTTTCATTTCCTTCCAATGTATGCCCACCTGGTGATCTCTTTTGAGAATGCCTGAACACCTGTGTTTATATTTATATTTTAAGGGAGAGCAGTGATAATGGAGCTGAGATGCTGGGAGCCTCAGTTCGGGAGCTATCAGGGCTCCCAGTGAGGGCCTGAATGGGAGCAGTGGCAGTGCTGATGGTGGGGGAGGGCCAATCACCACCTGCTTCTAAAACAGAAACATTGGTAGGATGTTGGAGACCCGTCAGGCAGCAGGGTGAAGAAAGAGTCAGAAGGTGACATAAAGGTACTAGGGGGGCAATATTACTAGTGATGTCGAGAACTGGAGGGAACACTGGGTAGTAGTAGGTGGAGAGCTAGATGCCTGCATCTGAGGAGGTTGATGGGAGGGGTGGCTAGAGGCAGTAATGAATTTCATTTCAGGTATCTTATCTACTCTCCCTATTTTACCAATGACGAAAACTGAGGCTCAGAATGATAAAATGACTCATCTGAGCTAGTAGGTTAGTGGTAGAGTGGTAAGAGAATGTGCCCAGTCTAACAGAAAACCCAACTCGCCTCCTTCTGTTGTTTCTATGTCTATGTAGAAGATTCCCAGCTTGGTTATGCCCACTGAGAACATCTATAGAGTACTAATTACCAAGTGAAAATACCATTAAATACACATTATAGCTGTATTGCTTGTGTATATTTTTAACTGAGTCTGTGAAACCAATTTAAGGCTATTGGGGCAGAGGGCCAAGCGTTGATTTACTAGGAATATTTTAACTCTAGATGCAGAAAGCAGGAAGGGAACTTAGAGGTCAGCCAGAACAAATTCATTTTACAGGTGAGAAAACAGTTTCAAAAAGAGAAATGCATTTGTCTAAGGTTGTACTGGTAACCAATGATTAAAACGAAGACCCATGTCTTCTGACCATTCAATTTATTGCCTTCTGCAGCAAGATTGCCCAAATTATTACAACAGCCATTGTATTAACTTTTGCGATTCAGTTCATTGCTTTGTCATTTAACTTTCCTGGAAGCTGATACTGAATCATGAGTCACATCAACATGGCCATGGATGTATGTGTAGAGCCTAAGAGAAATGGGAACCTACATGATGAATCGGATCATTTTTGGTACAGGCATTCAGTATGACACTTCCTAGTATAGAAGTTCCTTAAGGGCAAAAGATATGTATTTGCAGCACAAAATACGGAGCCTGGACCTATTAGCTATTCAGTAAATGTGCGTTGAGTGAGTGATATAGCCCCACTGGGAATTTTTGAACTATGGTTTTTTTTTTTTTTTTTTGGTTTTTGTTTGTCTTAATTACCTGTGATAAATTCATTAGGTCTCTACAATGCCCATATGTAGGCATTCATGGAAAGTCACCTGGTTCTCATTCTTTAATAAGAAACAACAGAGAGACTATCAGCTGACAAAGGAAGGATAAAATGTGAGCTCTGGAAATGCCCTTGTCTGAATGTGACCTCCTGCCAGAACACTGGAAATACAGACTTTTCAAGTCCGCAGGCCCAGTGACCTCAATATACTTTTTTCTCTTTGTTTCTGATCTGGCACACTTGCCCTCACAAATTCAAACACACAGAGGCATACACACAAACACACAGATTGTCCTTTTGAATTCCTACAGAGGTGTTAAGCCGATATATTGCTTTTTTGCTTAGTCTTAAAAATGACCCTTTGCCATATATTTGAACTGTAAAGGTCTTCCTTCTTGAAGATATCCTTATTTTACTATGAAAACCTCTGGACAAGCAGATTATTGAATAACCCATGACTTTGCTTTTCATCTGATTAGTTCCCTGCAAGGGATCATAAGACAACTGTACAAAGCCTAGAGGCCTTCAGAGTCCTGAATGATCACAGAGGGCTTTTTTCCCCCGACTTCCCGAAATGTCATGGCCATTCTGAGCAGTATCAAAGGGGATCACTGTTTGTATTAGGAACTAAAAAAAGAAAGTAAAAGAAATTTAAAATTCATTTGGGAGAAATTAAAGTTCATCTGCGGGTTGTGTGTCATATGAAGAGCATTATACCACTTTCTTTCATTGGCTAGACGATTGTGGAGGAGTACAAAGAAAAGCTTCTATGGTAAATCCCGTGTAAGAGATGTTTTAGGATCATCATGTGCTGGCCCTTACAGGATGCTCTTCTCTCCAGTGATACATGCGTGGGCACACGGCTCACCCACTAGGGCAGAACCTTGATCTGCATCCATTTTTACTAAGTGCTCGTGGATCATGTCCTCCAAATCTGTAATGCTCATGCCCATGTGAGTGTAACAACCTGCCAAAGTATTTGTTAATGTGAATAAAAACTCAGCATCACAACACGTTGTGCTCAAAGTTAAGTGTGAAGTGTTCTTAGAGCTGTTGACCTGGATATTCTTAGATACCTGCCAGTTTTGGCATTTTATTCTTTTTTGCAACAAATTGGCTTATTAAATACACACCTTGCTTTGTTTTAATTTATATAACTTTCTAAGACTCTTACCATAAATAAATGACCAAATCAGAAGAAAAGGCCTTTGTCTTGTCCTATACTTCTGGAGTTTTGGGTTAAAAAGAAATAAACCCCGCCTTCATTAGCTCCTGTCTTCAGCTACTATTAGTGGCTAGAGTTACAAGCAATAGGATTCATTTCATCAGCCGAAATCCCAGTAATTTTTTTGTCATAAACTCTTCTCTGGAACTCTGATTTCATATTGTCTTTCTTAATTTTTAACATGCTGGAGAAAGGCAGGGAAATCTCAAGGGCCAGTTAGTTCTAAGGTCCCATGCTGGGCGCTTTCCATATGTTATTTCATTTCATCCACACCACAGTCCTGTGAGGTACACATTCTTGCTGCCATTTTGCAGATGAGGAAGGCTAACCTGAGAGTGTTTAACAAACTGGCGAACATTTACTTAAAAAATGAAGAATCAGAGCAAAAGTGATTCTGATTGGTCTGAATAAGACCAATGCCTGCCTACCTAAATCCTTCCTTCCTTCCTTCCTTCCTTCCTTCCTTCCTTCCTTCCTTCCTTCCTTCCTTCCTTCCTTCTTTTCTTCCTCTCTCTCCCTCTCTCTCTCTTTCTGTTTCTCTCTTTTTCCTCTGTCAGAGGACTTTTCTTATCCAATAGATTGTAGAGTACTTAAGGGTAGAGGCCATCTAGTTTATTGTGTATTCCAAGCAGGTAGTCCAGAGACTGGCATCAATGTAAATATCTGTTATCTGTTCAGTTGAGTTGAGTGTGACCCTCTTGGTATGTAAGCCTGGAGGAGAGATAGTCAAAGACTAATGGTTTAGTAGTTGAGAGTATTCAATGTTGGCAAATGACTATGGGCTCTGGATTCACAAAGTTCAGATTTGAATTCCAGCTCCAAAGCTCATCATCTGTATACTTTGAACAAGTTATTTAGCCTCTTGAGGTCCAACTTTTTCACTGTAAAATGGAGATAGTAATTCTACCTTTATAATTACTTATGAAAACTGCATTTCTGATGGTTATTAAATATAAATAAATGCCAACTACCACTACCCTTAATTGGAATTGACTGTGGGCACCTTTTAACATATTGCATAATTAAGGTATGTTTGTTATGTTTATAATTTATAATCTATCACTCCACTAAAACGTAAGCTCCATGATGGCAGAAATTTTCACATTTTAATCATTGTATCCCAGGTACTTAAAACAGTATTGTCCAGTGGGATATCCAGTGATAATGGAAATGTTCTATATTGGAGTTGTCTAATTCTGTAGCCACTGGCCACATGTGGTTACTAAATACTTGAAATATGGGTAGCTAGTGTGACTGAGGAACTGAATTTTAAACTGTATTTAATTTTAATTAATTGAAGCCTAAGTAACTGTTTGTGGCTAGTGGCATGCTGTTCTAGCACAGTTCTAGAACACTACGTGCTATAAGAAAATACTTGTTAAATGAACGAATCCCTTCCAGATTCAAAGATGAAAAACAAAGCTGCATGATTGCATCTTCTGCTTACTCTTTAAAGATAGATACTGAGGCACTTTACTGAGTGATCTGCTCATAATAAAGTCCTCATGAGGTTCTGGTATGGAACTCAGTTTACAATTGTAATCAGGTTTTGATTTCTATTTCTTTTTGGTGTTAGGTCAAGAAAGATTTGGAAACATGACAAGGGTCTATTACCGAGAAGCTATGGGTGCATTTATTGTCTTCGATGTCACCAGGCCAGCTACATTTGAAGCGGTGACAAAGTGGAAAAATGATTTGGACTCCAAGTTAAGTCTCCCTAATGGCAAACCAGTTTCAGTGGTTTTGTTGGCCAACAAATGTGACCAGGGCAAGGATGTGCTCATAAACAATGGCCTGAAGATGGACCAGTTCTGCAAGGAGCATGGTTTCGTAGGATGGTTTGAAACGTCAGCAAAGGTAATGTGACCTTAAAGGATTAACTTACTAGGCAAGATTCCCACAGAAAATAATCATATCATCATAAGCATCATTATAATGATACTCATATGTGTTTGTCTAGTGGTTTATGGTTCCCAAATTGCTTGAAGCTCTTTCTGATTTCAAGGGGATGAGTGGGTAGGGTAGAAATTACTATCCACAACTTAAGATGATCTTGGCTAAGAGGGCAAAAAGTGACCTGGACATGGTCACAGTGATAATAGCTAATAACTTTGTTTGTTTATGGAGTGCTTATTATATGTCAGGCATGTTTTATATGCATATTCTCATCGAGTCCTCACACAGCCCTATGAGGTAAGTATGATTTTTAGAATGAATGAAAGAAATGGGTTCACATGCAGTGTCACTGCCTTATCCCATGTATTAATTAATTTATGCCATCAACATTTAATATGATCCTCTGCCAAGAATTGTGCTTTGCCCTAGAAATGAAAAGATGGCAAGAACGCAGAGTTGTCACATTGGAAATACTGGCATAGTGGAGTGAGAAAGTAGATGGCAAGTGAAGAACATTGTGTGGTTTGGCACTGCTCACTCTCCTGGATGACAGAGGAGTAGCAGGGAGTGGGGCAGAGTCAGGGCTGGAAGATGAAGAATCTGATGTGGCATGATAAGTATATTATTCTTCCCATTATGCCCCATGCTGCTATCTCATTTGTCAGATGTGTGGCTTTTGCTCTACTCCCTTTTTTTGCTTTTATGTTTGCATGTCAGTATCAGAGAGAGAAAAGTTTTTACGGTAAATTTTGAAAGTTAAAAAAAAGCATAAATTAGAAAAGTAAATGTTTCACAGTATTTTTTTTTTGCTATTTTTGGTGGGCATATAAATATATTTTACATTAATATATTTTTAATGTACTATTTTAAATAAAACATAAATATATGTATATTTATATATATATAAAATATATGAAAATTTATATATAATTTATAAATAAATTGTATGTTGAAATATATTATTTATATAATATGTATCTTTTACATATAAATGTGGAAATATATTTTACATTATTAGGATTACATTCTGCATAGTTTTATATCATAATTTTCCTATTTTTATTTATTTGTGGAAAACATATTTAAGACTTACAGAGCATAGGCACTGGGCTAGGTATTTGGAATTCAGCTGTGAATAAGATAGGTATTGTCTCTCTACTTCTGGAAATCACACTAAGGCCTTATTGTAAACATTTATGCAATCATTAAAGAATGGTTTGAAAATATAACGAATGTCATTCAAATAGACTGAGGAGGACTCTTTGACCCGTTTTATGCTAGAGAGCAGAATGGTCAGATTTTCCCAGGGACTAGGGAAAGACAGGAGGCAAGTCAATCTGAAACAGAGTAGTCATTGCGTTCCTATGGGAAAATACCAAGGCTTTGGACAAGGGTAAATGCTATAGGGATTGGAAAGAAATACCTGATTTGAGACTCTGACTGAAGTTTATTTTTGGTTTTTTAAGTATTTTATTTACATTCAATTTCCCAACATATGGTATAACACCCAGTACTCATCCCAATAAGTGCACTCCGTAGCGCCATCAACCGGTCACCCCATCCCCCCACCCTCCTCCTTCAAGTTAATTTTTTTTTAAGATTTCATTTATCTCTTTGAGAGAGAGAGAGAGAGAGAGAGAGAGAGAGAGAGAGAGAGAGAACACAAGCGGGGGAAGGGGCAGAGGAAGGAGGGAGAAGCAGATTCCCTTCTGAGCAGGGAGCCCAGTGTGGGGCTCTATCCCAGGACCTGGAGATCCTGGAGATCACGAAGATCATGACCCGATCTGAAGGTAGAAGCTTAAGCAACTAAGCCACCCAGGCACTCCTAATGAAGTTTGAACACCAGCAGGGATTAAGCAACTGCTTAATGTCACTTTTCGGTCATAGTTGGGATAGTCTTTTATTCTGGCCATGTCCTGGACAGTTTTGGTGCCTGCCTGCTTTCAGTCATGTCTCTGAGCTGGCCTGCGTCTGGAAGTTGCTACTTCCAGAAGTTCCTGGGGGTTTTGCCTTCCTTCTTGGCACACTAGAATGCTTTTCTCCTTCTCTCTTCCAAAACCCTTTGTTTCCCCTATTTCTTAGGATTTTTCCTTGGATTCAGGACATAGTATCCTGAATGATCCATAGTATCATTTGCTGCCATCTTTCTACTTTTCTTGTCATTGAATCTTTTTGATTTGTTTGTTTGGGGGATGATTCTTGTAAAGAGAGAAATGTAGAGCAAACTCACAGGTCTGATGAGGTTACAGAATTTGAGAAATACGACTTTGTTTTTTTTAAATGCAGGGCTTGAACTCATGGCTCTGAGATCAAGACCTAAGCAGAGATCAAGTGTTGGCTGCTTAACTGACTGAGCCACGCAGGTGCCTTAGAAATAGGATATTTTTTATAGTTTAATTTTTGGACATTATTCTGGCTTTTTCATTTTAAATTGCAAAATGTATGTGAATTCACCTATTCCCCTTATTCCTTAGCTCCACACTCAGTTTTGTTCTATGGCTTCTGCATACCCCTTCACGTTTCTTTCTTTCAAAAGAATTGCCCTCCTGCTTGCAAACTCTAGGTACAGGGATAGAAGAAGAGGATTTTACAGAACTTCTTCTCTTAATAGATTACTTTGCATCTGAAGGTAAACTGAAATGAGTGACTTATATCTGTATGGTGAGGGAGTCTTCCATCACTAATTCATTCATCCAACAAATGTTATTAAACACCTCTTCTGTACCAGGCTTTGGAAATACAAAGATGTATAAAACAGACAAAATCTTGACCTCATGGATAATGATAACAAATAATAAAATGTAAGTAAAATATATAGGGTAGGATAGGGGATGTGGTAGCCAAAAAGAGAGAGAGAGAGAGAGAGAGAGAGAGAGAGAGAGAAGAAGGAGAGAGGAGGAGGAGGAGGAGGAAAGAAAAGAAAAGAAAAGACCTATGAATTTGTAGGGATGGCTGAAGTTGCTTGTGGACCAAAGGACCTCCTAGACATTTTCTTTTACCTCACTCTGACATTTCTTACTCAACCACGGCATTCAAACTCTGCTTAAGAGCATGAGGTTCATTAACTTAAGGCCTGACTGACCCACTGTACTTAGTGGGATTTTTAATCCTCCAAATCCCTGCCAGTGTAAACTTTGAAGAGAAGCTTTGTACAGAGAGAGGGTGGAGGGATTTCACAAGCCTGAAGTGTGCTGAAATGCTAAAAAGGGTACAAGGCCTCATTGTACTGCATTCAATGTCATCTTCCCTCCAAACATACCGCTATTGAAGTTGTCCTGAAAGTCTTAATAATGAACATGTCTTCCAATGCCAGGTTAGTATTCAAAGTTAACATCTAGAATCTCAGGAACAATACTGCAGCATTGACATTGGAGTGTCAAACTGCTCAAAAAGTCTTTTTAAAAGACCTCTGATAAAACTCTGCTTAATTTCTGAGACTAGTATTACAGCATTTACAAAACAGAGGCCCAGACCAGACTGTCTACCTGAAGACAAGATGGAAGCATTTGGATACTGTGATCCACTGCTTCTTTGATTACAATGTTTGGGATCAGGGAGCATTTCCCATAGAGATCTTAGTCTAAGAAAGTGAACCTACTAATAATTAAAGTCCTTTTGTGTGATCCCATAATCATTCAGTCTGGTCATCAACATCTGATTTCCTTTTTTTTTTTTTTTTTTTTTTTTAATCTCTAAAACTTTGAATGAGCCAAAGGCCATCACCTTTGGCTTTGTCCCTATGGCCACATCCTGAAGCAATCCTGTATCCTGGCCATTTCTGAAGCTGAAACTCCCAGGGTGTTAGAAGACTATGTCTTTGGGATTAGCTTCCATCTTGCTGCTGACACTCCTGCTGAGGGAAATTTGCTGTCTTGTTCTTCAGTCTTCTGGAATAACTTTCCATGAGAGCTTTCTTTTGTCTTTTTAAAAAGATTTTATTTCTTTATTCATGAGAGACAAAGAGAGACAGGCAGAGACATAGCAGAGGGAGAAGCAGACTCCTTGCAGGGAGTCTGATGCAGGACTCGATCCTTGGCCCCAGGATCACTACCTGAGCTGAAGGCAGGTGCTCAGCAGCTGAGTCACCCAGGCATCCCTCCATGAGAGTTTTCATGTCTCATTGCTGTTGCTGGAACACTCATGGTAGCCTCTGACTATGAATTAGGAGAGAAAAAATAAAATGTATGCTAGCTTGCGTCTCTGATTTTTACACCATCTCTTCAAATATTAAAACCAAAGGAATAAAAGGGAAAACTCTCTCCTAAGTCGAATATTCTTGAGTTTTCAACCTTTGCATTCTTGTCCTTTCTCAGCCATGTTTACTTGAATTCTACTTGCAGACTCACTAGGACCAGATAATATACACTTGTGGTGATCACATGTCCCACTTTCCAAGGACATTCCTGCCTTATCCTACTGTCCTAGAATAATTATGGTAACACCCCCATTCCTGGTTTGTAATTTAGATTTACGCAGTCACCCCATAGATCAGGAACTCCAGTACATCTCACTGCTAAAGTATGCTTTAACTCTAATAATGTCTATTTTATGCAGTCCTGTGCCCAAGCCAGTCTTTACTGGCAGATTTGTCTCTTTAGGATGACAGCCTTGGTATGTTCTTGTTGGAGCATCCACAGCATTGGGAGTCCTGAGGCGGCCCTTCTCAGTGGCCGATGGGGTCCTGCTACCTGCTGACCCGTATATCTGTATGTTGTGTTGTTGCCTGAATCTCCACCAGTTTCTCCTTTAGGATTCACTTTCTGGCCACACCCGCCCACCTTTTAGGGTTGCCAAGAGCATTAAGAGACATAATGTATATTTTATGCCTGATCATACATATACACCATACCTACCCCTCAAACATAACGTCCCTATCATCTGTTCCCACAGCCCATCTGCTGGTGTAGATGTCACCATCCATACTTAGCTCTGATGCACACAACAGCAGCACTTGGTGGAAGGGTCTGTTTCTATATCTCAGCCCTTTCCAGGCTGTTCCACACTGCATTTATTGTGAGGGGGTCCATTGTGGATATGTTCAGAAACAGGACACCAGGAAAATGCCTTGGTGGATGGGAAGTAGTGGAACGGTAATATTTAGCCAGCGGTGGTGGTAGGAACCAAGGGCACAGAAAGAACCACAGTGCCCTTTCTTCATGCTCCCCTCCACTTCGTGCCCTACTCCTGGCAGATTTCTGTCCTATGTATAGCGACTTTTTAGCCCCACCCCCTTTCTCAGAATGTTCTCAAATCAATGAGTACTCCAGGAAGAAACTTTCTTACATTAAACTCCACTCAATTTTAGTCTCCCCCAACCCCCCCCCGCACAGTTAAAAAGAAAAATGCTGATGTGTGTCCTTCTGGGAGAAGGAGTATATTCAGTAGTGTTCTCTATAAGAAGTTATTCATTTTTTCAGGGAGGAGTTGGTGGTCCTTAGTATAGTGGATATTTTCATGTGTTTGGATTTCTAGCAATTAATACACGTTTTCTATCTTCGGGGAGCTTCTAGCCATAGCAGGCTTACCTCTCCAGGAAGAACCCATAAAACTTTCTTCTTTTACTTTCTTTGCAGCCAGAGCACAGGCATCTGACCTAGATTCCACCAGTCATACTGGTTGAGCAACTAGACAAAGAAGGTGCAAGTCAAAATCCACTTTTTGGTAGTGGGGTGCGTGGGTGGAGGCAGAACAGGCATCAGTCCTTGGGAGACAGCAGAACTTGTGCCTGACCCAGAAAGAGAATCAGTGCTGGCCCCGGAGACAGTTGCGTTCAAATTGAGCTCCTTGAAGCTTCACAGATTTACAGGACCCAGTACTCAATGGTGGCTGGCAGCTGTGTCCTCATGAGGCTTGTTTTATGTGGGGTTTGAGTTTCTGGAAGCTTAGGCTGGAGCCTGTTTATTTTGACTGCTGAATAATTCTGCAAGCTGCACAATATCTCTTGAATAAACTGTTTCATGTTTAGCCAGCTTCAGATTCTGTATTTTGCCACTGAGAACCTGGATTAACACACATGGTCAAATACGTTTGAGAAAGCCAACCTGAACAGCTGCTTCTCTTGTTGTGGGATTTCTCAGAACTTCGATATTCTAATGTACATTCTGAGTCTCCAGTAAGAACCATGGCTGTATTCTTTTTTTTTTTTTTTTTGCTTTTTGCTCTGTTAGCTTATGACAAGATTTTTTTGCATGTGAACCTCATTCAATCCTTAGCATGAACCTATGGAGTAGGCTTTATTATAATTTGCCATTTGAAAGAAAAAAAAGTTGAGACGTAGGTGACTTCCCAAAAGCTGTATAACTACTACCTTATTTTTATTTATTCTAACATACTCTTTTTGTTCTTCCACATGTTAACATTTCAAAATCAAAATATGCCCTAGAGCCAGTGTGGATTTCTAAAATAATGGTGTGCCAGACAAATAATAGCTTTTTCTAATATCTCCTTCAAGAGGGGACTACATCATGCATCAGTTCCTAAATATGTTTGTCATGTAGAACACTTAAAAAAAAAGATTGTATTTATTTATTCATGAGAGACACAGAGAGAGAGAGAGAGAGGCAGAAACAGGCATAGGGAGATGCAGGCTCCTCCCCACGTAACAAAATAGAGGGACTTGCTTAAATTCTGGTCTAGATTTCTTATTTAAAGGGAAAGTTTTCTGTGTTTCATTGTTTACTGAGTTCCTTATTATTATTATTATTATTATTATTATTATTATTCAGGCTGAAATATGCAGCAATTAAAAAGTGACTAGTTTTTCTGGGAGCTGCTTGAAGAGTAGTATCACATATCATTTATTTTATAGGCTTCTAGAAAATAGGCACTTAGAAACATAATGTACTTATACACTTTGGAAATGCATAGATAATTGCACCTGGGTATGGGTGGAGAGTCATTCTAATTCACTTTTTAATGGAGTAAATATAGAAAACCATTAAAAAAAAACCTTTTATTTTTATATTGGGTAGTAGGCCATCTCTGATTATTCCCATTTTTCAAATGTCAAGCCGTGAAAAAATTCTTGACAGTCACTAGTACATTCACTGATTCAACACAATTTGTATTGAGTGACTGTCCAGGTCTGTGCTGTGAATGATGTATATTAAGGCCTTTCTGAGTTCAAAGCATGCTATGAGGTACCAGCTCTTAAAGTGTCAGAATTTCCTATAGGAAATAGATATTCCAGGTTTTAGGCATCCATTGCCAAAGAATTTGGATGAGGTTGCAGGATGTGCCTTCACTGACTTACTTGCTCCTGGCACACTTAACCCTGGATTTTTAGCTGATTTGATTAGAGCTCTGTACTTAGGGACATAAAAGGAAGGGCCCCATCTGAAATCTAAAATTGGAAGAAAGTTAGAAGACATCATTTAAAGGACATGATGGCCAGGGGCCTGGGTGGCTAAATTGGTTAAGCAGCTGATTCTTGGTTTCAGCTCAGGTCATTATCTCAGGGTCCTGGGATTGAGCCTTGTGTCAGGCTCTGTGCTCAGCAGGGACTCTGCTTGAGGTTCTCTCTCCCTCTCTCTCTCCCTGCCTCTCTCCCTGCTCTGTCTCTCTCAAATGAAATCTTCAAATTATTTTTAAAAATAATGGAAATGGTGGTAGTACTTAATGGTCACAACTGTTTCATACTCCAGTCTGGAGTACAACCATTTGAATCATTGCTTCTGACAGATTCCTAATGCCCTACAATGAAAAGTGGGAATGGTTTCTTAAGTTGAGAGTATCCTAAGTACAATATCCTCAAACTCAAACTACTTACCCTATTTAAGAATCAGTATAAATTAATAATAATATTTTAATTTTTATCTTTAGCTAAGTTGGTTCTCCAGAGGCTTTCTAGGTCTGTGCTTACAGCTGAAATTCAACTATGACTAAACCATTGTAGGAAAGTAGTTATGGATCCTCGGAGGATATCATCATAGCTTGGTGTGCAGGAGGCATGGTGTGACATATGTCCTTCTCTCCTGCATGGTTCACATTTTCATTACTTAAAGCTTAGGTCTTCCCTATCTTACACTTGGACAATTTTAATAGTCTATCTCCAGACTTTGCCCATGGTAGTCTGTACTGCATGGTGCTAAAAGCTCAACCTACCGAAGATAATTCAAGATCTTCTGTTGGCTCTACTTCTTGATTCAAGTTTAGACACCCTTTAAACAGGGGTCAGTGAACTATAGCCTGCAGCTCCAGTATAGCCTGCTGCCAATTTTGTAAATGAAGTGTTATTGGAACACAGTCATGCTCATTAATTTATGTTTCTGGAGTCAGCTTTCCTCCTGGATCTTGATCTCCGACAGTGAATCCCTTCCCAAACTTCACACTTCCATATTCTTCTGGATCTCTACTTGAATATCTTCAGACAACTCTTCAAACCTTACACGTCTGAAACTGAATTCATTAGCTTTTCTGACCATCAGATCACCTGATGCGGAGACCTCACATCCACCTGGACATCCAAGCCATGCACCCTTAGAACTAGGTCACTCACCCTTCAGAACTCCCCATTCCTGAGCATAGAAAACCCCACAGTGAGGTTCTTTCTTGCCCCTCCAGGCCTGCCTCTGGCTACCTTGACCCTCCATGTGTCCCCAAGTGATATGAAACTGCATCACATGCCCTGTTCACATCTTGCTATTCCCCCTGCCTGGGACATAGTTTCCTTCCTCTTCTTACCTACAGTTATTCTCCTGTCTCTCAATTCTTCCTTTGGGACTCGGCTCAAGCACTCTCCATTACTGACTTTCAGGTAGTTTGCCCCATCCCTTACCACAATTATGTTAAGGCTCTTTCTTTGTGGGGCTGGTTCCTGCACTGTCCTGGGAAACTGTCCTGGTCCTTCACCAGCTCTGTGGCTTACACATGCAGAGTGGTCACTTGGTCAGAGGTCTGTGGTTATTGGACGGAACTGAACTGTTTGCCACACTGCTATTCAAGGACTCTTTCAGAAGATTCTTTTATTGTATTATTCTTTCCCTATCCTTTGTGGGGGTATTTCTGTCCTTAGAGAGCTGTGCAGAAGCAGAAAAATTAATTTACTGCTGTATTTCCCAGGAGGACTCCCCATTATATAACTCCTTTCATCCAGAAAGCTCTATAGACACTTTGCACAGCAGGGAGGTTGTAGTGCCCTGCAGTGTGGAGGGGGAGCAGAGAAGGAAAATGAAGATGAAGGCAACAGCCCCCCTTCAAGCCTTGGGCCGCAGACTGGGAACTGCAGGACTGTCTGCTTGGTAATGCCACATAGCAGCCTGCAAGAATCTCCCATGAGCCTGTAGATCTGATTATCCAGCTTATTCCTCCTTCACACCCCGGGACCACAGTTTAACAGTTTTTTCCTCATTGAAATTCCCAGCATCTTGTTTACATGCATCTCTCATTTTCTTCAGCTGCCATCATTTGAGCCATGAATAGTGGCTATCATATTGTTTTTTTCTTGCAACTAGTAAAATGGAGTTCCAGAGAGGCTTTTCAGTGATTTTCATTGGAGAAACCAGGTTGAGACCAAGTCTAGTCCAGAACTTTATCCAGTGACAATACTTTCTTTTTTAAAGATTTTTTTGTTTCTTTTAGAAAGAGAGTGAGAGAGCATGAGTGGGGGGAGAGGCAAAGGGAGAGAGAGAGAATCTCATGCAGACTCCCCATTGAGTGTGGAGCCCAACTGAGGGCTCAATCCTGCGACCCTGACACCATGACCTGAGCCAAAATCAAGAGTCAGACGCTTAACCGACTGAGCCACCCAGGCTTCCCCAGTGACAATGATTCTTCAAGAGTTGTACATGAGGAACTCCTGAGGAGCTTGCTAAGATTGCACATGGCTCAACCCTGCCCTGAGATGTCTGGAGGGGCACAGAATGTATGTTTTTGGAAAACAGTCCTTCGGCGATTGTGATATGCAACCCTGGTTAAGATGCATTGTGTTATACTTTGTTCATTCATTCACTCATTTATTCATTCAATCATTCCTGAAGTATTCCTTGAATAGCTACTGTGTATTCTTTGCCAGAGACTGGGGCATTGATGATAAAGGGCACAGACTCTTCCCATTAAGAAGTTCCAAGTCTTCTGGAAGGAAACTCATAAACAAATAATTATAATACAGTATCAATTTCTATAAAAACTGGTGGCTACCTCTGCCCAAGACTGAGACAGCATCCTTGATGTTTGATCTGTGTCACCAAGAATGAGAGAGTCCCTAAAGGAAGTTCCAAGGGGGACTGGTGAGAGGAACTCCTTTTTAAGGGATGCTATGCAGAAGGGCATTAGAAGCCACCATTAGGAGGTTCTTAAAAGTGAAGCCAAGCTTTTCATCTTTATTCTGAGGTATCTTTTTTTTAAAGATTTTATTTATTTATTAGAGAGAGAGAGCTCATGCATGAGTGGGGGGAAGGGCAGAAGGAGAGGGAGAAGCAGACTCCCCGCTGAGCAGGGAACCCAACATGGGGTGCCCAGGACCCTGAGATCATGACCTGAATTGAAGGCAGATGCTCAACTGGCTGAGCCACTCACGTGCCCCTCTAAGATATCTTTAGTAAGAACATGTCACTACTGCAGAATTAATAGCTTTATTACTCATCAGAAAATTCTTAATACAAGACCACAAAGAATTATTAAGAATAATAGTTAAACTTTATATTTATGAAACACACTCTTACTCTTCTTACTAGGCCTTGTCCTAAGTGCTTTATTTGTTTCATTTACTACTCACAAACCCAATGAACGAAGTGTTATTCTTCTGCCTGTTTTACAAATTAAAGAGCTGAGACTTACAGACGCTGAATAATTTACCCATCATCATATGGTAAGTGGCAGAATCAGAATTAGAACCCACTTCCCTCTATTCAAAGCCCTTGTCCTTGTAAATCCACTGCTATTACCCATTATGTTCAGATTTCTACAAATATGTTGGAAGGTGCCTAGGTGGTTCAGTGGTTGAGCATATGTCTTCAGCTCCCTTCAGCTTCTGGGTCCTGGGATCGAGTCCCACATCGGGCTCCCCACAGGGAGCCTGCTTCTCCCTCTGCCCTATGTCTCTGCCTCTCTCTGTGTGTCTCTCATGAATAAATAAGTAAAATCTTTTTTAAAAATGTGTTGGATTTTCTTGAATGCTGCTGTGCATTTTCTCATTCTTTTAATTCATGAGAGTCTAAATAAAATATTTTGTTTCTTTGAAATAATTTTTTTTCAGCATTTTGGTAAGGAAAGGGAATAAACATATTTCCTCAGTCTGCCATGTTTAACTAGAAGGTACCCATGCTCTTTGGCTTTTTGTTGATTGTCTCCTTCATTTCTGACTCAATCTTAGTCATTATATAATTTAACTCCTTACAGTGTCTCTTAAAATTAGGTTTTATCCTAGGATTATGTGGAAACTAAAGTGCAATGGGATTTAATTAACTTACCCAAAGTCACACAGCTAGTGAGTCTCAGAGCTAGGATTTAAACCAGGTCTGATTGATTCTGGATATGCTTGGTGTTTTCTAGACCAGCTTTCAACCTTGAAAAGAAAAACCACAGGCAAAAGCTTTGTCTCCTCTATCAGAACCATTGTCGAAACCTTCTGAAAAGGGTTGCTTCCTGTGTCAGCAGAGGTTTTGTTACTAAGACATATTTGCCTTCTCCCTCCCTGTGTTACTTCATTTTTTTCAGTATTGATTTTGTTTGTCCCTGTTTTGTGGTCTTTTACCTTCTTTGATGCATCTTGTTTGCCATCTTTGAAGCAAGTGGTCTTAGATTTGTGGGCAGCAGCCCTGCTCTCCCAAGGCCTTCCATTTCATCTCTGTTTGCTTCACTGACTAGTGAGGTATTGATTTCTCAGGCTAGTCTGCTGGGATTGGAGGAAAAACCAATATCCCATTAGATATAAATGAGAAGCAACGGCAGTTTCTCAGCAGCTTGTTCATTGACCTCACATGCTAGGACACTATTCAAAGACTAGTTAGCCTGACGTGTCCATGGATATTCTGAAGTGATTAGATTGTCTGAGATAGAAGGTAGAAAAGCCAATGACAGAAAAATCAAGGGTTGTAAATCTATTTCCTTGAACTAAATGAGGTGGAATCATCTTTGGGAATCATTTGCCTGTCAAAAGTTGCTCCAGGAGAAGGAAGCTCTCTGTGGAGAAGTTTTCCAATTCTTGGTCCCTTTGAATTTTCTAGGGTCAGCACAATCATTGTGAATCATAAGATGAGTCCTCTGGTTTTCATATTCCCCAGAGTTCTCAAGATGAAAGGATGTCAGCAATGGGGTACCTAGCTTTACCCATACAATATGTTTCTGAAACATTGCATGTAAATCCCACTTTTTAACAATACCCCAAGGAGTTCATTATGAAAGCTGTCCCTGGATGAGTCTCTTTGAAAAGGAAGAGTTCCCTTGGAAGGACAATTATCACCTTCTGGTTCATCTGGTGATAAGTTTAGTTCTTAATTTTCAGATTTTGTAAATGCCAGACATGAGCACTAGTATCAGATGGTCAAGGTCTAAAGAGACAGTAAGAGAAGCCCATACTTAACCCTCAAATTTTCATGTCATTATATCTTTCTCTACCATTGGCTGGAAACATAGGAAAAGAAGATTTGGAGAATACTTCAAAAGCACCTTGTGGTCTAACTACTTATTTTATAGTTTCATTCATTCAGTCTTAAAATAGTCATTGAGCACCTCTCCTCTATGTGACAGGCACTTTGTAGGCACCAGAGATATACTAGGGGACCCAACAGATCAAATACCTGCCTTCCTGGGGCTTGCATTGTAATGGTGCAGAGACAACTAATGAAAAGATGAATAAGTGCAATGTGTAGTGTGTCAGTGGAGCTAAATGCTCAGGAGAAAATTCAAGCAGGAAAGGAGTGTAGAGCTAGTGTGGTGCAAATGCACGGGACAGGAGAGTTCAAAGAAAGGAGAGCACTTTTGGGCAGGTTACCAGGGAAAGTTCCATTAGAAGGTATTGTGTGTTTTTATTTTATTTTAATTAATTAATTAATTTTTGTTTTAAGTTAAAGATTTGAAAGAGGGACAATACTGAGCTGTCTAGATTCCTGGCAGGGCAATCCACCAGGAAGAGGGTATAGCATATGATGAGGCACTATGGAGGGTTCAATAAAGATGAAGTCAGAGAGGTGATAGGGGTCATGTTGATCTTTAGAGCATTGTAACAACTTTGGGTTACCCTTTTCCTCTGAGTGATATTGGAAGACACAGAATGTGGGATATGATTTGATTTGAACAATTATTCTGGTGGTTACATTGAGCCTGGATTGTGGTCGGAAGAACTGGAAACAGGAGGTGAGCTAGGACTCTATTGCAGCATCTATGAAAGAGAAATTTCATGTCGATAAAATGAAGGTAGGAACGCTCAACATGTGTCTTTGAACATGTAGTAGAGAGGATTTCCTAATAATTTGGATGGAAGTTATGCAAGAAAGAAGGGATTTGGGGAGGGCTCTGCAGTTTTTGGCCTGAGCAGTTAGAAGAATAGAGCTGCTATTTACTTTCTTAATTGGCTTTCACTCAAATCCTCTGAGTTTTCACTCTTTTGTGAAACTCTTTGTTAAGACTCCTGCTTGTTGTTCATGGGAAATGGCTTTAAGAACTCTTATCATTCTCATTCCCGACCTGGACACTCTGTAATCTGTCCATCTGCCTTTTTTTGAAGTAGTGGCCAGGTCTGTTGATAACATACCAGACAGACTGGACAGAGCATGGTATAACAAGGCTTTAACTTACCTTGCTTATGTTGTATTTTTAATTTTATATAGTAGTATATTGTATTAATTTAACAGGTGTAGCAAAACTGATGACACGTATTATACTCATGATCATCGAAAAGCCTCCTTAATTTTGCAAATGGTAAGCTGTCAAAATAAGGTCTTACTCTACTGATTTAAACTGCTGATAATTTAAGCTCAAGTGTAAGATTTTATACTAAGGTCTATTAAATTTTCTTCTGAGGCCTTAATCTATGAATCCAGTTTCATTTTTTAAAAGATTTTTATTTATTTATTCATGAGAGACACACACACAGAGAGAGAAGCAGAGACATAGGCAGAGGGAGAAGCAGGCTCCACGCAGGGAGCCTGATGTGGGACTTGATCCTGGGTCTCCAGGATCAGGCCCTGGGAGGAAGGCGGCGCTAAACCGCTGAGCCACCCGGGCTGCCCATGTATCCTATTATATTCATAGGTCCTACCTCTACTCAATGGTGATGGACCCCAGAAGGTGGGAATCTTGTGGACAGCTTAGACTTCTGTCTGCTTTATTGGTTTCTAGGTAGGAACAAGTATGTTGGAGGGTTAAGGGTAAAAGACATGTAACAGTTAAGTTTGCCCATCCCACCTCCTGTTTTCTAAATTTCAGGGAACAGTAGTTTTACTAGAAGTTTACCTGGCAGTCTTCTGCTTATATTTCATTAGTTTTAACTACCCTCAGGGCAAAGAAGTGAGGGAAATCAAGTTTTTGCTACTTCCACATAATCAGGATTCCATCAGAAAGGAAGAGGAGATGCTATGTAATGTGTAGATAGTCAGGGTGTGAGTGGAAATGCCAAAGTGGAGAAAGTAAATCTTACCTAGTTTAAGAAAATTGGGGCTTAATAATGAAAAACAAAATCACACATAAGCTCCCGCCCAGGATTAATCACTGTTAACCTCACATTTCCTAATTGCATCATATTATATGCAACTTTAAAACTTATCATGAGCATTTTTCATGGAAAACTCTTTGTAAATGTAATTTTTAGTAGCCGAGTAATTTTGCATCATAAGGATGCACCATAACATCCCCTCTATTGACCCTCCTGTACTTGTTCTGCATTTAGGCAGTTTTCAGTTTTCACTATGATAAATAATGTCATTATGAGCATCTTTATACATAAGTTGTTTTATGTATTTAAGATTATTTTACTGGGCTTTATTCTTAATAGATTACTAGATCAAAAGGAATGGACATTTGTATGATTCTGATTACGTGTTTTCATATAGATTTTCAAAAATGATGAGCTACTTTATATTTGCCAAGTATTTGTATGTCTGTAAGGACACTCTAAAATCAAAATTTCATCATGTCATTTCTGTCTGTTACTTGTGGGTCTACCAAAAAGTTGCTCATTATGCTTATGCCTTCATCCAAACTTCTGATGAAAATGAGGTTAGTTCCCAACTGGGATTTGAGCTCTGTGCCACCATCTACCCATTCTGCTGTGAAGCCACCTTGTTCACAGAATGTGATGACGGTCATCATGCTAAACATAAGATTTGAGAGGCAGTCTCCTGATTGTTCAATCTGAAATCCTTATTATTAGAAGAAAAGGAAGTTAGTTGGTTTGTGTTAGGTCTGCCTTCTCTGTGTCGTCTGTTATCCTTGCACCACATTATTTAAGCATTAGGCTTTCCCTTCATGATCTATACTTTTGCTCTGAATAAACTCCAGTACTGTCTCCTTCTGCTTTTATCTTTTTCTCCAGGCGTGTCCTTAGACTTGGTTTGAGCACCCTGACCTATTTGGATGAGTTCAGACCACCCTCGAATCTGTTCTGAGTTTACTTCCCTTCTCCTACCTGTTGTACATATTATTTTTAAACCTAATCTTAACGGAGATGTTCCTGTAGTCAAACGGGTTTCTTTTTGATCTCCTTCCTCTTTCTTCTTCACTGGGTTACTCGTGACTATAGAGTTAGAATTTCTGTTTCTGAGCTTCTTGTCCTTATTTTTCTCCAGACTCAATCTTATACTTTGCTTTCCATCTGTGAGAAAAACCTACATAAGTTTCCATTCATTCCCTATAATTCTATTTTTCAGTTCATGAAATATTTATAGATGTGCTGTTTCCTTCCTGTTGTCTGGGCTTTGAGAGTAAAATAAAGATATTAGGATCTACCCTACTCATGGCTCAAGATTAATCACTCCTCTGTTCACACCTTTGAATGTGAATGCTAACATAGTATGTACACCTTATAAATAACTTTAAATAACCAGAATTATAAAATAGATGATTAAAATTATCTGTAATCAAATTACCAATTGATTTTGCTGTTAACATTTTCATCTGCCTTCTAATCAGCAATAAAGGTCTATTAAAAAGAACCTCATTCTATCCCTTTTAGGCTATATTTACTCTTAGCTCCTCAACAGATAGAATTGACTTATTAGCTGTAGACCTAAATATACACAATACCAGTAGAGGAAGGAAGAAACCGGTGGTAAAAGGAACCTGGGTTCCACAAAAAAAGCGAAGTCATTTTCTGAATCATATTTTATAATGCAAGAAAGCAGGTAGTACATCTTAAATGGTTCTCGGGAACAAAGTTAAGACTTTGAAAGTTTGCATTTGAAACAAATGTCCTTTACCTGGCAAAGTTATTGTCCTTTGAATTGACTGAATTCAGTGGAAATCTGTAAAAATAACCAGAAAATCAGAACTAAGTTTAAGTCTTAAATGCCAAGAGCCTCTTTTATTCCTTTTAAAAAAAATTTAGTAAGCAACTACTTCATACCTTTCTGAAGGGGGCTTCTTTTCAGATCATTTATATTTCAACTCTACTTACCTCTTTTTGCGTATCCTATATAAAAACTCCAATGTCCACTTATTCTGCATATGTGAAAGTTATCAGCTGCCACTAGATATGTATCTGTTTAATAATGCACAACTTTATGGAAAAATATTTTTCTGTTTCTTTTTAAAGTCATACCTTGCTTATGCCTGTCTAGAACATGAAATACGTATGTTAGTATAGATGATTATGATGTTCATGAAGCTGTATAGTAAATACAACAGAGAGTTCCTGACTTTGCAGTGATTCCTCCGTGGCCAGTTTTGTACTTCTACTCCCAAACATTCCCTTTCAGGCCCCCCCACAGGTTATCCAAATGGAAATTACCATTTCCTGCGTACTCTCTCTCAAGTCATTGTAATTGGCCAGTAGTGTCCATATGACCCGAGTGGGGTTTCTCCTGGGGCCATTCTCTCCTGGACTCAGAATTGCTCTAATCTTGAGTATGGGGACACCTAGGTGGCTCAGTTGGTTAAGCATCTGCCTTTAGCTCAGGCCATGGTCTCAGAGTCCTGGGGTCGATTCCCACATCAGGCTCCCTGCTCATAGGGGAGTCTGCTTCTCCTCCTTCTGTCCCTAATCCCCTCTCCAGCTCCTGCTCTTACTCTCTTTCAAATAAATAAATAAAATCTTAAAAAAAAATCCTCAAATGTGAACATGTGACTGAAGCCAGACATATCCATGTTCTTCCCCAGCACTTCTCCAACTGAGTTTTGGGTTAGGAGACCTTTTCTTTTGGGTGGCAAAGCTGTGGGAATGTAAGCCCAGAACCTGCTAAAAGCTCTCTCCCCCTTTATGTGCAAGAAGGTGCTGGGTAGATAGAGAAAAATGAAGCTGATCTGATGGCATTTGAGAGCCTGATTTTATTTCCTAAGGTTCTTGGAGTTGTCTGGGTCTTTTAGGTAATTCCCTCACTCCTGGTGACTACCCTTCAGATGACTTAGGTAATTCAATGGATTTCTGATTTTTGCAACCAAACATTTATGGCTAATCATGTTGATAGAGTGTACTTGCTCTAGTAAATTATTGCTTAAATAAACATCTTGTTCTTAAACTCTCAATTTGAGAAATCTTTCCCATTAAGGGAACATTATTCTTAGGACTTCTACCAGTTAAAAAGCATTAGTCAAGGGCTGAAGATAGTCTCGAGTCACCTTCAATCCTGTTTGGGAAAAAGGTAGAATATAAATTCTCTCCTTTCACAGCTGATGAAACTGATGCCAAACAGTAGACTTAACCTGTTCGTAGTGACTAAGCTACTTTGTAGTAACATCAGGGCGAGGACTCAGCTCCCTTAATTAATTATCTGTCTAAAGCTGTCCTGAGTTTAAAGGAAGTTCAGTATAATAGACTTCAACATAAAAAACATCACAATATTTTCTTGTGATTTTAATTGGTATTAGTCCATTTCTCTTTCCCTTTCACAGCTCAGTTCATTCATAAATTACTTTTTGAGCATGTAGGTGCAAACAAGCCCTATATAAGCTGCTGGTAACACTCCAGGTGCCTAAAAGTGCCACTTCTACTCTCAAGAAGTTTAATATCTAGTGGGAAGGTAACCCTTCTAGAAGTCATTGTAACCATGCATGATTAAAGCTACTGTAGAAGCTGCTATGGAAGCACCTAAGAGATCTTGACCTAGCTCAGATTATCATCACCAATCAGGCGCTTTGTCTTTAAATTTATTATTAACATTATCTCTGTCTACTCTTTTAGTCATATTGAAAAAAAAATATACACACTTCATTTGGGCCTAGGCCCAGAAAAATGAAAAATGGCAAAAAATCCTAGCACTACCTAGGTAAAGGTAGAAAACCACAAGTATAACACAAGGTCAGTCAGTTAATAAATATCTCTATCCACTCCACCCCTTAGCCATCCACAACCACTTCTAGATATGTCACCACAACTCCTCATCATAATGGCCAAATTGTGCCAAGGCAAACACTAGCTCTGTAAGACAGAGCATGAAATAAGGGTTCTGTGATCAGATGAGTTGATGAAATATTGCATACTCATTCTCGACTTGGAGGTGGGAGAAGAAAGTGGAACTGCTTGCTTCTCTCCAACCCTCCCATCCCAACCTGCATCTGCCTTTCCTCGATTCACGTTATTGTGTAGACCTTTACCCTTTGCTCCCCTTTCTTCTGTGTTGCTCTGGTTCCCCTCATGTCCTGCCACCCAAGATGCTAAAGCTCTTTTCTGTTTAAAGTTTGATCACATGCCGCATTCTGTGAGCTGCTAGAACTCTGAGGAGTGATAAAGAAACATTTTTGAATTGTTTTTAACTTTTCATTAAATGATTTAACCATAAGATGCCTTTTTTTTCTGTACCATGTCATGAAACCTCAGACATACTCACTCTAACAAAGAATTATGTTTGTTCCTCCAAACATATACATATCTCATATACAACCTAATATTTAAGCAGGTCGCTGTGTTGTTCCTCAGATGTCTTCTTCCTTTTTTTCCCCCAGGGCTTATTATATGCTGACACTATTGCTGAGTTCTTTCACATACCTTGTTTTCATAACATCCTCAGCAACCTTGTAACATTGACATTATTTTTTAAATCACAATTACAGGTAAAGAAACTGAGGCACCAGTTATGCACGATTGCCTGCCTAGTGACATTTGGTTACTTCCCTGAGGTTACATAGCTAGCAATTGGCAGAGCTAGAATAGTCTCTTAAACACACAAAGAGTAAAAATTCAAGATACCCTGAAGATTCTGAACCTGGGAAATGTACCCAGATTTCACCTAAAAGTTAAAAGCAGAGTAAGATGAAATCCTTGTGAATCAGTTAGATGTCAGTAGCTAATTACTTCCAAATGAGATCACTCTGTAGGCAGAGGACCTACAGACAGAGAAGTAAGAATAATCCAAGCAAAGCACATTAAGAGAATGGCCTATAGTTTTAGTTCATTTGGAGCCCAGCTAAGTAAGGGGCACCGGGGTGATGAGCCAGGAGAATTAAGATGGAGTTCTGTTGGTTGGCCCTCAGTTTAGTGGTTTGGACTGATTCTGACCAGGCAACATGAGTCGACAAAGTTTTTTGAGCTGGGAATTGGGGCAAAGTCTGACTATTACTACACTTTAGTTAGAGTAGTCAGGAGACCATCTGGAAGGAACATGGAAGAAAATTGCCATGGGAAGAAAAAATGGAGGCATGTGATCACAGAAAAGACTACACAGGTCCTGGCTCAGAGCAAAATGTCACGGTGATTGTGACATGGAGCACATCACTATCATCATGTCTAAGCAGAGGTAGGAGAGGCCTGGACTAGTAAAATAACCACATGGGGACTGGCGCCAGAGTGTATTAAAGTGAAGATTATAGATACTTTGATGAATAGTGCTTGGTCCATGAAAAACGATCAATGACTCTTTGCTGAATAATAAATTATTTCATTTGATTACATAATATTTCAATATTACATAATAGAAATTCCGAAATGAAGTATCTCCTCCTCCTTTGCTACTACAAATTTGTAGAATGAAAAGAAGTGAAGTGTTATTCCCCATCATAAAAAAGAAAATCAAATAGCACATGCTAAGCGCTACCTCAGGGAGGTTTCCCAGTCTACAAATGACTTGTTATCTGAGTGTGGAATTTAGGAGTTAGACATCAGAGATGTGGTAGGGAAATGGAGACTTAGGTCTATCCCTTAGTGTAGACCTAGGGTTAGAGAGTTCTGATAGTTAGCTAGTAGCATGACATTCGAACATAAAAAGGGGGTTAAAAGATCGATTTGCTTAATTTTATCAGCACATCACCTTTTACACATGTTTTTTTTGTTGATACATGTTTTTTCCCAAGCTAATTGTACTCTAACAATTATGGTTGGAGTTTCATTTATGCTATCTGGAAAAACAGGTTTCAAACTCTCTGCTGGAGAGGGCTGGACCAAAGGGCTGTATATAAAGATAAAGGACAGGCCTGAGAAGTGATCATGAAGCTTGAATTGATCATTCATTCAGTTTCATAAAGGTTCTTAAGGAAAGATGATACAAAAATATTCATATATAACATACAGTGTTAAATATATATGATGTTGCCCAATTTCTACTTTTGCCTCATATCTAATTATGTCTCATTCTCATAATTCTGTCAGTTGGGTGCTATTACCTTTATATTATAGGTGACATGCAAGAAAAGTGAGTATTTTGCCTAAGTTTATCATCTAGTTATTAAACAGTGGAAGTCACCTGAAATAGCTTTTGAAACATCAGGATATAAAGACATTTTTTAAAAAGCAAAATCAGTATTTAATGTAGGTCTGCTTGACTGCAAAGCATTTAATAGTTCAGCTCGATTTTTATAAAGTGGTTCAGTCAGTCTTCCTTCCATTTCACCCAAAAAGAATGGTGTCAAATCATACTTGGAAAACAAGATAAGAACAGGCAGTTTGACTTGAGAAATAAATTCTGTGGTGAATACGTTTTCCTTTTTACTCCCTGCAGATATCGCCCACATCTGAAGTTATTTTCAGGTTGAAATCTGGACTTGTTACTCTTTGGAGGGCCCTTGATAACTTGTTCATTCATTCATTTGTTAGAATTAACAAATTTACCTAATATATTTGCCCAGTATTTTCCAAAGCTATCCACCCAAAGGTATTTTACCCAGTATTTTCCAGGTACCTCCTGTCTGCAGGCACTGTGCTATGCACTGGGATGCAGCCACAAAACCCACAGGAGCCCCCAGTTCAGTGGAGGATACGTACTAACAAGCCATTCCATACTGACCAGTGGCAGGTGCCAGATTAGAGGGGTGCTTGTCCGAGCCCGGGAGAGGCAGAGGCAACTTCTCATGAGAAATGATGACTAAAGAATGACCCAAAGGGAGAGGATGAAGAGAAGCAGACATGATAAGGGGGCTTGTATTCATCTGAGGACCTATATGTAATGTCTAAGTTATTCATCTGTGTATCATTTAATTCATAAATTCTAACAAGAACCCTATGATGTGTAGTTATCATTAGCCCCATTTTCTAGATTAAGCAGGGGAGGCTCAGGATTTGGATTTGCCCCTGGTCCCGCAGTCAGTGACAATACCAGGTTTTAAAGCTTGACTCCAAAGCTCATTCTCTTTCTTTTTTTTCTCTCAAAGCTCATTGTCTTTCCATTATATCCTGCTGCTTCCTGGGACAATATTCTAGTCTCGATCCTCAGACTTGTTCATGGAGGTGCTGGAATGAAAGCATTTGATTATGATAGAAATGAATTATTAGGTAATTTCTGCTCAGAGCACTCGATAAGTGTGACTTTAAGTTGAATTAAGTCCAGCAAATCCTGTGGACACACAGCCTATCCTGTATGTGTCTCAGTCTTCTAATCTGTAAAATAGATTAGTATTATATCCAGTTCCCAGGAGGTACTAAGGGTGAAATGAGGTTATTCATGAAGCATACATAGCATAGCATAGTACCCGAGTAAATGTTCAATAGTAAGTGTTCAATAAATGTTAGCAAGTATTACTATTAATATTTTGTGTCTGGTGAGGCATTTCTCTTCTTAAGCCTTGTAACTGGAGGCTTCTTTGTCTTCATTAATGGGATTTAGAAAGTCTGGCTAAATGTTTCTGCTTATGTTTATTCTTTATTTTCTTTTCAAGACTGATTACTGTGTACTCTACCACTGTTTCAGTATGGGACTCACTGTGAGGGAGATTTAAAAAACATTAGATTAAAGCCAAATATTAATAGAGGCAAAATCTATGAATGCTTTGATTCTTTATAGCCATTAGTGGTAATCTGCACACTACATATTGAATTTGGCAATGTATCACAGGAATGGTAAACTCTAAAAAAAGATCTTGGGAATGGTGTCTGCTTGGTGCTAGTGTTGTCAGTCTGGTGTGAGAGAAGAGACAGGAATGGTGAACTCACATTCCTCCAGGAGCCAGGAAGTTAAGGAAATGAGTCAGGTAGGTGGCAAGCTGTAGACTATGCATATGTGTCATTTAAAGACATTTGAAATAAAAAAAAAAAACACCTATGGGCCAAACATACCATGTTGCAACTGCTCATTCATAATTTTTGAAATTTAAAAAGAAAGCACTGGCTGTCAAGTTAAGGGACTTGCATCTTCATTCCTTTCACAGACATTTACAGAGAGGAGTGGGCACAGTAGGTTAAGAGCAAGGGCCCTCGGCTCTGATCAGGTTTGCCATTTAATACTGTTGACCTTTCAAGGGCCGGAGGAGAAGGGTTTGAGCACAGGCTGGGGAACCAGGTCCCAAAAGTTTGATTTGCTGCTGTGTGATCTTGGGAAAAAATTTAAAGTCTCCATCCCTGTTTCCACTCCTGAGTTTTAGCTTAGTTCATTAAGGTGAAGTACATAAAGATACTTGGCATACAGTAAGTTTCCACAGATGTCAGCTAACTTTGGTAATTTTGTTTAAAGAGTTCTTATGCACCGAACACTGTGTTGGGAGCCAGGAACACAAACATAATAAGATAAAATCCATTTTTAAGGACTTAGATGATAGGCACTTATTAGTCACTGGTAAGTGCCAGGTGGATAGAAAGTGCCAAGGAGCCCTGATGACACATTTCATAGTGCTGAGAGAAGGCTACTCTGAAGAGATAATATTTCTAGAAACAAGGAAGTGTGCAGACAGCAAGAGCTGAGAGGTAGTCTGTGTGATGCCAGACAAGTCACTGTCCTTCTCTGTTGCCTTGGTTTCCGGATGAGTCGATGAGAGCAGGTTGGATCAGGGCTATCAGATTTCCCTGGTAATTGGCATGCTTGGGGATGTTTCATGCCTGAGGTGGGGTTCCTGGGGCTGCCAGGGGGCTGGTGGGGAAGAGAGCTGTAAGGGACCAGGAAATGAACTTGGACCCCTAGTGAAGGGAGGACAGAGGCTGGGGCAGGGCTATGGTGGGGGCGGTGTGGGGGGAGGTTGTCAGAGGGACACTGTCTTCAGAGCTGATTTTATCTGTGAACTTTGCTCTTCACCAGTATCTACATGTTGACACTGTGATTCTGTCCTGTTATTGAAATCAGAGACACTATGGCTCCATCTGTCCTTCCCAGAGCCTGTCTGGTAAACTAAAAGTTACTGCCAGATGACAGGGCATCATGAGGACCTGGTTTATCTGAAGCACACTCTCTAGTGTAGAACCATGGGGGTGAGGTTTGGATTCAGGCAGACCTTTGCCTGGGCACCAACCAACTGTTGGCCATAGACTCTAAGAAGTCAGCAGGGAGAGGGAAAAGAAAATACAGAAGCCCCAAGGATTGGAGCTGGAAGCCAGGTTCTGCCCCTTGCAGTCCTTGACACCTTGCGTGCATGCCATTTAGCCTCTGTGCTCCTCACTTCATCAGTAAAAGGTGGGCCATGCCTCCTGCCTCAGCTTTGTTGTGAAAATTAAATGAAATGCCAACTCCTGAGAACAACGGCTGAGATAGAGGACTCAATTTAGAGGCGCCCCAGTAGAAGCTCAAGATGGGGAGGCAGCAGTTGTCGGAAGGATGGGGAGAGTGATATTAGGGTTGAGAGAAGGAAGAGGTGCCAAGCAGACAAAGATACTGCTTGGTGTCTGCTGTGCCCGCCCCATGTTAGATCGGAACTAAAGCAAATGGAAGCTGGCACATTGTTTAGTGCTTATGCGCTCAATGAACAAGTACTAAATCTTAGAGAAAGGCTATGAAAACCGCTGTTCTGCGCGCGATGACTTCCAATGGTGGTGTTATCCCGCGGGCCATCTGCTCTAATTAAAATTTCACAGGGCTGAGGAATTTAGTGTCCTAACCTCAGAGCCTCTGGTACACTTGGTGTTTTGTTTGAGGTTGATGCATTTGGAAAGATTAGAGGAGGATGAAATCTTTGCCAGTTTCTAACTAGGCAGATGTGAAGGGTTTCTGCTAGAATATTTTTGCTCTCTGGCACTGGGGGGTCAGAGATTAAATAATTTGCCACCAGACAGATGTTCTGAAGAGCTAATTAAAAAACTGACAAGTACCCAAGACCTCAGATAGTTAGATTTATATGCCATCCTCTACAGGAAGATCAAAATCACTACAGCTTAAAATCACTCTATTAAATGATACTTCCAGAAAGTTCACCGTTGAAATTAAAAAAAAAAAAGTGCCATTAAAGACATTCCTGATTATACAAGTGTGTTTCAAATCTGGATGTACATTTTAAAGAAACGGAGTATCGTTAGGATGCCTGGGTGGCTCAGCAGTTGAGTGTCTGCCTTCAGCTCGGGGAGTGATCCCGGAGTTCCAGGATCGAGTTGGGCTCCTGCAGGGAGCCTGCTTCTCCCTCTGCCTGGATCTCTGCCTCTCTCTGCGTGTCTCTCATGAATAAATAAATAAATAAAAAGTCTTAAAAAAAACTTAAAAAAAGAAAAGAAATGGAGAATCTTTTTAAAAGGTACCCACGCTGGGCCCCATCCCAGACCAATTATATCAATGTCTGGGAGGAGGGCCCCAACAATAGATTTTTTTTTTTAATTCTTTCAATGATTTGAATATGCAGCCGGGATTGAGAACTGATTTAGAAATGAAACTATTTTAATATCTGTTTTAATCTTGGGAGACAGTACAATGTAATATATGGAAACAGGAAGTGGAGTGAGGCCAGTCTTAGCTGGAAAGACAGATTGAGGTCATATACTGCTCTGGGTAAGTTACCTAACCTTGTTAAAGGTTAAAGTTTCTTTACCTTTAAAATATGGCTATTAGTTTTTTAATAGATTTTTCTGAGGATAGGATGTGAGCATTATTTTATAATTACAGTACCTGCTATATCCCCAGTATGGAGTAGACACTCTATAACAATAGCAATAGTTACAACTATTTGTTTTTACTAAATTGCTTTGTTAGGAATTTTAAGCCTTTTTTTCAGCCATGCTTATTAATATGAATGAAAAGGTTCTGAGCAGAGATACAAAGAGAAGCACACATAAACCTGACACAGTGTGTACAATAACCATCCTACAACTTGTAATAAATCAGTCAGATGCAGTCTAAGTGTACATATCTTGAAAGTCATAGAATGTATGCATTTCCTCCTGGAGATGTTAGTACTCTCTAGAATAAATCCAAATAAAAGTCCCCAGGTAGTGTCTCGCAATTAAGCCAGCAGCTGTGTGTTTTCACAACACCTAGAAAATGTGGACTTGGCTGTGTCCACTGCGATGCCAAGTAGCTCAATCAATTATATTGCAATATCATTGCCCAAAGAGTCTGAACCTGTAGTTCTAGCAGGCAAGTTTTGATTATCCATGCTGGGTGTGGACAGAAGGAGAGGGGAAGTTTGCTCTGTGTTGCCATCCCTTCCCCACATTTAGGCCCTTGGCTGTGACATCAATGGTGGATACAAAGAGAGTAGGACCTGCAGTAGAAATCAACTTTGCTGGAGGCTCTGAGTGCCCATACTTTTTAAATGCGAGACACATGTGTTCAGACTGTACCGTTCTTTATTTGGAGAACTATTCTGGAGGAGCTGAGTGTCTGGCTCTACGCCAGCACTCAACATTTTATACCTTGCTTCTTGTAGTAAGCATATGGTAAATATTGTGGTAGGTATTCATGTTTACTCTTCTCCTTGATCTCACACCTGGCCCCGTTGCTTACCAGTGTGTGTCTTGAGATCAGCCAGTTACTCCATCTCCTCTGCTGCAAAATGGAGGAATAGAATGCACACATTATTGTTTTCTACTGATGATTAAATGATAATATCGTGATAACAGGTATTGATTATGTAGACCATGCCCTTGTCTGAGTATTTGTCTACATAGTTCATGTGTCCTAAATATGAATATGCATTAACTTACAATTACCTGTAAAGTAGATCTCTTAATTCCCTGTTGACAAATGAGGACACTGAGGCATGGAGTGGTTAAAGTCATTTTTCCAAGGTCACACAACCACAAAGTGGAGGAGCTAAGAGTTTGGCTTCATGCCCGTGCTCAGAACACTAGCTACCAGGCCTTTCTGTAGAATAAGTGCGATAAATGATCATATTTGCCCCTCTTCCAAGCTTCTGCTTTCAGTTTCTAATCTGAACTGGATATGCCATGGCAACAGCACCATGGTTCACCCAATAGGTATTTACTAAATACTTACTGATAGATGAATTGATCAAGCAGAGGGCTAAGGGTCTCTCTAGTAATGGATGTGTATCATATTGTGTTTATTGACACCTCACTTGCAGAAAGTCCTCAGTGACTCTACCTGGCCCCCTGAGCACTCGAGGCTCTATAGTGATGGGATACCAGACACCCTTTCCAACCTCATTATATTTTTGCTATTTATACAAACCTTGCTAGTGGTGAAGCTCAATTAAAAATGGGACTTATTTTATCATCTTTTCCTTTGTGTGTCTACTGCTTAGTGGGACTCTGAATTATATCAATTGAATGGGCTAATGAATGTCATTGAGCTGCCGTGTTGTTCAGTATTCGTATGCACCACCTGAAAGCAGGCGGTAACACTCCTTGGCTCTGATGCTTTCCTTTATTGACAGCCTCATCCTCCATGGTCCCGAATCCTAGTCCTAACACCAATTAGCCTTTATTAGGTGTGTTCAACTTAATGAACAACCTCAGCAGCAGCATCTTATCTTTTGATAATCCAAGTAGTCCCACTACTTGGGCTTAGGTTTTTGTTGTCTTTCTCATAGTGCTGATGAAATTTTATAAATTTATCCACACTTGCATTTCACTCGCCTCATTAGTAGATTTTGCCAGTTTGCACATTAATGAGAGAAAACCCTATTTAAATGGCATGCTAATATATGAGTGGAGGTTTAAAAAATACTACTGACTAGTCTAACTTAATACTGGGGGCCCTTTTGAATGCTTAAAATGTGTTTTTCCTATCACATAAACGTTTTTTCCCCTAATGCATGAAAGAGAAAGAAACTAAGATTTATTTAGCACTGGGCCTTAACACTGCAGTAAGAATGTTTCATTTGTTTTTGCACTTGATTTCCAAAGCAGTCTTGGAAAGGAATATGGCATGGTAAGAGCCGGCTTTGATGTCAGAAAGACCTGGATGTGAGTTTTGGCCCCAACCCACTGTGTGATCTTGGGGAAGTTTTCTAATGATACCAGCAGGCCAGGTCCAAGGAGCCAGAGGGGGTCCTGTAGGACCAGCCAAGAGGGTGTTTGGCTGTACATAGGATGGAAATCAAATGTGAACCAGCATGAGGTGAAAGCAGAGTTTATTGAAGATGTTGAGAGAGCCTATATAGATGGAATGTCCAGGAGACTTGGAAAGGAAAGGAGCAAGAGTCTCGTCTTTGTTCAGGGTCTGGGGGTTTTTGCTGGGGTCAGTGGTCCGGTGTACGTACCCTCTCAGGCATTCAGGAACTGGTGAGATGGAGGCCCAGGCATCATTCCTTGGAGCCGGGAGTCCTTGGTGTCAAGATGTCTAGTGCTGATGGTCTGGAACACACAAATGCTATTTTCAACTGGTCATCCTCACCTGGTCCTACCTTAGATGTTATCTATTCTAGAGAAGTCATTAACTCCTTGTCTGTTACAAGGAGGACATATGCTATATGCATTTTGAGGCACTTGTAAAGTGGGGTGGGGTTGCAGGTCTTATCAACAATAGAAGCAGAGAAAGGAGCAAAAGTAGATATTTATGGAGTCCTTTAGTTTCCCTGTCTCATTAATCTACCTAAACTTAAGTTTTCTTATCTATAAACAGACATAATAATATCTTGTGTTCAATATTTGAGGTGAGATTTTGTTGCCTCCTTCCCTACACACAAGCAATAGCCAAATGGGAACCCAAGTGTTGGTTTATTAATGGCTTGGCAAGCACCTAAAAACCAGTCAGAAGTAGTACTTCCTCAATGAGATGTGCTGGCCCATGAAGCCAAAATCTGGAAAGCTGTGTGAGGCTACCCAGTAGCACTTTCTTAAAATTGGAAATACTGAAGACCTGACCAGGCTTCTAATTGTTCACGTAAACAAGTGGCTGGGTGCAAAAGCAGATGTTGAGCTGGGTCTCTCCCAAAGAGCCAGGCCCCATCTAAGTCAGATTACTTTCTGAGAGGAGATAGTTCAGGTGTGACCCCTAGGCATGACACCAGGCAGAGGAAGAGTGGCAGAAGGCATGCTGAGCGTGGGCAATGACTTGAAGGCACAGTAATCCACTCAGCAAGGAACAGGGCTAGAGGAAGCCGATCTCTGTGGACTGGCTTCCATGGAATGAGGCACATACTTGAGCTAAAGCTAACAAAGCCCAGCCTAACAATAACGACAAAATCTGTAAGAAAAAACAAACTCTTACCTTATATGTCTTTAAATGGAATTAAGTAAGATTATGTGTATAAAGTACCCAGCATGTACATATTGTGCAAGCATCAATGGCTACTATACCCTGTAAGGAGAAGCATTTTTTCATTAAGTAAGTATTGTCATCAAGACCATTGTATAAGGATCCCTGGGTGGCTCAGCGGTTTGGCGCCAGCCTTTGGCCCAGGGCGCGATCCTGGAGTCCCAGGATCAAGTCCCACATCGGGCTCCCTGCATGGAGCCTGCTTCTCCCTCCTCCTGTGTCTCTGCCTCTTTCTCTCTCTCTCTCTTTCTATCATAAATAAATAAACAAACAAATAAATAAATAAATCTTTAAAAAAAAAAAGACCATTGTATAGTTGAGGAATGGGAGGCTCAGAGACATGAATTCTGGCCTGAAATAAAAACCAACAACAATGAGAACATTATAAACAAGCAAAAAAAAAAAAAAAAAAAAAAAAAAAAAAAAGCAACCAGAATTTTGTTGCTTGTTTTATACTTAGAAAAAGTATTTTCACTAAGGCTCTGTAAATAAAAGAAAATAATCAGTCTGTTTCCTGGAACTCCAAAAATTTCCTTAAACTTTGGTCGCAGGTGAACTCAGGATTGGGCTTGAAAGATGGGGAACATGCTAATGAATATTTGCATCAACTGCCATTAGCCATAGGTACCATTTGCATTATGCCATTAGCCATAGGTACCATCACTACCTCTTACATTTTCCATGTAGTATGACTTTTTGCAGTGATCTCAAAATATATCAACAAACATGACACACATACAAAATTCAGAGATAAGTAGTTAGTTATACTTCAGGCCGGACAAGGCCTTGTAGTAAAATAATTTGATAAGAAAATCCTTATCTCTTTACATTGACTATGAGGAAACACTCAGAGAAGTTCTACACATTTGACTTTACTGGAGATCCAGGTTTTTTGTTTAGTATGCCAGTAGTAAATATTCTGTATTTCTCAGTTTTCTGATTAGCAGGAATGATTTAATCTGGAAGAACTGAATAAGCAATGTATTTTTTAAAAGATTATTATTTGTTTTAGAGAGAGAGAGCACAAGTGGGAGGGGCAGAGGGAGAGGGAGAATCTCAAGCAGGCTCCATACTGAGCATGGATCCCAAAGTAGGTCTTGATTTCACCATCTTGAGATCATGACCTGAGCTGAAACCAAGAGTTGGACACTTAAGTGACTAAGCCACCCAGGTATCTCCATAAACAATGTATTTTAGATTTAAATGTTTGCTCCATATTTTCCCCAGATTGAAGTTTATTTTATTCTTGAACACATACTGAAATTTCTGGTTTCATGTTTTCCTTTGAAGAGTTCTATCCACCTGGATTGTCTACGTAATATCACAGTAATGACCTTAAATTTCAGTGGCTTGGAACAACAAGGTCATAATTCTGACTCTGCTACATACATCATCATGGGATACTTGTCTCCTCTTGACCCTCATTCATAGACCCAGGTCAAGAGCATTTCCATCTCTGTGCTTCCATGATTGCAGAAGCAGGGAGAAAAGATTAACGAAAGAAGCACTGCCTTTTATTACATCTATATGAAAGTGAGCCACATCTTCCCTCACATTCCATCGTCTGATGAAAGTCATATGTCCATGAGTAACTTCAAAGAGGTCAGAGCAGCGTGCTCCTACTGTTTGATCGAAAGGCAGACAGCCAGAAGATACTTGTGAAATCACTATTGACCACTATAAGAGGTGTCTTATTATTCCTATTTCTTAACAAGGTCACAAAAATAGTATGTGGCAGTAGGCAATTATGAACCAAAGTCAGACTGAAGACACATACGTGTCTTACATGTGACACTATAGTGTGTAAGAGTACGTGAAAACAAGAAAATTGCCCTCTAAGTTAAATCCAACATATTAAAAGTAAGTGAGCCTGCTAAACACTTTCTCCTAAGGGACAAAACAAATATGTTTGCTTTTGTGAAGGACTGAAAAGGAAAGTTCTTCGAAGGAATGAGAGTGCGGAGAATAGAAAGGGGATGCATGGGTAGGATATAGAAGAGGTATTCCAATGAATTACCAAAAATACCGCCCTTTGTCACATATAGGACCCTGCTCCAGAATTATTTAAGTATATTGATAAGAAAAGTTGTTTTTTATCCCCCCTACAGGAGAATATCAACATTGATGAAGCCTCCAGATGCCTGGTGAAACATATACTTGCAAACGAGTGTGACCTAATGGAGTCCATTGAGCCGGACATCGTGAAGCCCCACCTTACATCGCCCAAGATTGTCAGCTGCTCCAGCTGTGCTAAATCCTAGTAGGCTTCTTCACTGGCATCTGACAGAAATAATCCCATTATCTCACGTCTTAATTCTTAGCAATTTGTGTAAATGTCAAGATAGGGATACACATGTGGCAAGCCAAAGATCTATGCCTATACCTTTCCTATAAGAGAGAAAAAAAGCAAGTGTTCTTTTTTATGTTTTTTCCAACACCAGCACAGTGTTTACAGGCTTGTTAAATATTTAGTCTGTTACAAAATTCTGTCTTGTAGCTGACCACAATTCTGCAAGGCCAGCTTCGGCCCTGTTACTTGCTTCTTGGAATCAGCCAAGGCCTCAGGTCTTAAAGAGAAAGGGGAGAAGAGCAGTCTAGCTGTCAAGTTAAGCACTGGCTTTCACTTTGCCCCTGATGCCTTTGTCCAGACTCCAATACATTCTCTGCTGGACTGACAGGCCTATTAAGTAGAAACAACTTTTTTTTCTCCAGAGATGACCTCCATTTTCAACAGACCTAAGAGTCATTTCCTATTTAGCCCTTTAGAGTCAGTACACAGGTTTCCTGAGCTTTTATGGCTTTTATTGTCACTTGTGATCCCCTAAATGTTGTTTAACTGAAAACTTATGAAAAGACCTGCCTCCATATGTGCCTTTCTGTTAGCTTTCTTTGATTCCAGCCGTGGGACTCTTCTGTTCATGTAATATATATTATATATATTTTCACAAGTGGAAAATAAGACATTAAAAGATGCTGTTTCCCTATTTCTGAAAAGGCTTTAAGTGTCTTAGTATTGTGATTTTTTTTCTTTTTGACTATGTATCCATGGTTCTCAAGACCCATTTCTAAAATTCAGTTTCGAAAACAGGATGAGAAACATACACTTAAAGGAACTTCTGGGCACTATTATACTGAGATGAGTCTGTCTATTGTTCATATCAACATTTAGGCCAAGCAGTGTATCCATATTTTCTTGATTAGGCAGAGGAATATATTCTCATATATTCTCATCAAGAAAGGTACCAAATCAATCAACATGCAAAGAAACAAAACAGACATCATAATGTTTTGGTTTACACAATGGATATGGTGCTGATATGCTGTGGGTAGCTACTACTTTTTAATGGCATTGAATGGCAGCACTGAGGGGTGCCTGGGTGGCTCAGTGGGCTTAGCGTCTGGTTCTTGATTTCAGCTCAGGTCATGATCTCAGGGTCATGACATAGAGCCCCACATAGGACTCCACACTGAGCGTGGAGCCTGCTTGGTGTTCTCTCTCTCCCTCTTCCTCTGCCCTCGTCCCACTCACACTGACAGTCTCTCTCTCTCTCTCTCTCTCTCTCTCATCAAAAAAAAAAAAAAAAAAGAATGGCAGCACTGACATTTGTAATATACTCACGGGAGCTTTATCTTTTGTAACAGATGTTTTGAGGGTCCTGCCCAAGTATTATCTTGGCATTCCCTGTTAAGCACCAACCACTCAGCCTCTTACTATGAAATTTTGTGACCCCATTCCCAGAGGGCATTCTCTGGCCTCTGGAGCACTTGACACATGAGGCAGGCAGGTGAGAAATTCCAGGAGTTAATGTCTCTCAACCAATGGTAACAGGAATTGAGAGATGACTACCCTAGGTTCCTTGCTCCTCAGGAACATTGTTCTGAGGCTTGCTTTATGAAGCCTTACAGAAGTTCCCAGTGGGATGAAGCCCCTGGTTCTCATAGGGGAAACCTTCCATCTGACTCATACTGCATGAGCTTCCTTTTCTTTTTTCCTCACTTCTCTACTCCTCTACTGGTCCATTCTGGGTTCACTTCCCAAATAAACTTCTTTTACTCAAGTCCTTGTTTCAGGGTCTTATGGGGAAATCCAACCCCAGCATAATAAGTTAGCTGGGACAAAGATGACCTAAGAAGCAGATTCTCAACACCAGCTTCTTGAACTGAATCATTCAGCAGCTAGGTGGTACTAAGGACCACTTTGCTGATAAACAACATGGTGGAGCTAATCCCTAACAAACTGTATGTAGCAACATAATTACTAAGACTGTCATCAAGTGGATTGGGATAGAATATAGATGGAAGGGGGGTGCCTGGGCAGCTCAGCGGTTGGGCGTCTACCTTCAGCCCAGGGCGTGATCCTGGAGACCCAGGATCGAGTCCCGCATTGGGTTCCCTGCATGGAGCCTGCTTCTCCCTCTGCTTCTGCCTGTGTCTCTGCCTCTCTCTGTGTGTCTTTCATGAATAAATAAATAAAATCTTAAAAAAATATATAGATGGAAGGAAAGTCTATTGTTCTTGTCTTTGAAAGACATGAGATCATGGAGTTGGCTAACTTCCAGAAACTCTGTAGGAGGAAACGTTACAGTCTTGAGTCAGCCAACACTCATCTCAGGATTTGGTGTAAAAGCTCGAAGACCTCCAAACAATAATCAAAGTGATCCTCATTTCCTTCTGCTATAGGATATAGAGAGGATGGATGCTGAAAATCAGGCCTCAGATCTGATTTTAGGAGAAGCAGAGTTTTAAAGGAGACTCCCTACACAGAGCTAGCAAGTCTTCTCCACTAAAATGAGAATTCTTTTAGGAAAGAAGTCAGACACTGAATATAGGAGGAGATATTTGGATAGATACTCTTAGGAGTCTTGGCCCCAAAGATGTTTCTGAAACCATGCCCAGAAAAAAAAGACCCTTGCCCATTCCTAGGGGAGAAAAGTCACTTGCCACATGAATGCTCCACCTGAATAGGATGTTTTATAAAGTGATACTTTTCCTTCTAGAGTTCTGCTACCAACTGCCCTCGTTGCTTCTGGACAAATAACTAGGATCAGGTCTCACTATGAACTGAGTAGAAAAATATATTCTATGTTGCAGGGTAAAATGGATTATTAACCAAAAGAACTATAGGACCTGGCTAATAAGTACTGGTAGGAATCTGGAGAATGTTCTTGATTTGGTCTTGAGATGCAATCAGGGAGGACAGAATGTAGCACAAGATGATAGATAATCTGTTTCTAGGAGAGCACTCTTTAATGAGTTAATTTTTAACATTCTGGCAAGTAAACCTGGAACTGATCCCAATGTGCTACTAGAATAGCTCTTTGAAGCTTGGAAACAATGTTGGCCTAAAATAAATGATGTGGAGATGCCAGAACTACCTTGGCAAAGTATTAGAAGAGAGTTCCAAGGTCTCAGAGAGGTGGGCATATTATAATGTATTTATTTTGTGATATCAGAGAAACTACCAACTGATTATGTTCCTCAGGAAAGCCCATAGACACTCCCTTCACTAAAACAATAAGAAGTGTCCGCCAAAAAGGGATACCAGCATCAATGAGAAGCTCAGTGGTCACTCTTCTCTGTACCAGATTTGAGACTGTAAATATGTTGCTGTGTTTCACTGGGAATGACACCAATGTGGTTAAATTCAGTAGGTGGTACTACTTTTAGATGATGTTAGTATATTTAGTGCTAGGTCCTGAATAGCTAGCATCAAAGGTGGAAGTGGGAGTGAAACCTCCTACCATCACTTTAAAGAATCAACTTAAGAAAGCAAGCTTCCCCTTGTTGCAACTCTGGGTTCTGCAGAGTTAGAGGTCTTGATAATTCTACCAGGGGACACAGCAAGGGCTCTGCTAACTCTATAGCTTCAGCTGCTGCCTGATTATTTTTGGCTCCTCGTGCCTACAGGCCTGTTGTTGGAGAAGGCTGTTAGCACACAGGCAGGGGTAATTCATCCCGATTACCAAGAGGATCAGTTGCTGCTAAATAATGGAACAGGAGGAGTCTGACTAGAAATCATGGCACTCGTTGGGGTGCCTCTTGATGCTTCCATGCCTAGTGAGAACTGAAAGGGCAATTGCAGTGATAGCATCTTGCTGAGGACAAGTAACCCGGGACTCATACTCTTAGAAATAAAACTCTTGAGATTTTGCCCCACAGGGTGACCCTAGCCTAGGAGCAGGTTGGTCAGGGGAATGGAAGTGGTAAAGGAGGGAAATGCAGAATATCAATTATCATCTCAAGATTGACTACAGCAGTGGAGACTAGCTTGTCCTACCAACCCTTTGTTCTAAGTTCCCTATTTCTCTCTCTCTCCCTTTTGGAATTATGACCAAGAAGTTCCTTTAAAAAATCAGTGAAAGGGGGACGCCTGGGTGGCTCAGCAGTTGAGCATCTACCTTTGGCCCAGGGCGTGATCCTGGAGACCTGGGACCGAGTCCCACATTGGGCTCCCTGCTTGGAGCCTGCTTCTCCCTCTGCCCATCAATCAATCTCTCTCTCTCTCTCTCTCTCTCTGTGTGTGTGTGTGTATGTGTGTGTGTGTGTATGTGTGTCTCATGAATAAATAAATAAAATATTTTTAAAAATCAGTGAAAAGACAGACTGAACTTAACATGTGGCATAAATGAATCTGAAAAAGGAAGACATGGACTATGGTAGTGAGACAATAGTGAGGAAATGCCCACACCCCTCAGCACCATGCTTCCAATCACAGTCCCCTGCACCTCTGCTTATAAGCATTCCACGGATGCATGGGGTGTGTTTGTCTTGCACATTGGACAGACCAGAGTGCTACAAAGTTAGCACCCCCAGGAGCAGTCTCATCTGAGGCTGACATACAGGGAAGTAAGTTCTTCAGCATGCTCCCCTCCTCAGGTGGAATAAATCTGAATCTCATGCTATGAACGCTCAGAGGTCCCCCTGGGACTGAGGCAAGGTTTCACACAGTGGTAACTTGCTCATTATCACAACCTTTTTGCTTTCCTTTCCTTGCCTGTCCTACTTCTCTACTCCTCTGCCAGTGCTTCCAAGGATCATCTCCCAATTAAGAGATTCTCATTAAAAAAAAAATGTATTTATTTATTTATTTATTTATTTATTTATCTGAGAGAGAAAAAAAGAGTACAAATGGAGGGAGGGAGAGGGACAAGCAGACTCTGAGCTGAGCAGGGAGCCCAACTTGGGGCTGGATCTCACCATCCTGAGATCATGACCTGAGCTGAAATTATGAGTTGGTTGCTTAACTGAGCCACCCAGGCACCCCAAGGGATTTTCATTTTTGATTGAGCTTCAACTGCTAATAGTTCTTAAAACATCAGAGCATCCAGGCAACAATTCTTCATTACCATGGAATCTCTAATTCAGTGTTTTTCTTTCTAAACATCCACTGAACTGTGGTGTCTAAAATATGCGTGGTAAGATTAGAATGGCCTTCTAACCCTAATCCACCGCAGAAAATTGTTATTTTCATGGTCTTCAAAACGAATATCCGTTGATTTATTGATTCCCTTACTCCCTCAACTGATATTTATTGGATAATGACTCAGTTCCCAGGATTTGGCTAGGTATTTTTCTGGAGATACAAATGACTAAATCATGGTCTCAGATATTTAAAAAAAATTTTTTTTGTAAGAAGATCCTATAATCTTTAATATATGAAACACTTCACGAATTTGCATGTCATCCCTGCACAGAGGCCATACTAATCTTCTCTGTATCCTTCCAATTTTAGTATATGTGCTGCCGAGGCAAGCACTATGCTCTCAGATCTTAAGATAGCAACTCAAATATGTAAATAATTTACCACGTATCAAGAGAGAGGTCAGACATCCAAACTAAGATATCTCTTCCAAAAACAAGTTGGTTTTAAATCAGGGACCACAGCTCCAATCGTGTTTAAGGAAATTGAACATATGTGCCTACAGTTTTCTTCCTAAAACACCAGGATCTAGGCACACAAGACTGTTGTGTTCAGCTAGCACTTCCTGATGTTAACAATATCCTTTGCCCCCCCCCTTTTTTTTGGCCTGGAAACCCTACTCATTCTTCAAGGATCAGCATAATGGCACGGCCTTGTAGCCTTGTAGGCCACTGTACATAATTCAAATCTCTTTCCACACTTGCTTAGCTCTTGGCCATTATCACTCACATGCTGCATTATGGTGATATGTTAACTGTTATTTATAAAATACAAACTATGGGAGAGTCACTGATATGTAAGCTTTCCTTTATTATGTCATTTAATCCTCATGGCTGCCCTACATGGAATTAATTACTCATCTCCTCCCTTATATATGTAGAAATTGAAGGACAGAGATACTGAGCAACTTGCCAAAACTCACACAGCTACAGACGGGCAAGGCAAGCCTTCCAACCCAGGGAGCCCAATCGCAATGTCCCTGCTTTTAAGCATTATCCTGAACTATCTCCTCTTAGCCAGTCCAGGAAATGCTAACAGGGTTTACCATATGCCAGACACTGCTAAGCACCTCTCTTACCTATCAGGAGAGGTGGTGTCCTCTTCTCTTGTGATAATATGTGAAAAACACTTAGCACAGCACCTAAACTATAGCAAGTAATTGATACATGTGGTTATTATGATACTATTCTGTATGCTTAGTTATTTATTAAATCCAAATAGTGCAAATAAAACAGATAAAAATGGCATCGATTTTTGGAGGTATCAAAATTAGAACAATACCAAATCTATAGAGATAGAAAGTAGATTCATTGTTGCCCAGGTGTAAGGGGATTAGGTGTGGCTGCTAAAGGTTTACTTTTGTGGGTGACGGTAACATTCTAAAATTGATTGAGGTAAGGCTCGTACAATGATGTGAATTTACGAAAATCCATTGGACGGCGTACTTGAAATAGGTGAATTGTATGGTATGCAAGTAAATAATAAAGTTGTAATAAAAAACTGGGGCCATAGGAGAAAGCGGTATGTGGTTATTACCTCCCTCAGTGCATTATCTTGTGCCTCCATGGAGAATCATCCTGCTCTTATTCCATAGGAAGGAATCCTTTACCACCACTGGCATCTGTCTGGTGAGTCATCACTGCCAAATTCATGACTTACTCTCAGATGTCAGAACTAGTGTTATACCTGGATTTGGATTTGGCTGCATCCGAGCCGTTTCGGTGTGAAAATAGCCTTCGTTTTCTGGGCTCCCCGGGGAACAGAATATTCCCCAACACGAAGAGAAAAGAGTGTGAGACATCCCAACAAAAAGAGGTCAGAGGTGAGGATGGACTAAGCTTAAGTAACTCTCAAAGATGAGGACAAAATCTGTCTGGGAAGTGTGGATGCACTATCTCCCTGCCTAGATGAATCTGAAAATTTCCATTTCAACAAACCAACTTATTTTGTTCCATTGTAATGATTTTCAGAATATGAATCCCCAGGCCCAGGCCTTAGTATTTTCCTAAGTGCAATGCACTCCTTCAAACTGTAATTAATGATAGACATAAGACTCTGGAATTCAAATTTCTAACTGGCCCAGATTATGCTTTCTATTAGAACAAAATGTTCTTATAAATGGGCTTAAAGGAACCTTATGAGAGAGGGGCTTTTTTTTTAAAATGTGAAATATCAAAGCATTCTATTACTTGTAATACAATACATTGTTTTCTGTTTCTGATTGGACCGCACTTTTAAGAAGTTACGTATTCAGACGTAGAGCATCAGTCAATTTGCATTCCCTGAACTTCATCAAACAGCTATCAAGTGACTGCTCTGAATAAGAGCTCTACTAAAATGCATAGTGCTTACTATATGCTAGTTTCTTTCCTTTTTCTGTGATAGTTGTTGTCATGGAAACATGAGGACTAAGAGTCATGGGTCCCTGCTCTTTGCTATTTTCTTAAGGAGATGGGGATGGGTTAACAAGACAGGCAAAATATATGGTTACAGAACAAAAAAAGAAGGTCATTTCTGTCTCTACCACATAACATTCTTAGTTTTTATCTTATAATAAATGTTAATAGTTATTGCTCAGGTCTTATATCTTTTCCAAACAAAATGCCATTTCATCATCATGATCTCCCCTACTGGGGTGGTGGGTGATTTCACAATTTACGGATAAGAAAACAGAATGGTAGAGAACAATGTCCACACATATTATATGATTCTGCGCAGGATTCTTAAGATATCATCTGCCCATTTGGCCACAGTGGGTTAATCAGAGTACTTTATCCTTCCTGGCTAAAGTAAGAGATCTAGGACTGGGCTAGTGATTCAACTGAACCATTCAAAGTTCTCTCGTATGTCTTCCCCTCCAAAGCTTTAAGAAAGAGGTCCATGGAAAACTGTCATAATTTTCTCACACCACGGGACGTGTGACAGATGAGCACATGCCAATATGGATGAAGAGCCAAGAATGAGAGAAAGGAGAGCAGGAAGAAACGAAAGCCCTGAGTCCCTCAGTCCATTTATGCCTGAATCCTGATTTAACCTTTAACTTTGCAGTTGTGTGATGCAATAAATTCCTCTTTGATTTCTTTGTTCATCTCTTCAGGGAAGATTGAGTTGATTTTCTGCCGCTTGTAACTCAGATGCCACATGGTCATTAAAAGTGGAGCTATTGATGTTGAATATCTTTTCATGTGTCTGTTGGCCATCTGTGTGTCTTCTTTAGAAGAATGTCCATTGAGGTCCTTTGCCCATTTAAAAAATTGGATTATTTGTGTAATTTTTATGTTTTCAATTGTATAAGTTCTTCACATATTTTGGATATTAACCCCATATCAGATATATCATTTGCAAATATCTTTTCCCATTTAGTAGGTTGCCTTTTTGTTTTGTTGATGGCTTCCTCCACTGTGTAAATGCTTTTTATTTTGATGTAGTCCTGATAGTTTAATTTTGCTTTTGTTTCCCAGAGGAAATGAATATAGAAAAATGTTTCTATGGCTTATGACAAAGAAAGTATTGCCTATGTTTCCTTCTATATATGGTTTCAGGTCTTGGATTTAGCTCTTTAATCTTGAGTTTATTTTTTGTGTATAGTAAAAGAAAGTGGTCTAGTTTCATTCTTTTACATGTAACTGTCCAGTTTTCCCAACTTCATTTGTTGAAGAGGCTTTTTCCTATCATATATTTTTGCTTCCTTTGTTGTAGATTAATTTACCATATAATCATGAGTTTGTTTCTGGACTCTCTATTCTGTTCCATTTATCTATGTATCTATTTTTATGCCAATACTATATTGTTTCCATTACTACAGCTTTGTAGTATAACTTGTAATCTGGGATTGTAATACCTCCAGCTTTCTTTTTCTTTCTTAAGATTGTTTTGGCTACTCATCACTAATTATCAGGGAAATGCAAATTAAAACCACAACAAGATGTCACTTTACACCTGTCAGAATGGCTAAATCAAAAACACAAGAAACAACAAATGTTGGTAAGGTTGTAGAGAACAAGGAATCCTCGTGCACCATTGGTAGGAAGGCAAAACTGATGTAGCCACTGTGGAAAAGTGTGGAGTTTCCTCAAAAAAATTAAAAAAAGAATTACCATATGATTCCAGTAATTCCATTACTGGATAGTTACCCAAAGAAAATGAAAACACTAATTTAAAAAGATATGTGCACCTCCATGTTTATTGCAGCATTATTTACAATGGCCAAATTATAGAAGCAACCTAAATGTCCATTGGTAGATGAATGGGTACAGAAGACGTGGTATATTTTTATAATGGAATATTATTCATGCTGTAAGAAAGAATGAAATCTTGCCATTTGCAACAATATGGATGGAATTAGTATAATGCTAAGTGAAATAAGTCAGTCAGAAAAAGACAAATGCCATATAATCTCACTCATATGTAGATTTAATAAAATAATAAATGAGCAAACAAAGGAAAAGAGGAAACAAAAATAACAACAACAATAAAACCAGACTCTTAAATCCAGAAAACAAAGTGGCCAGAGTGGAGATGGATGGGGAGATGGGTGAAATAGATGGAGGAGATTAAGAATATACTTATCATCAAGAAATGTATGGAATTGTTAAATCATACAGTATGGTTTTTAGTATTATGCCTAAAACTAATATAACACTGTGTGTTAAATATATTTAAATTTAAAAAGGAGAGTTAAGACTTGTACCCAATGTGTCTGTGTACATGGTCCTCCTGGTCCATGTTCTTGACCATAAGGTTTATTTGTAAATAATAACAGCTTCCACTTAAATGGAAGACTCTTACAGGCATTGAAAACTTTACTTCAAATATTCTTCTGCTAGGGAACTGTGTAAAGACACAGTTGATAGAAGAACCAGTGCTTTATGCTAATAATAACTAAACAGTCAGTATCCCCCAAATAAATATATAGTGACAAGAGGCTTACAGAATAAAAATAAAGCACATAAATACTCGTGGGGACTAGGTGATATTGTGAAATTACTGTAGAGGAAGTTCTAATAGACACATCATACCACATGTTGTATTTAAATTAACATTTAAAAATTAATATAAAAAATGCTCTAACCAGATGGTGTTTGCCTATAAAAATCAGGAAGCAGTTATTCTTAAAAGTCCACAAAGTATGATCTGGGAATCTCTCAGAAAGAAAGAATAGTGAGCAGAATCATAGAAGGATGGAAAATAAAAGACTTGTGAAAGCTTAATTGGGGTGAGAGAATCTCCCCAAAGAAACATGAGAAGGAATTTGATAAACACCTTAAATACTGATTAATTCTAACAGAAATGATATTCAACTATAATCTTTGGCAAAAGAAACAAAGTGAGAGAACAAAATTTAAGCTACATTTAGAAATGCTTTGTTTGACATAAGTACACAAAGATCTACAGTGAGGCTATGGGGGACACAATCACTGAATATGACAAGAGAATGAAAGATTGCTCAACCACAGGTACTGAAAAATCCTCATAGTGAATTATTATTTAAAATACCATTTAGGGGGGATCCGTGGGTGGCGCAGCGGTTTGGCGTCCGCCTTTGGCCCCGGGGCGTGATCCTGGAGACCCGGGGTCGAATCCCACGTCGGGCTCCCGGTGCATGGAGCCTGCTTCTCCCTCTGCCTGTGTCTCTGCCTCTCTCTCTCTCTCTCTATCATAAATAAAAATTAAAAAAATAAATAAAAAATAAAATAAAATACCATTTAGGGGATTCCTGGGTGGCTCAGTGGTTTGGCGCCTGCCTTTGGCCCAGGGCATGATCCTGGGGTCCCGGGATCGAGTCCCACGTCGGGCTCCCGGCATGGAGCCTGCTTCTCCCTCCTCCTGTGTCTCTGCCTCTCTCTCTCTCTCTCTCTCTCTCTGTCTATCATAAATAAATAAATAAATCTTTTAAAAAAATAAATAAAATAAAATACCATTTATTTGGTACCTACTTTGTGCCAAAGATGTACAATATGCTACTTAATCTCGATAGCAAGAGAGATATTTAGAGACCCTCCAAAGGTCACAGAACTAGCAAGTGACAGAATCAGTCCTCAAACTCCAGACTGGCTTACTCAAAATACTTTATTTTCAATATGTCTCCATGTGGCCATATTTTAGATTACTATAGATTTGGATGGCACCGATTTTTAAGCTGTGTATTTATTTCGTGCATATTGGTTAAGGTTCAGTAAAGAAAGAGACATTATCCAGTAAGTTGAGCAGGGAACATTTAACATTAGGAATTATTAATTAGCAAAAACAAATTAATTATGAAGAGAGTTAGAAAGAACTTTACAGGAATAGCAGGTGTAGGGAAAAGCCACCACTTCTGTGGCTGAAGGAGAGCATCCAAAGAATGAAAATGCTTGTCAGAGCCTGCCCACTTCCTACCCACTTTGTTGCAGAAGGTATTGCTGAGGCCCATTGGATGGTGGAAGAGTTCACTTGGGTGCCTCATGCCTTGGCTGATGAGCAGAAAACCACTTGCTGGGCAGTTGCTTGATGGTGCCCCACTGAAGCTCTCTGGAGGGTGTGCACCTGTAGGTCTCCATTATTGCCAGTGCCTCTGGCAAGAAACCTGTCTACTGGTAGGAAGATGGCCTCTGGCAGCAGTGGTTCTAGGAAAAACAATCCCCTCCTTCCTACAGTATTCCTCTAGCACCCTGCACTGGCAAAGACTTTACACTGTGCCTGCTGGAAAAGGAGAAATGTTTGTAGCATCCAGCTGTAGAATCAAAAAAGAGGATGGGTTTGGAACACAGAGGCAATAAATGGATAACTGGCAAAGTGTATTAATTAGGATAAGTCATAATAACTGTGGAAACAAATAACTACAAACCATTAGTGACAATATAATGAAGGATCACCTCTACATACGTTTAAGTGGTGATCTGGTCCCAGGTAACTATAAAATGCTACCCTTCTAGAAGCAGAAATTCAACTATTTTGGCTTCTTCCCTTATGTGGCTCCACCACTTTGCAGTCCTTTGTTTCTGGATGTACAGTAGGAGAAAGATAGAGAGAACATAGAAGACTGAGGAGCGTACTTTAAAGCCAATCCCATAACATTTGTGCACAGTGAACTGACCGGAGCTTACAACCTTCCACCTCGTTGTGGCTGGGAAATGTACTGCAGGAAAATGAAATGGACAGTAAACAGGTAGCCTTATTTCTGCCACACTAGATTTCAAATACTTGGTCTATTATTACTGTTAAGCAAGTTATTATATCTCTGAGTCTTAAATAACTCATCTTTAATATAAAAATAATAAATTAACCTCCAAGTAATGCTGTGGGATTTAAAGAAATATAAAGCATTAGCCAATTTATAAATATTCAATAAGTATGAGATGCCATTCAATAAGTATGAGATAAATATACAATAAGTATCAATGATTATCAAGAGTGAAAGAGGAAATGGATACGTATTAAAATCTCAAAGCAGTGATGACAAGAGGGAAGATATTCAATCTTATAGTTCTATGTGTGGAAAACTAAAATGCCTAATATTTTCATGATACAAATCTCAGACGATTTAAAAATCTTCTGTGGATGGGATATGTAGAAGTTAATTACACAGGATGGATTTGCAATAGAGGGTCATGGCTGATGGGAGTAAAATGTAGAAGGTACAAAGGTGCTAGGTGAAATGACATATCAGAATCTGGTGTATGTGTGAGAGTAAAAGAAGGTGGAAAGAGCAGAGAGTGCTGATTTAGTTCTGATTAAAAGGAGCATGTTTGAGGCACCTTGGTGACTTAGTTAAGCATCCGACTCTTGATGTCAGCTAAGGTCTCCCATCTCAGGGTCATAAGTCCAAGCCCCACGTTGGGTTCCTTGCTGGGCGTGTAGCCTACTTAAAAAGAGGGGGATGGGTTAAGAGAGGTTGAGAACCACTGCTATAAATGCTTGTTAGGTATCTACAGTAGTCCCTGCCTTATCTGCAGTTTCAGTTATGCCCTGGTCTGGAAGCAGATATCCTCCTTCTAACGGTGGTGGGGTCAATAGTAGCCTAACCCTGCTTCATAATACTTACGTCCCTCACTTCGCTTCATGTCATCACATGGGGATTTTATCATCTCACCTCATCACAAGAAGGGTCAGTACAATGCAAGAAGATATTTTAAGGCAGAGAAACTGCATTCACATAACTTTATTTACAGTATATTGTTACGATTGTTTTATTATTATTGTCGATCTCTTACTATGTCTAATTTATAAATTAAACTTTAACATAGGAATGTATGTATAGGATAAAACAGTACATAAGGGTTTCTCATTTCTGGCATCCACTGTGGGTTTGGGAACCTATTGTGGCAGGTAAGGGGGAAACTACTGAAATCTATTTGAAGCATTTAGAAGAGTCCCTAGAATCTTGAACTGAGTATGTGCTGTTATTATTCTGATATGAATTAAAATTCAAATTATCACAAGGCAAGACAATTTCACATATCTCTATGTGCCAAGGGTTTTTCTGTAGCAACCATACTTTTAGAGAAATTAGATCTGACACTCTTATCCTAAGAGAATGTCAAGCACTCTAAGTGTTGGAGGATGTTCATGTGACTTATTTTAACATATGCTCTCATTCATTTAGCTCCCTTGAAAGGGAGCCCACTGTGGTATATGTATGTATATATATGCACACATGCACCCCCCCATATTGTCTTTTAATTCTATGCTCGCTCTTTGGGTTAGTTTACTCTCCTCAGGATATTCTAATCGATAGCAATGGAATGTTAATATAATTAAAGTAGAATTCCCACCTGTGCCCATTTTAAGTTCTCTTCCTTCTTTTGATTTTGGAATATCACACAAAGAAGGCCTCAGAGACTCAAAAGGAGGTCACAAATTTTGTGAAAATTGAAAAATAAAAAAATATGAGAAGGAAAAGAATTTCCTTGAACTCTACAACATAAGCATCACTATTTAATAACAAACCAGGCTTGATTTTAATTCCAGTCTATTTTTCATAATTTTACTACATTTAAAGATATATTACATGTAATCAGTTTGCATAATAGGAAATTACATACACAGATTTCTTATTCTGTTGAGATTGTGTTTGATGTTTTTATATCAGTTATAATTCTATTTGTGTTTTAATCATTATTAAAGAACTTTATTTGAACCAAAACAAACACATGGAAAGGCTTTTCCATTTCCACTGGTCCATTCTATGCTCAATTCAGAATAAAAATGATTTAGGGTAGAATTAGCTTATCTAAAAGTTGTTTTGTTCAAGTTTTAATTTAAATTCCAGTTAAAATAGTGTTATATTAGTTTCAGGTGGATAATATAGTGATTCAGGGCTTCCATACATCAGCCAGCGCTCATCATAACAAGTGCCCTCCTTAATCCCCATAACCTCTTTTCCCCATCACCCCACCCACTCTCTGGTGACCAGCAGTTCTCTGGAGTTAAGAGTCTATTCTTTGGCTTGCCTCCCCCCCCCCTTTTTCCTTTGCCCATTTGTTTTACTTTCTTAAATTCCACATATGAATGAAATCCTATAGTATTTGTCTTTCTCTGACTGACTTATTTGCTTAGCATAATACTCTCTAGCTCCATCCATGTTGTTGCAAATGACAAGATTTCATTCTTTTTTATGTTCCATTATATACATACGCCGCACCTTCTTTATTCATTCGTCAGCTAGTGCGCACTTGGGCTTTTTCTATAATTTGCTAATCGTAGACATTGCTGCTGTAAACATTGGGGTGCATGGTATCTCTTTGAATTAGTATTTGTGTGTTCTTTAGATAAATACCTAGTAGGGCAATTACTGGATCATAGCATAGTTCTATTTTTAACTTTTTAAGAAAACTCCATACTTTCTTCCACAGTGGCTGCACCAGTTTTCATTCCCACCGACTGAGCAAGAGTGTTCCCCTTTCACCACATCCTCACCAATACCTATTGTTTTGTGTTGTTGATTTTAGCCATAAAAGACTTTTTGCCTTAAAAAATGTTTTTACTATTATGCCTGTTAAGAAGATACAAAATGAAAATGAACTATTTTTAAATAACATAAGGGTTTCTTCTGTTGTCTAGGTAATGATGGAGATGCCAGGAGTAAATACAATATATAGGATGCCCTTAGCTATTGACTGAGCCACAATTCTAATAGAAACAGCAAACTGAGGTCAGCTCAATCAAGTTACAACCTTGGCCTTGAGTTTGAGTCTTTTGACTCACAAAGATCCAGAGGTGCTCTTGTGAGGTATCAGTAAAAAAAAAAAAAAACCTTTACTATATATATAACCTAGGTTGCTCCCTTAAAACCTAGGTTGCTGGGATCCCTGGGTGCAGCGGTTTGGCGCCTGCCTTTGGCCCAGGGCGCAATCCTGGAGACCCAGGATCGAATCCCACATCGGGCTCCCGGTGCATGGAGCCTGCTTCTCCCTCTGCCTGTGTCTCTGCCTCTCTCTCTCTCTCTCTCTCTCTCTCTCTATCATAAAAAAAAAAAACAAACCTAGGTTGCTTTGAAAACCTTTATCTTTAGGTTTTCTTCCCAGCCACTCCTTTTATTAATGAAACTGAAGTCCAAAGAGGTTTGGTGACATATGTGAAGTTACACAACTAGCTAAGACTTAGAATAATTGCTAAAAGCCACATCTCTACTATTCCTCTAATAATACCTCCTGCTCCTGAGAGTCTATTGGGTACTACGTGTTCGACTTACATTAATTTATTAAATTGGCATAGCAGATTTTCAATGTAGAATTAATTTCACAGTTGGTGAATAAAGAAACAGAGGCTCTGAGAGAGTAAATAAATTGTACAAGGTCACATAAAAGTAAAGATATAGACACACATATATAGAGACTATTTTCTATGTATATATATATATATATACGTTTTTCTTTAAAAAAATTTTAAAAATAGGGTACCAAATTATGTATATCCTGTTACCTCAAATAAAAGGTATATACAGAACTTTTCTATATACAGAACTTTTTTAAAACGCAAAATCTTCTTTTCTTCCTTCTTCCTTTCTTTCCTTCCTTCTTTCCTTTATTATTTTTGTGTAATGGGATCCTTTTCTCAACAAGGATTTATTTATTCAACAAGCTGTCAACATTGTTGAGATTGCTGTGGATGGAGGAGTAAATCAAAGTCCCTGCTCTCATGGAGGTTGCATTCTAATGGCCTGCAGTGAGCAATACACAAATAAATATATGTTACATGCTAATGAATTTCATGGAGAAAAATGAGGACATTTAAGAAGAAGACTGTTTGTTGGGGATGCTGTTTATATAAAGTAATCAAAAAAGTCTTCTATGATAGTAAAATAATTGAGCAGAGCTCTGAGGAAAATGAACTAGGCCATGTAAATGTTTGAGAGAATAAAATCCCAGACAGAAAGACAAGGAAATACAAAGGCCTAACATGGGAGCGTAAATGAAGCTTTCCAGGGACAATGTGACTTAAAGACCTGGAGCAAGGAAAAATTAGCAGTGAATGAGGTGGTAGGTAGGGAGAAGTGGTAGGTAGGGAGAAGATGATGTACTTTTACCCTGACTTTCCATAGGAATAAAATAGGGAATTGATAGAGGGTATTGAGGGAAGGGAGTGGCATGATTTAATTGGCATCTTAAGAAAGCCTGTCTGGGTACTTTATGGAGAAGAGTTTAAAGGGGTCAGAGGAAAGCGGAGAGGCTGGAGAGGCGATTATTATGATAAACCAAGAGGATGATGCTGAAGATGCTGCTGGACTGAATCAGGGGAGCTGTCGAAAAGGTTTGAGGGGAAATGAAAAGGTGTGAGATAATTTGAGGAAGGAAGATGACTTGACTTAAAAAATATACTCAGGGTTGGTAATTGTGAATTTAAAATGAGGGCAGCCTGGGTGGCTCAGCGGCTTAGCACCGTCCTCAGCCTAGGGTGTGATTCTGGAGACCTGGGATCAAGTCCCATGTCAGGCTCCCTGCATGGAGCCTGCTTTCTCCCTCTGCCTGTATCTGTGCCTCTCTATCTCTCTCATGAATAAATAAATAAAATCTTTAAAAAAATAAAAATAATAAAATGAGGTTAGTAAGTATGGTTGTACCTTTTTTTTCCCCCAGTCACATTCTACTAGGCAGGTTTAGGTCAAAATAGGAAGAGATTTAGATTCCGCATGAGTTAGTGATTTAATAAGAAAGTGCAGTGGAGGGAAAGAGGGGCAGTGGATATGAAAATGAACATAAGAGAATTAATCTAATAATTGACAGTGGAACTCAAGTGAATAAAAAGTGAAGACAGGAGGAGTTGAGGGACAGTAAGGGGGTGGTAAGATCAATGTATAACAGGTACAGATGGGGTTAATGGAAAGTGAGACTCGCCATTCATAATGGCAGGGCTAGGACAGATCTCAGAGGCAAGTTGCTGAGGTAGGTAGAACAATAGTATTAAGATCAGGTCCACAATACTAGACAATTTATTCACGTGCATGTTGTAATCATAACAGGTGGAATTGGAGAGTGATGTCGAGCTACATGATAAAATCTCTAATAAAGGGGAGGAGAGTAATTTTGGAAGTTCTGGTCTATCCAGGAAGGGGCAAGAATGCTGGTACATTGGAAAAAGCACTAAACCTGGCTTCATTCATTTACTGAGTCTCTATTGAATCTTTGTGTCAGGGAGTGGAAATGTCAACACGCATAAAATAAAAATCTTGCTTCCTCAGGCCTTCTGGCCAGTATGAGAGAGAGAACACATCATCAAAGCCACATCCTGTGCAATCCAGTAGTCATGAAAGCTCCCCCATAGTGTGGGAACAGCTTGTTGTATCAAGGGGCTGGAGAAACTTTCTCAGATAAAGTAGAAAGGAAACCTTGGAAGGATAAGTATATGTTTCAAGATAAAGAGGATAGGACATCTGGTAGAGAAAAATGAATAGGAAGAGAGTAGCAAATGAAGTGGAAGGTGAGGGGAGACTTAATTGGCAGATGTGGCAGCGCAAGTCCTACATGGGTAGCAGAGAAGCTGCAAAGCTGGGGCTGAAACACAGGTTGAAACATCATTAGAAAGTCTTATATTGTAACCAGTTAGAGTCACCATTGAGCTTAAACAACAGAGTGACCATGAGAACTAGATTTCAGAAAAATTCTTCTGTGAGATGGAAGATGGATTGACAGCAGCACTGGATGTAGAACAAGTTAGGATAATACAGTTAAGAATTGGCAAGGGCCTTGATTGGCAAGAGGAATGGCTGGGGGTATAAAGTTGCAGCAGATATATTTTTTTAAGTATATGATTAAAATATTTTCCAATATACTCACAAAGTTGCCTGATGATGACTATAATCAGTTTTAGAACATTGTCATTACTCCTGAAAGCAATCCCATAACCATTAGCAATCACTCCCAAATGCCACCCCTCCATCCCCTGAAAATCACTAATCTATGTTCTATATCCATGGATTTGCCTATTCTGGACATTTTATGTAAATTGGATCATATAATGTCTTTTGTACCTAGCTTCTTTCACCTAGCATTCATATACAAGCATTTTTGTGGACATATGTTTTCAATTCTCTTGGATATATAATTAGAAGTGGAATTTCTGGCTCATACAGTAACTCTATATTTACTTTTTGAAGTACTGTCAAATTCTTTTGCAATAGTGCTGTGCCATTTTGCATTCCCACCAGTAATGTATGAGTCTTCTAATTTCTCCATGTCTTCACCAACACTCGTTATTGTTTCTCTTTTTGATTATAACCATCCTAGTGGATGTGAAATGGTAACTCATTGTGATTTTGATTTACGTTTAACTCACTTCTAAGGATGTTGAATATCTTTGCATCTGTTTATTGGCCATTTCTATATCTTCTTTGAAAAAATATTCAGATAATTTGCTGACTTTAATTGTGTCTCTTGTCTTTTTGTTACTGAATTGTAGATTTCTTGATACAATTCTATATAGAAATCTTGTGTCAGATGTATCATTTAGAAATATTTTCTTAAATTCTATGGGTTGTCTGTTCACTTTCTTGATAGCATCCTTTGAGGCATAAAGGTTTTTATTGTGATGACATTTCATTTATCTCTTGTTTCTTTTTTATATGGTTGATGCCATATTTGAGAAGGCTTTTGCCTAATTCATGATCTTGAAGATTTATTAGTATTTTTCTAAGAGTTTTATTTTTTAGAGATTTTATTTATTTATTCATGAGAGACACAGAGAGAGGCAGAGACATAGGCAGAGGGAGAAGCAGGCTCCCTGCAGGAAGCCCAGCGCAGACATCCCAGGACCCTCGGGATCACTCCCTGAGCCGAAGGCAGACGCTCAACCACTGAGCCACTCAGGTGCCCCTTTCTAGGAGTTTAAAAAATACTTTTAGCTCTTATATTTAGGCCTGTGATCCATTTTTTTTGTGATCCATTTTTTATTTAATTTTTCAGTATGATATGAGGAAGGGGTCCAACTTCATTCTTTTGCATGTGGATATCCAGTTGTCCAAGCAAGAGTCGTTGAAAAGATTATGCCGGCAGCTGATTGTGCCTGACTGAGCTTCAACTGAGGCTGGACTTCCAGAGCTGGGACCATTACAGAGCCAGCCTCCATATTCTCAGAGGCCACTTCACTCTCATGGCCCAAGGGGATGCTGCTGCTCCAGGGAAATATTGGAAGAACTGAAAATAGAGGGTGGTAAAATAGGAAAGGGAGTACATTCAGGGCAACTATCTCTATATTTTCCTCCATCTGGATTGGGGATGGTTGCAGAGGGCACTAGTTCAGGAGATAGAGGAATATGGGAAAAAATGGACATTATGATGACCATCTACCACTTGGATACATAGCTGGAGCTAATGGAGCAAACCCAAGCTCCAGTGATCCTCCATCCCTTCAGAGATGGAGAAGTTTCCTCTAAGTAAGAGGAGATAGTCTTCAGAACTGGGGGTAAAGGAGACTTCCTGAATTAAGTCCTTGCTGGGTTCTTTTTTCCTACTCCACTTGCCTGCACTATAGTTTATATTGCTAGAATTGTAAATGAATTTATAATTGTCTCAGTGAAAATGTCAATTAAAAAAATAAGAAAATTGAGCTAAGGATTTTAACATGCTTTTATTTAGCTAAAAATCTACATATGTCATATAAAAATACATGCAAAGATAGTTAACATCAATTAGTTATTAGGAAAAGCTAGTTAAAAGCTGTGAATGTGTTAGGATATGGAGCAACTGGAACTCTCATTTATTGCTGATTGAAATGCAAAATGGTACAACCTCTTTTGAAAACAGTTCAGTAAAAAAAAATAACAGTACAGTAGATTTTTAAAATAAAAGTTAAACATGGAGCTGTTGTATGAACCAGATATCTTATTGTTAAGTAGCCAAAATGAATGAAAATATGTCTAAACAAAAATTGTACATACATGTTCATAGGATAGCAGCCCCGAATGAGAAAAAACTCAACTATTCATCTACTGGTGAATTGATAAAATATGCTATATCTATAGGATGGAATACTATTTAGCAATATACAAAATGAATGAATTATTGATAAATGCATTAACTTGTATTGAAAAGTCATTATGTTAAATGAAAAAAAAGCCAGACACAAAAGACTAACAGATCTATTTATTTATTTTTTTATATAAATTTATTTTTTATTGGTGTTCAATTTGCCAACATATAGAATAACACCCAGTGCTCATCCCATCAAGTGCCCCCCTCAGTGCCCGTCACCCAGTCACCCCCACCCCCGGCCCACCTCCCCTTCCACCACCCCTAGTTCGTTTCCCAGAGTTAGGGAGTCTCTTATGTTCTGTCTCCCTTTCTGATATTTCCCACTCATTTTTTCTCCTTTCCCCTTTATTCCCTTTCACTATTTTTTATATTCCCCAAATGATTGAGACTAAAATGTCCTCCTCCTATTGACTTATTTCACTCAGCATAATACCCTCCAGTTCCATCCACATCGAAGCAAATGGTGGGTATTCGTTGTTTATAAGTAATATTCCATTGTATACATAGACCACAGCTTCTTTATCCATCATCTTTCGATGGACACCGAGACTTCTTCCACAGTTTGGCTATTGTGGACATTGCTGCTATAAACATCGGGGTGCAGGTGTCCCGGCGTTTCACTGCATCTGTATCTTTGGGGTAAATCCCCAGCAGTGCAATTGCTGGGTCGTAGGGCAGGTCTATTTTTAACTCTTTGAGGAACCTCCACACAGTTTTCCAGAGTGGCTGCACCAGTTCACATTCCCACCAACAGTGTAAGAGGGTTCCCCTTTCTCCGCATCCTCTCCAACATTTGTGGTTTCCTGCCTTGTTCATTTTCCCCATTCTCACTGGTGTGAGGTGGTATCTCATTGTGGTTTTGATTTGTATTTTCCTGATGGCCAGTGATGCGGAGCATTTTCTCATGTGCTTTTTGGCCATGTCTATGTCTTCCTCTGTGAGATTTCTAACAGATCTATTTATAAGACATTTTAGAAAATACAAAACTATGTTGACATATCAGATTAGTGTTTACCACAATTATAGAAAGAGCCCAAATGTCTATCAACTAATGAAGGGATAAAGATGTGATATATATGTATATATAAAATCTGGTCTATATATATAATAGAATACTACTTAGCCATCGAAAAGCATGAAATTTTGCCATTTGTAACAATGTGGATGGTACTAGAGTGTATTATACTAAGCAAAATAAGTTAGTCAAAGAAAGATAAATACATATATTCATATATGGAATTTAAGAAATAAAACAGAAGAACATAGTGAAAGGGAGAAGAAAGAAGGAGGCAAACCATGAGACTTAACTGTAGAGAACAAACTGAGGGGAGGTGGATGAGAGGTATGGGAGGATGGGCTACATGGATGATGGGCATTAGGGACGGCACTTGTGATGAGCAATGGGTGTTATATGCAACTGGTGAATCACTAAATTCTATCCCTGAAACCAATAATATACTGTATGTTAACTAGAATTTATTTTTTTATTTTTTAAAAGATTTTGTTTATTTGTGAGAGACACAGAGAGAGGCAGAGACACAGACAGAGGGAGAAGCAGGCTCCCCGGGGGGACCCTGATGTGGGACTCCATCCCGGATCCCAGCAGGCACCCAGCTGCTGAGTCACCCAGGCATCCCAACTAACTAGAATTTAAAGAAAACTTGAAACAAACAAAAAATGCTAGCTCATTCCAAGAAAAAAAATTGAATAATGTACCACTAGATTCAAATAATGGTCTATTTTAACACTATCATATTGATAAAGACTAAGAGGGCCGTTGAGAAAAGATAAAATCCTGGTGAGATGAACTAGTGCAAATGATTTGCTACTTTACAGGATTACATATGTTTGTGTGCATGTAAACATATATAAAAGAATGCTGAATGGCTACCTATCTGACAGGTATAAAAATGAATACATGATTTCAAATTTGAAAATAAAATATCAAACAAAGGAGATGCATACTAAAAAAAAAAAAAAGATTAGTGGTTGCCAGAGGCTAGGATTTACTATAAAGAGACATGGGGACTTCTGGGCCATTGGAGATGATCTATACCTTGATCATGGTAGTGTTTACATAACCATATGTGTATTTGTCAAAAAGTATTGGGCTGCACACCTATAATGAAAATGGGTTTCATGTAAATTATACCACAGCAAAGCTAATTTTAAAACATCTTCAGGAAAACCATGAGTAGATTTTCCTATAATTAAATTGGGGATTTCAGACCTATGTCTTATTGTCTCAGTTTGTTTTAAATCTCAGAATTGGAAGGAATCTTAGACATAGATATCTGGGTCACCCTCTTATTTTCAACATGATGAAATTGACGTTTAGAGAAAAAGTCTTCCCCAAGGCCTCACGGTTATTTAATAAGAAGACTAGAAGCCACTCTCCTGAATTTCTAATGTGTCTTTTAGGTTCTTCATTATACAGTAGTCTCGTCTCCTCTGAAGATACTGACCATGCCTTATCAATCTCTTAATCAATCTCTTATAAATCTCTCAATTTATCTTATCAGTTCTATTTTTAAAATATCAATTTAAGGCAATCAATTAATTTCAGATGTTTTAGATGTTACATATTTTAATTCTACAATCTGCATTTGCTGGTTTTCCTTAAGACTAATGTTTAGCTAACTTATAATCTATTTATCATCTCCCCTCAACCTTAGTCCTATTAATCATAGAGTCTCCATTACCTAACTGCAGTAGCTGAATGGCTTGTGGGTCTTTTTTTGCTGTAATTTTCTATTTTACTTTTTTTGGTTATGCAATAATCTCTTACTAGTTTTTTTAAAAGTTGGTTGTCTATTAAAAAAATAGACTTCAGATTATATCTGTTACCCTTTTCTTTGTAGGGAGGGAGAGTGGGGGGCCTGAATCTGCTCATGGGCAGTTCTGAGTCAAGGCTGAGATGCAGCTCTATCAAGAGTGAGCTTCTTTTGGTTCTGCTTTCAAGAGGGAGCTTCATAAATTCCTTACCCCTCCTCGTGAGCACAGAAATGTTCTCTTCTGTTCCTGAGTCTCCCAAAACTGCTCTGCTCTTGAGACGCTTTTCACTTGAATTCGGCCTTCTGCCCCACGTAGCCTAAGTATTCAGCACAAGTCCTGAGGGGAAAGCTGGCAGAGGCTTGGAAGCCCTGTCAAGCTTCTTCCAAATACTCTGTCAGGTTTTCTGTGCCCTCCATGGATTCAAAGCCTGAATTGTCAGACTCCTGTCACACCAAGAACCAACAAAGGCCCCCCGGGGTAAAGGAAGCAGAGAAGGTCAGGCCACATGAGGAGGCTCCTCCTTCCTGGAATTTCATTCCCTTCATATCTGGAGGCATCTGAACCTTTTGGCTACTTTCAAACATATTTTCTAAATTTTATAGTTTTTTTTCTAGTTTCTAGTCAGCGGCACTGACCCACCATTAGCTAGTCCACTGTACCCGAAATGCAAATCTAACCCAGAGAAGTAAATGTCGGTAGGTAAAATATCTACAGTGTAAGTATTTTATATAAACTGGCAGAAAACTTTGCAGGATTTAGAAGATAAATCTAGTAACTTTTCATTTTGTCAAAAATTAATATTCTGTTTTCATGTATATTAACAATACTATTATCAACTTTGTTGACATTTATTAGACACCAAGTAGTGTTCATACATACATAATCTCTTTTAATCCTTGCATCGGTACTGAGATGTGGGCCAACTCTTCCCATTTACAGATGAGGTTATTGAGACACACGGCTAGTGAGAGGGAACGCAGAGATTGGAGACTGAATTTTCTTTCTCTCAGCCACTAAACCAAACTACCTCACATGAGGACCACTTTACAATGAACTGCCTATTGCACAATTCACAGTTTACTCTCTCAATGACAGAGTACACTTCCCAAGACTCATTCACGTGTTGTAATATAAAATCAGTTCTTGAATTGGAAGAAAGGGAGAGAATTCCGGAGGTTTTAGTCCTCAGGGCCTTTGCATTAATTGGTCACATTGACTAAAAGCTCCATTATGAAATTCAACACATATGCCTCTAGTGAGGAGCTGTTGATCACATTTTCCTGGAATTCATTCATCAAAGATGGGCAGTTCCAGGAAGAAGGATCCTGCACATTGATTGCCCCATGGAGGGTACTAGTTCACAGGGCCCTGTGTTTCCATTAGAAAGTACTGGGGGTGAATTCTCAAGCTTTCCAAAACCTCTTATGGTAGAGCAGAAACCATTATGGGGCAACCTCTCAGAACTGAATGAGGCCACATGTCTTAGCACTGTGGCCAGGACTGGTGTATCTCTAACAGACTGACCATCAGATGTGGGAATAAAACATATTTTGAATTACCTTATGGATATATGTTTATAGCAGGGTTTCAGACAGCCCTCGGCACCCTGCGCGCATGTGTGTGCGCACACACACACACACACACACACACACACATAATGGTGGTATTAGATAAATCCTGGGGGATGGGAGTGACAAATGCTGGTTTTACTGAAAAGACTCTGAAGACTAAAAAATTAAGATTCTGTTAAAAGATGGACTAAGGTTTGGTAGAAAATGTATGATCAATATAGAAAAATAAAAGTTACTTTTTCAGAGACCTCAATTTACAGCCTATGAAAATTGTATCACTAAACTATTAACTAGATTATAATTTAGATAGACTTAAGCATAGGGTGCTTTTAGGATGCAAGAAAAGCTGCCCTGATTAGCAGCTTAAGCAAGGTTATGAAAGAGTAAAGAACCAGTCTTTTGAATAAGAACGGACAGGATATTCCAGGGAAAGAAATGGACATTTAATCCAACAAAAATCTATGGGGTAAGTATAGTCCTATTTTGTGAGAAACTAGTCTTAAATAAATTCAGCAATTTGCCCAAGGTCTCAGAGCAATTAACTGTTTGAACCAACTATCAGTTCTGGATATATGTAAATTTAAGGGTGTTGCCTTTTTACGACACCCCACTGCTTCTCCAGCCATGGATGCAAGTGGATACACCTCACTAAGCTGTAGTTATGGAAAAGGACATTAGTAAATGTCTTGTTTTATAAGATTATTATTAGGTGCTCTTTTTCCATAAAGCTTTAAAGCTTTTGCAGGTGATACTCTCTTCTTCCAATCATAACAATGAAAATCTCTCCAATGAGGAGATAACTACGTCCAGGTCTCCTAGCACTCCACGTTGGTATCTTAGGCCTCTCCAACCTGTGACATGAGCACTATCCTAATTACTGACCCAAGGGATGGCCTCTTTTAAGTTGTAACATGAGGTCTCTGTTAATCATCATAACATAACATTTCCTTTTCTACAAACTGGCCCTTGAGAAAATCCACCCACTAAATTGTATAGGCCCCATAATCTATTTTGAACAAATTTCATTAGTACAGCTGCCACCAAAATCAATTCACTTTGGTTAGAAACCAGCTCTACCATTAAAAATGATTATCTCTTACCCTTGTGAAACCCACAAACTTGGTTAAGGCCTCACATTTTTCAACTTTATTTTATTTTATTTTATTTTATTTATTTTATTTATTTTATTTTTATTTTTTTCAAGTTTTTATTTTAATTCCAGTTAGTTAACATAGAGTATGATTTTACTTTCAAGTGTATGATATAGTAATTCAACAATTCTATATGTCATCCTGTGTTCATCATGACAAGTGCACTCCTTAATCACCGTCACCTATGTCCCCCACCACTACTCTCCTCCCCTCTGGTCACCATCAGTTCTCTATAGTTAAGAGAACTATAGGAACAAACCTATTTCTAAGAACTAGAAACTATAGGAACTAATCTGTTTCTTAGTTGTCCCTCTCTCTTCTTTTTTTTCCTCCCTTTGATTTTTTTGTTTGTTTTTTTCTTAAATTCCACACATGAGTGAAAACATATGGCATTTGTCTTTCTCTGACTGACTTCACTCCTAAGTGAAGGAGCGTATTCTCTAGCTCTATCCATGTTGTTGCAAATGGCAAGAATTCATTATTTCTTATGGCTGAATAATTTTCCATTATAGATATATACCACATCTTCTTTATCTATTCATAAATCAATTGACACTTGGCCTGCTTCGGTATCTTGGCTATTATAAATAACGGCTATACACATATGGGTGCGTGTATGCCTTTGATTTAATATTTTTGTACTTTTTGGATAAATACCCAGTAGTGCAGTTGCTGGATCTTAAGTCTTAGGGTAGTTCTATTTTTAACTTTTTTTTTTAATTTTAATTTTATTTATGATAGTGAGAGAGAGAGAGAGAGAGAGAGAGGCAGAGACACAGGCAGAGGGAGAAGCAGGCTCCATGCACCAGGCTCCATGCACCGGGAGCCCGACGTGGGATTCGATCCCGGGTCTCCAGGATCGCGCCCTGGGCCAATGGCAGGCGCCAAACCACTGCGCCACCCAGGGATCCCTATTTTTAACTTTTTGAGGAACCTCTGTACTGTCTTCCATAGTGGCTGCACTAGTTTGCATTCCCAGCTACAGTGTGAAGTGTTCCCCTTGCTCCACATCCTCTCCAACACTGTTTTTCTTGTATTGTTGAATTTAGCCATTCTGACAGGTATGAGGTGATATCCTATTGTAGTTTTGATTTGCATTTCCCTGATGATAAATGATGGTGAGTATCTTTTCATAAGTCTGTTGGCCATCTAGATGTATTCTTTGGAGAAATGTTTATTCATCATCTCTGCCCATTTTTAAGCTGGATTATTTGTTTTTTTGGGGGGTGTTGAGTTGTATAAGTTCTTTTTATATTTTGGGTATTAACCCTTTATTGGGTATATCACTTACAAATATCTCCTGCCATTCAGTAGGTTGCCTTTTAATTTTGTTGATCGATTCCTTTGCTGTGCAGAAGCTTTTATTTTAATGTTGTCCCAATAGTTTTCTTTCCCTTGACTCAGGGGAATGTCAGAGAAGTTACTGCCTGTTCTAGGATTTTTTATAGTTATAGGTTTCACATTTAGGTGTTTGATCCATTTTGAATTTATGTTTGTGTATGGATAAGAAGTGGTCCAGTTTCATTCTTTTGCATGTTACTGTCCGGTTTTTCCAACACCATTTGTTAAAGAGACTTTTTTTTCCATTCTATATTCATTTCTCCTTTGTGGAAGATTAGTTGACAGTATAAATGTGGGTTTATTTCTCAGTTTTCTGTTCTATTGATCCATGTATATATTTTTGTTCCAGTACCATACTGTTTTGATTACTAGAGCTTATAATATAAATTGAAGTTTGGAAGTTTATAATATAAATTGAAGATTGTGATGTCTCCAACTTTTCTTTTTCAGAATTGCTTTGGCTATTTGGAGTTTTTTGTGGTTCTATATAAATTTTAGATTTGTTCTAGTTCTGTGAAAATGCTATTAGTATTTAATAGAGATTGCACTAAATGTGTAGATTGTTTTGGTAGTATAAATGTTTCAACAGTATTTGTTCTTCCAATCCATGAGCATAGAATGTCTTTCCACTTCTTTGTGTTGTCTTCAGTTTTGTCCATCAGTGTTTTATAGTGGTCAGAGTACAGGTATTTCACCTCTTTGTTTAGGTTTGTTCCTTGGTATCTTATGGTTTTTGGTGCAGTTGTAAATGGGATTAATTCCTTGATTTCTTTTCCTATTGCTTAATTATTGCTGTATTAAAATGCAACATATTTCTGTACATTGATTTTATATCTTATAACTCTACTGAATTTGTTTATCAGTTCTACCAGTTTATTTGGTGGAGGCCTATGGTTTTCTATATAGAGTATCATGTTGTCTGCAAATAGTGAAAGTTTTATTTTTTCCTTACCGATTTGGATGCCTTTTATTTCTTACTGTTGTCTGATTGCTGTGGCTAGTACTTCCAGTATGATGTTGAATAAAAGTGGTGAGAGTAGACATCCTTGTCTTGTTCCTGATCTTAAAGAAAAAGTTCTCAGTGTTTCTGCATTACAGATGATGTTAGCTAAGAGTTTTTCATATACGACCTTTGTTATGTTGAGGTATGTTCCTTCTACACCTACTTTTTTGAGGGTTTTTATCACAGATGGATGTTGTACTTTGTCAAGTGCCTTTTCTGCCTCTATTAAATTGATCATATGATTCTTATTCTTTCTCTTACTGATGTGATGTGATTATGTTAATTGATTTGCGAATATTGAACCACATTTGTAACCTGGGAATAAATCCCATTTGAGCATGATGAATGATTTTTTTAATGTATTGTTGGATTTGGTTTGCTGGTATTTTGTTGAGGACTTTTGCATCTACGTTCATCAAAGATATTGGCCTGTAGTTCTCTTTCCTTTGTGGTGTCTTTATCTGCTTTTGGAATCGGGGTAATACTGGCCTCATAGAATGAATCTGGGGGCACCTGAGTGGCTCAGTTGGTTAAGCAGTTGACTCTTGATTTTGGCTCAGCTCATGATCTCAGAGTCCTGGAATTGAGCCCTGCATCAAGATTTGTGCTCAGCTGTGCCCAGTGAAGAGTCTGCTTGAGGACTGATATTCTCTTTCTCTCTCCCTCTGTCTCCCCCATTCTCTCCCTCTCTCCCCTTCTGCCCCTTCCTCTAGTCCCTCTCTCTCTTTCAAATAATAATTAAATATTTTTTAAAAAAGAACAGATTTGGAAATTTTCCTACCTTTTCTATTTTTTGGAATAGTTTGAGAAGAATAGGTATTAACTCTTCTTTAAATGTTTGGTAGAATTTGCCTGTGAGGCCATTTGCTCCTGGACTTTTATTTGTTGGAAGTTTTTGTTGTTGTTGTCATAGATTCAATTTCTTTGCTCATAATTAGTATGTTCAAATTTTCTGTTTCTTCATGTTTCAGTTCTTGTAGGTCATATGTTTTTAGGAATTTATCCATTTCTTCCAAGTTGTCCAATTAGTTAACATAGAATTTTTCATAATGTTCTCTTATAATTGTATTTCTATGGCATTGGTTGTTGTTTTTTCTTGCTTATTTGTGATTTTATTTGGGTCCTTTCTCTTTTCTTTTTGAGAGTCTGGCTAGGGGCTTATCAATAGTATCAAATGTTTTCAAAGAACCAGGTCCTGGTTTTGTAAATATGTTCTATTGTTTGTTTGTTTTTTAAGTTTCTATATCACCTATTTCTGCTCCAATCTTTATTATTTCTTTCCTTCTCCTGGTTTTAGGTTTTGTTTGTTGTTCTTTTTCCAGCTCCTTTAGGTGTAAGGTTAGGTCGATTACTTGAGATTTTTCTTGCTTCTTGAGGTAGTCCTGTATTGCTATAAACTTGCCTCTTAATATAGCTTTTGTTGCATCCCAAAGGTTTCGGATTGTTGTGTTTTCATTTTCATTTGTTTCTCTGTAATTTTTTATTTTTCATTTCTTCTTTAATATTGTTTAGTAGCATGTTATTTAGCTTCCATGTATTTGTGGTCTTTCCAGAGATTTTTCTTGTGGTTGACTTCTAGTTTCATAGTTTTGTAGTCAGAAAAAATGCATGGTATGACTTTGATCTTCTTAAATTTGTTGAGGTTTGTTTTGTGGCCTAATATGTGATCTATTCTGGAGAATGTTCAATGTGCACTTGAAAAGAATGTGTATTTTGCTGTTTTACGATAGTATGTTTTGGATTTACCTGTTAAATTCATCTGGTCCAATGTGACATTCAAAACCATTGTTTCTTTGCTGATTTTCTGTTTGGATGATCTGTTCATATGTAAGTGGGGTATTAAAGTCCCCCACTATTATTGCATTAATATCAATGAGTTCCTTTATGTTTATTATTGTTTTATGTATTTGGGTGCACCCATGTTGGATTTGTAAATATTTATAATTGTTAAATCTTCTTGTTGGATCAACCTCTTTATTATTATATAGTCTTTGTCCCTTATTACAGTCTTTGTTTTATTTTTTTTAAATTTTTATTTATTTATGATAGTCACACACACAGAGAGAGAGAGAGGTAGAGACACAGGCAGAGGGAGAAGCAGGCTCCATGCACCAGGAGCCTGATGTGGGACTCGATCCCGGGTCTCCAGGATCGCGCCCTGGGCTAAAGGCAGGCGCTAAACCGCTGCGCCACCCAGGGATCCCTACAGTCTTTGTTTTAAAATCTATTTTGTCTGATATAAGAAATGCTACTCCAGGGGCACATGCGTGGCTCAGTCAGAGCCCTATTTCAGTCTGCCTCTCTCTCTCTCTCTCTCTCTCTCTCTCTGCCCCTCCCCACTGCTCGTGCTGTCTCTCTCAAATAAATAAAATCTAAAAAAAATAATCATTACTCTGGCTTTCTTTTGATATCCATTTGCATGATAAATATTTCTACATTCTCTTATTTTCAATCTGCAGTTGTCTTCAGGTCTAAATCTTTTGTAGGCAGCAGAGATGGATCTTATTATTTAATCCATTCTGTAACCTTATGTCTTCTGATTGGAACAGTCCAATTACATTCAAAGTAATTATTAATAGATATGTATTTATTGCCATTTTATTATCTGTTTTGTGGTTGTTTTTGAAAATTTTCTCTGATCCTTTTTTGTCTTTCATGATTTGCTTCTATTCTCTAGTGATATATTTGGATTTCTTTCTCTTTATTATTTACATATATATTAGTGGTTTTTGATTTGTGGTTAGACTTAGGTTTGTGTATAGCCCCTTCTGCATATAGCAGTCTATATTAAGTTGATGGCCTTTTAAGTTTGAACCCATTCTTTACTTCTCTCTCCCTATGTTTTAGGTATATGGTGTAATATTTTACAATCTTTTATTTTGTGAGTTCCTCAATCTATATTTCCACCCAAGGAGTCCCCTTAAATATTTCTTGCAGGGCTGATTTAGCGGTCATGAACTCCTTTGGTTTTTATTTTTCTGGGAAACTCTTTATGTCTCCTTCTATCCTAAATGACAGCCTTGCTGTATAGAGTATTCTTGGCTGCAGATTATTGCCATTTAATACTTTGAATATATTGTACCTTTCCCTTCTATTTGGTAAATGTCTGCTGAAAAATCCCCTGAAGGCCTTTTGGGGTTTCCTTTGTATGTAACTGTTTTCTTTTCTGTTACTGCTTTTAAATTTTTATCTTAATCACTATATTTTGCTGTGTTAATTATAATATGTCTTGGTGTGAGCCTGTTGTTGTTGATTTTGTTGGAGATTCTCTATGCTTCCTGGATCTGGGCATCTGTTTCTTTCCCCAGATTAGGGAAGTTTTCAGCTATTATCTCTTCAAATACAAGTTCTGTCCCCTTTTCTCCCTCTTCTACTCCTAGGACTCCTATGGTGTAAAAGTTATTATTTTTGATGAAATCGCTGCATTTGCTAAGTCTATTCTCTTTTTACGTAATTATTCTTTCTTTCTTTTGTTCAGCTTGATTACTTTCCATTATACTCTCTTCTAGGTAGCTAATTAATTCTGCTGTTCATTGTAACAAGCTTGTTTCTCATTTTATCTATTGAGCCCTTTATCTCTGCTATGTTATTCCTTATTGTTGTATTCATAGTCTCACTCATGTCTTACATTCTTTTCCCAAGTCCGGTGAGTATCTTTATGATCATTACTTTAAATTCTCTATCAGATATATTAGTTATAAATATTTCACTTAGGTCTCTGACCATGGCCTTGTCTTGTTCTTTCATTTGGGACAAATTCCACAGTTTTCTCATTTTGTGTAAGTCTCTGCCTGCTTCTTTGTGTTAGGAAATTCAGCTATTTCTCTTGTTCTTGAGCATACTGGTCTTATGAAGAAGAGATCCTGTAGTGCCCTGCAGTGTAGTGTCTCCTGTTCCCTAGGGCATGATACTTTAGTGTGTGTCTCCAATGTGTGCTGTGTATACTCTGCTGTTCTGTCTTGGCCACTTTATCCTTTAGGCCAGCCATCTGCAGAGGTTCTCTTTGTCTATTGCAGTCAGGATTTGGTCCCTGGCCTACATGTGGTGCATTTTGACTAGTTGTGCTCTGGTCTGTTTGTGAAATGAGTCCTGTTGCCAGCAGTGCTGGTACTGAGGCTCCACAAAGCTCCTGGGTCAGGAGGTGTGATGTGAGCAGGGGCTTGAACCAGTTTTCTTGAGGTGGGGGCCCACCACACTGGGACTGAGGCAAGAATGAGTGGGAAGGGCGGTTCCACTGGAGTGTGGAGGTGGGGATTGGTGAAGCACATTAGATGGAGACTGTCGGCACTGTGCTGGTCCTTGCAGGTGGATCTGTGTTTATGTTGAGGGACAGGACAGGGAAATGGTACCTGCCAGTTCCTTTCTTCCTGGAGGGGTCTCTCCATGAATGTTGTCTCTCAAGGACATACTCTGAGATGAGCAGATAACCTTCCCACTGTGTATCCCAGGCACTATTCAGATTACTTTTTCCAGGCTGGATGTCCATGGGTTATTTGCCCACCTTCTTTCCAAGAGCAGCCCCAATATCCTCCAGGCTCTCCTTGAGCCAAGCCTGCTAACCTTTAGAACTTTACGCTTTAAGCCCTGCCAGTTGCAAGAACTCATGAAATTCAGGCCCTCTCATTTTACAAGCCAATTGCTATGGGAATTCATTTTCCCCATATTCTTCCCTATGTGTTAGTCTTTTTCTCCCCACTCTCTGTGACAGCACTATGCTCCCCACCCCAATGGGCACACTCTATTTCTCTCCCAAACTGTGTCTCCATACTTCCCACCTTCTTTGATAGGGTCTATTCTCAGCCTTTAGTTCTGGAGATTGTTCTGTATGTCTTCAGTTCAATTTTTGGGTATTTAAGGTGATTTGATAGTTACCTAGTTATATTCATAGGATGAGATGGGCCTAGGGTCCTCCTATTCCATGACCATTTTCCAGAGTCTGAGTTACCTATAAACAAGAAAGTGCCCTGCTTGCATATTTCAGAGGGTTTGGGACTTGAACTACAGATAGTCTTAGAAAACACAGTGTGAAAAAGCAATAAGAAACTCTAACTATTTATCTGTATTTTTCTGCTTGGCCATCTAGTTGACACCAAATTCCCTTGTTCTTTACTAAGGTGTTAAAGAACTTCAACCACAGAATTGGTTATTTGATTGATTGATCCCAAAACTCTGACTTGTAATCTTACCTAGGCTTATATCTGAGCCCTAACACCCAGTTCTTTGAAAAACGTAAGGCCCAGTAATTAGAATAGTATATGCCACATCTCACAAAAACTCAACAGAGTTAGGAAATCTTAGTATCTTAAACCTTAACACTTAGGTGTTGAGGCAGAGGACCATTTACTTTGTGCCTGAGCACAGGAGGAAGTGACAGCATCAACCTCAGTTTTCCCATATCCTCCTTGGACAATGATTGTTTTACTTCTTCACTGAAAGTTTGACTTGTGATGGATGATACAACATTAGTGACTCTTCCTGGACCATTGACATCGCAACTGTTGGACTTCTTTGGGGAAAAAATAAGAAGCTGTATAAGGAAGGAAGGAAGTCAACAAGGAGAATGTACACCAGATAGCCCATGTCCCCCACCAAGGCTTTACTAGTAATAGTATTTTTGCTTTCTTTTCACCTTCTAGGCTGCCATACTTCTTCTCTTTTGTTAACTCACTTTATGAGATTGCCATGGTAAACTAGAATGTATTTCTTATCGACTCATCTGCTAATTCTTGTTATAACAAAATAAAATATTACTGAAATTTAGTATATTTTTGCAGTTTTTGTTAAGTGAGAAATTTAAAAATTTTTTAAAAAATATTTTAAAAAGATTTTTCATTGATTCATTTGGGAGAGAAAGACTGTGAGAGCATGAGCAGAGGGGAAGGTCAAAGGGAAAAGGAGGAACAGACTCCCCACTGAGGAGGGAAGCCTGATGCCAGGCTTGATTCCAGGACCCTGGGATCATTACCTGAGCTGAAGGCAGAGGCTAAATGTATTGAGCCACCCAGGTACCCTAAAACTTCCTTTTTAAAAATAATATTTGCAATACTTTATGATTCCTAACTATCTTATTTATCTCTTAAGGTAGCAGAATCATAATTATGATTTAGGATTTCCTGAAATGCATTTATTATATCATTTAGTTCTCATAATAACCTTATAAAATAAGTCTTAATACTAAATCACATTTTCCACATGAAGAAAGGGAAGTTTAGAAAGATTAAGTAAGTTACTCAAGATCGTACAGTTAGCCGGCTGTGGAGCTAGAATTCAAACCAGCCTACTGACTCTAGTTGTTACAATGCTACATTAACCTGCCTTCTTAGAGGTTAATGCCGGCTTCTGGACTTTACCCCTGAATCTACCAAGAAAGCTCGGTTCAGGGGTAAGAATAGATTCAACTCATGACCTTCTGTAAAACAGGGGTTGTCAAACTTTTTCTGTAAAGAGTTAGATAGAAATACTCCAGGCCTCACATGCTTTATAGTCTCTGTCCTAACTATTCAACTCTACAAGAGCAGCCATAGACAATATGTAAGCAAAAGAAAATAAACTGTGTTCTAATAAAACTTTATTTATAAAAATAAGTGACAGGTGAATTTGGATTATGGGCTATAGTTTGCTGACTACTAGTATAAAGACATCTTCCAATGATCATTGCTCAATCATCTTTTTTAGAATAAATCACAACTTATTCTTTGCAACCACGTAGATTGCTGAAACTGTTTTCCTTAAAGACATAACTTAAAGTTAATGAAGTTTTCTCAGCCTTCATCATCATTTTTAACTTCTTTATAGCATTTTACACCAGGTGGTGACATAATTTAATGGAAATACAATTAGGTTTGAGTACTGCTTTTGTCATTTCTGAACTATGTGACTTTGAAAGTCACTTCATTGTGGTATATTGCCTTTGCTCCTTCAGATACACTCTCTACTTACCATTAGCCAGAGGCAATCCTAGGAGCTAGGGATATGGTACTACACAAGGGGAAAGACCATTCTTGAAATTTATATTCAAATGAAAATAGCTAATAAATGTTGCCTTATTCAATTGAATCTAAGAGGCCAATAGCTATCAAATACATCCTTATTTTATTTATCACCACAAAAAAAGACTCTATCAATTGTGAGATGTTTTGATTTCAAAGATGTTAAAATATATTAAATATGAATTTTTACTGCTTTATATAAATGAAATTCAATAATGTAAATGCCTGTAATATCTCAGATAATGGGAAGTGCAGAGGAGAAAAATTAAGTGGAGAAAAGGGATAAGGAGAGCTAGGGATGAGAGATGTAGTTTTAAACAGGGTATTCAGAAAGGTCCCATTGCAGAAATCATATTTTAAAAGGAAGTCAGCCTTGTTTTTTTGAGGGAAAAACAGATCAATAAACAAAATAGTAAATACAAAAGCCCTGAGGCAGGAGTACATCTATTCACACTCAAGGTACAGTGAAGTATCCAGTATGACTGGAGCGAGGAGTAAACTAGAAGAAGAGTAGTAGATGAGGTCAGAAGGAATAGGCCAGATTATGTAAGATCTTGTAGGCTTTGTAGGACCTTTGTTTTTACTAGTGTGACACAAAATGGTAGGAGGTTTTTGCACAGAGAAGTTAAATAATCGGATTTATGCTTTAAAAGAATGACCCTGGCCACTGAATGGAGTAAAGACTGGAGAAGATGAGGCTAGGAGCCAGTTAGGAGGCAATGGGAAAAATTAGGAATGTGGTGCTGGTGGCTTGGACCTGGATGCCTTCAATAAAGTTAGGAAGAAATGAGAGACTTTTGGCAAGTATTAAAGATGGAGCTTTGGGATTTGATGATGTCTGAGATTGAGATGAAAGAGTCAGTGATTAACACCTCTGTCTTTGATCAGGGACCCTGAAAAGGTGGAGTTGCTGTTTCCTGAGGTGATGTACTTTATGGAAGAAGCATGTTTGATGGGGAAGGTTAAAAGTTTAAATTTGGCTGTCTTAGATTTGAGAGTCCTATCAGGTATCTCAGTGGTTAAATTTTCTGACACTGTTTACTCCCTACTGCTTCTGCCAGTCTGACACTTTTCCTGCTCAGATTCTTAAAACTGAGCTCCTTCTCTCTAGACTTTGCGTGTCCTGATTTATTCAACAAATTATTTTTAAGATTAGGGTGATTAACATGTTTATTATTTTTTAATTTTAATTCCATTATAATCAGCATACACAGTTACATTAGTTGCAGGTGTACAATACAGCGATTCAACAATTCCATATATTACTCAGTGCGCTCTTCAATCCCCTTCACCTATTTCATTGATTCCCCTCATCCACCTCCTCTCTGGTAACCATCAGTTTGTTCTATATAGTTAGGAATGTTTTTTGGTTTATCTCTTTTTTTCATTTGCTCATTTATTTTCTTTCTTAAATTCCACATAGGAGTGAAATCATAAGGTATTTGTTCTCCTCTGACTGACTTATTTCACTTAGCATTCTATTCTCTAGCTCTATCCATGTTGCAAATGGCAAAATTGCATTCTTTTCATGGCTGAATAATATTCCATTGTGTCTATATATTATATATAATATATACACACACATAAACCATATATATAGATATACACATATCTATATGCCACAAGGGTGATTAACATCTTTACTCAAAAACTTTCAGCGTCTCTTCAGTGTCTTTGTAATGGTGTATGTAGCCACCATAACAATTAAAATTTTTATCATTTCTATCATCCCTAAAAGTTCTATCTTGTACTTAATTCTCATCTCTCATCCCCAAACCCTGACAATTATTGATTTGATTTTGTTCCTAATTTCTAGCTTTTTCTAGGATGCTGTACAGATGGAATCATGGAGTAGGTAGCTTTTGTGTCTGGAAAGTCTCACTTAGCATGAGGCCTTTGATATCTATCCATTTGTTACATGTAAATAGGAATTTATTCCATCTTACTGCTGAGCTATAGGGGTAGGTTCCACAATTTATTGATCCATTTACCAGTTGAAATATATTTGGGCTTTTCCAGATTTTGGTGATTATGAATAAAGCCACTATAGTGGACTGAATAGTGGCCTTCCAAAAGACATGTCGTCCTAGAACATCAGAATGTGGCCTTATTTGGAATAAAGGCCTGTGCAGATGTAATTAAGGTAAGGATATTGAAATAAGAGTATCTTGAATTAGAGTAGGCTGTAAGTCCAATAATGAGTGTCCTTACAAGAGATGGAAAAGGAGAAGACATTCAGGGACACAGAAGGGAGATGGCCAGGTAAGACAGATGCGGAGATTGGAGTGATGTATCTATAATTAAAGGGCACCAAAATTGCAGACAGCAGCCAGAAGCTAGAGAGAGGGAGGGAATGAATTCTTCCTCCCAGCCTCCAGAAGGAACCAACTCTACCGATACCTTCATTTTAGCCTCCTGGCATCCACAACTGGTGAAAGAATAAATTTCTGTCATTTTCAGCCATGAAATTTGGGATAATTTCTTGTCATAGTAATCTTTTATGATCCTTCTTTGTATTTGTGTGGTATCAGTTGTAGTGGCACTTCTTTTATTTATAGTTTAATTTAGTCACCAACTGTTTTCTGGGTAAGTCTAGTTAAAGATTTTTGTATTTTGTTTACCTTTACAAAAAACAAGCTCTTAGTTTCATTGATCTTTTCTATTATGTTTATAGTCTCTATTTCAGTTATTTCTGCTCTGTTCTTTGTTATTTCCTTTTTTTTTTTTTTACTAACTATGACCTTAGTTTGTTCTTCTTTTCCCAGTTCCTTGAAGTGTAAAGTTAGACTGTTTATTTTGAGATTTTTTCTTTTTTCTTAACGTAGGTGTTTATTGCTCTAAGCTTCCCCCTTAGGACTGTTTTTTTCCCTCTGCATCCTATAGGTTTTGGCATGTTGTGGTCCAATTTTCATTTGTCTCAAGATATATTTTTATTTCTTTTTTTATTCTTCTTTGAATCCTTGGTGGCTCAGAAACAAGTTGTTTTATCTCTATGTATTTGTAGATTTTGCAGCTTCCTTATACTTGAGTTCTAGTTTTTGCCATTGTGTTCAGAAAAGATGCTTCATGTGATTTCAATCTTCTTCAATTTATTAAGATGCTGGATGCATTAAGCTGCGTCCTATTAACAATAGGTATGGTACCAGGCTCCAAGTGTCACTGCAGTAGGACCTATATTTTAATCCTGTTTCTAACATTTCATTTTACTAGCAAGAACTATTTTATTTCACTGTATTCTTTGTAATTCTAGACACTAGCATATGTAGTTGAGTCTCTTCATAGTATCACACAATGTCTGCCTTTTAATTTGGGTGTTTAGAACATTTATGTATAACAAAATCATTGATACATTTGCACTTAAGTAAAACACCTTGCCAATTTTCTCTGTTTATTTCACCTATTATTTTTTATCTTACTCTTCAGTTCTTCTTGAGTAATGGAATGTTTTTATTATTTCATTTTATCTCTAATTTTAGCTTAGTAGTTCTATCTCTGTGATTTGATTTTTTAGTGTTTATTCCAGCATTTACAATACACATCTTTAATTTAACTCTACTCTCAAATTATGTTTCACCACTTTCTGTATCATTTCAGAAACTTACAACAGAATGCTCCACATTCATTACTCACAGGCTTTTTGCCATTGTGGGCATACATCTTACTAAGTATATACACTTTCCATAATACATTGTTGCTCTGTTTGCTGTAGAAAGTCATTTCTTTTATAACAATTTTAAAAAAGAATATCTTTCATGATTATCCTAATTTTCACTGCATCTGGCACCTTTGATTTATTTGTATAAATCTAAATTTCCAACTAATAGTATGTTTCTTTTTCCTGAAGAAATTATTTTTAACATCTCTTAAAAGTGCTGATCTTCTAGCAATGAACTCATTCTCTTTTTGCTAAAACATTTTTTTTTACCTTTAAATTATATTTTTACTTGGTATAGAATTCTGAGATGACAGGTTTTTTTTCTTTTCTTTCAATACTCTAAAGATGTTCTTCCATTGTTTCCTTGCTTGAATAACCTCCAAAGTTGACTGCAATTCTTATATGTTTAATTTAATTTAATTTAATTATGATAAGAACACTTAATATGAGAGTTGTTTCATCTTATGTAATGTTTATTTCCTGTGGCTTTAAGATTTTCTTTTTATCTTTGTCAAAAGTTTGAATATGATGGATCTAGGATGTTTAATGGATTATTATTATTTACAATTAAATCTGCCCAGGATTCCCAGAAGTTCTTGTTGTAAGTAATTTTGGAAATTCTTTGCAATTAAATCTTAGTTATTCTTTTATTTTAAGGTTTTTATAACTTTTATTTATTTTAGAGAGAGTGTGAGCATACACAGGAGGAGGGGCAGAGGCAGAGGGAGAAGGAGAGAGAATCTGAAGGAGACTCTGCACTGCATGTGGAGCCTCACACCAGACTTGATCTCACAACCCTGAAATCATGACCTGAGCCAGAATGCAAGAGTTAGTTGCTTAACCAACTGAGCCACCCAGAGGCCCCTTAAGTAGTCATTTTTAACACTCGGGTTCTCTTTCTTCTCCTTCTGGCCATTCAATTACATGTATGTAGGACCACTGCTGCTGTCTTACAGGTCAATGATAACCAGAAGTGAGCGAGTGTGTGTGTGTGTGTGTGTATGTGTGTGTGTGTGTGTGCGCGTGCACCCGTGTGCACCCGCGCACACACGCAGTTTCCCTGCCCCTTCTCCAATGGGTTAAAGCATTTGCCTTCCACGTGTCCTGGAAGGCAGGAAATGTTTTGTGCTTGTCTTCCAGTGGCAGGAATCACAACTTGAATGCTTGCTTCACATAGCAGGATAGCAGGACTCTTTCTACTTGCCCATCCTAACCGCATCTTTAATTTGAGCATCTAGTTAAGGCCCATAAAAATGAACTTTTGAGCATGTACTTGCCAACTCCTCCTGAGTTCTTTGGGCTCCCAGGTATTTGAAACTTTCATGCTAGCCCATAGTTGGCCTTTAAAAATCCATTAAAATTTTACTTGAAGTTTTCTTACCAACATAATGTCAGTCTCTTCTTCCTCCCATGTTCTAGAAACAGTGACACAGTTCATGTGTCCTATCTCTCCCTGAAGGAGCTTATCACTCTTTAAAATTCAGTCCAGGTCTTACTGTTTTGCAACCTCAGCTATCTGATGAGCTCAAGAGAAGTTATAATTGTGTAGGCTGCTTTTTTTTTTCTTGTTGTTCAGATGGGACCACCATTTTCTGCTTTCTCCATCTAGAGTAAAAGTGATATTTTTGTCCATTGTACTGATCTTGATATTCTGATGTCTGGGATAATAGTATGTCATTCTTGACCTCAATCCTCAGGCTAGTTTTTTTTTTCCTCTCTCTGTCTCTTTCTGATGTTAAAACTTAGGAAAATATTGCCAGGAGGACATCCACATTTTTAATTTCTGGGAAAGTTCTTAAAATAGGTCAGGATCATGTTGCCTTCTAATGCCCTACTTAAGATAACTGTGTGTGAACTGAAAAAATTGCCTCAATATATTTATTTTCATCAAATTAGAATGGGTTGATGCCAGGGTTGAAGACCCTTTGACTTCACTTGGTCTCCCAAATGTCTTGATTTTATAATTCCTTGTTATAGATAGCAGTAGTGTGTTTAGTACAGCCTGATTTTTAAAATGACTTGCCATTTTAAGGGAAGTATAAGCTTGAATATAAAATTCTGATTTGGGTCCATGTATATCTATAATAGCTTTATAAAAATGTTTCAATATTGAAGTATCACAGTATTTTATTTTGATTAAATATTAGTTGAATAAAAAGGAAGGTACTTATGGCTTATTTGTAGTGATCTTTTGTAATGTTTAAGAGTTCCAAATTCTGTTTTGTTCTCCAGCTTGCATTCTAACCTTGAAATTTACTGTTTTTAAATGCATTTCTTTTAAGATTATGTAAGTTGTTGAGTTATTGATTGCTTTATTTCTAGATCCCAAGATCAGACAATGCCTCTATATATGAAAGAAATAACAGAATTTTAGTATATGTGCTGCCAAGCTGAGCACTACAGAATTTTTAAAATAGCTACAAAATCTCAAAGTATAGATGATATATCACCCAAAGTAGCTATGATCAATTGGCAACATCTAGATATTTTACGCAAACCCACCCAAGATTTAAAGTGTATATACAGTGAGTAAGAGTGTGCCTGCTTAGACCTGACATCATACCATATTTTCCAATCTTAGTTTTTGATCACCTTCTTTAACCTCAAATCTAAATATTGAGATTTCAGTTGTCCCTTTTGTGGACTGTGTTGGGACATCTGAGTATTTGTGGCCTGATTTAACTCAAGCATTCTTCCTTTTGACAGACACTTAGAAGATATTGTTACTTGAAGTTAGACTAAAATTTTAATTCTGACTCCTGAAATGTACAGTGTGTGTGTGTGTGTATTGATAGGGGGTTGAAGGAGAAGGAATAACTGCTTTAAGGATTAAATGAGTTAATACATGAGAAGCATCAAGTTTAATACATTGTCATTTTATGACTCAGTGTTGTTTTTCTTTTTTTAAATTTTTTTTTCCTTTTTTTCCTCTTTTTTTTCCCTTTTTCCCCTTTTCTTTTATGTGTCTTTTTTTTGTTTTTTGTTTTTTTTTCTTTTATGTATCTTTTAATATAGGGATCACAGTGGTCTATTAGAATAAGTGTAGTTCTAGAGCTGGACAGAGGCTTCACTCTCACTCCTACTACTGAACAGTGCTTCGTGATATTAGGAAGCTACATAGCTTGCCTGAACCTCTGTTTTCCCATTCGTTAACTATACTTAATACAATGTATTGAATACTTAATAGATACCCAGAAATATTTTGAGCACTTTATAGGCATGATTTCATTTCAAACAGAGTATTCTTTAAAAGTAAGGATGACTTGTAATAAAAGAAATCAGAACAGTGTTGTCTTCAAAGTGGGATAGTCAGGGCTGGACTAGGAAGGAAACTAAAAGAAGTTTCTGAGGTGATGAAAATGGACTATATCTTGATAGAAGTACAAAAGCTTTTGAAAGACTCATCAACTGTCCAAATAAAATACGGGTATTTCATAAAAAGTCAAATTATCTTTTGATGAAAAATTTAGAGAAAAAAATTAATCTTTTTAAAAAACATCCTACGGGAAAAAAATTAGAACTATTTTCAGATGAGAAAACCAAGGACCTGAATGTTCAGGTTTACATTTTATTCAAGTTCACATTTACTGGTGGCAGTACCAAAATCAACTGTAGGTATGTTTAAGCACACAAGTCCGTGCACTTAACCATCAGGCTAAGCTGCTTCTGGTGAGGCAGGTGCATCCTGACCCATGGTTTGTGATTTAACTTATTTTATCCTTGTAACTGTATCACGCAGATTGAAGCAGAGAAACATATTTTAAAATGTTCTGACTACTGACTGGGGATATGAATTGTATATTTGGATAAAACTCTAGAAAAAATATCTATTCCAAAATATTTAGCTAGGATGATGTCACCCAGGATATATCTAGTGGAATCAGTTTCTCTTCCTTTTCAGCCTGTGTTTCTAAGAACTTTGGAAGGTTTTGAGAATAATAGCTCAGCTATGGTAACCCCAGGCAGCATATTCGCATAGTAGCTCAATAAGTCCTATGGTATAAAAGCTGCTGCCAATGTCTGCTGTGCAATAAACCAGCAAGGAATCAGCAGTATCTCTAAGACAGGGTTTTAGCAATCAAGTAAACCTATTATCTCACCCTCTGTTACAAAGCATATGTTTAAATTTCCAAATCAAAAATGTCAGCAAGGTCCTTTGCTATTTTGGTGATTACAAAACAAAGCAGTCTGCAATGCCTTTGGAGGGCTTGGGTCACTTCAGGGTTATTTCTTCCTTAAACGAGGCAGCAGCTTTTAAATTTACAATAATAACCTTGCATGATATTTCTCCTCCCAACTTCCCAACATAATGGCCATAAATATACAGAAAACAGAACCTGCAATGTAAATGTAGCAAAAGGACAATTGATTAAATCAAAGGGACATTCTCCCACTGTGTCATGATGAATATAAACTGAGAAATGCCTTATTGTGCTGTAACCTATGTGGTTCACCCTCTGAAACCCAATATTAATGCAAAGCATTTTATATGCTCATTTAATCCTTGCAGCAGTCCTATGAGAAATCTGCCTATTCATAAATTTAAATGTGTTACCCAGGTTAATTGACTTAACCAAGGACATACATGATACAACTGGAAAGGGAAAAGCCAAGATTCAGGCCTCTTTAGCTGCCCTCCATTCCCCACTACTAAATATTCTCTTCCTTCCCCCACCACATTAGAAAAACATGTTGATCTAGTCTCCTATCTCTACTGTGATGTTTCTGGGAAGGCACTGGCCTTCGCTGACTAGTTAGAACTAATCATTTTTTCCTTGCCCTTTGAGCACTCCCTCATTCCCAAACATCCTTGAGACTCTGAGCTTGAAGAGACTTGAAGAGCTCAGAGCTTCAAAGTATTGCACACAGAAGCAGGGGATTAAAATCTGGGTTTAAGGCAGGAAGAATAATAGCAATAGTAGATGTCAGGTCATGTGATCTGTCTTGTACTAGACTGATCAGAAAACTATAATTAAAACCTTAGTTTCAATCAAAATTATAGAACCCACTATTGTGGGCATTGAGTAGAGGAGAGTCTATATTTGTAAAGCAAGCATACACCTGAGCATCACACATGAAGCTGGGAAATAAATATAAAGTTTACACCTTGTATCTGGATCTGAGTGAGAAATTCTGTAAGCCTGCTAAATGCTAGCCTTGATAGAACTCTGCCCATTTAAAAATTATTAAGGAGGGACGCCTGGGTAGCTCAGCGGTTGAGTGTCTGCCTTTGGCTCAGGTCATGATCCTGGGGTCCTGGGATCGAGTCCCACATCGGGCTCCCTGCATGGAGCCTGCTTCTCCCTCTGCCTATGTCTCTGCCTTGCTCTCTCTGTGCCTCTCATGAATAAATAAATAATATCTTTAAAAAATCATTAAGGAAATAGTAGGAAAGACAAGGCAAGAATCAGAGGGCCCAGGAATAGATGCTACAGCACAGGGTAGGAAACCATTTCCTAGAGACTTCAACAAATCCTTGAAAATGATTATTCACAAGATCCAGAAGACTTCTTTACTAAACTCTAAGCACTATGTGAGCAGAAACACCCTGCTCTCCCCCTTGGAATTCCTAGCACCAACAGCAGTGTTTAACAAATAGAAGGAACTCAGAAATTGCTTGTTGAATGTCTATTGAACAAAAAGTTGAGGAAAAAAAAAAGCAAAGGCTTGCGACCAAAGAATTTCCCAAATGTCTAGTTCGAAGCCAATCACAAGCGCATAGTATCTCAAATTATGTGGCATTCCTGTTTTATTCCTGGGAAGCCACTTAAAGAGATATGTTTCTATCTAGCAGTGACTCTAAGATAATTCATGCTAACTTCTTCAATAAATACTCCCTAAATCTCAGTGGCTTAGAAGCATAAGGTCTATTTCTCATATGTGTTATAGGCTGAGTGGGCAGAAGGATCTTCTATGTTGCTCTTTTCCAATTGATAATTCAGGAATCTAAGCTCCTTCAATTTCAGAATATTATACATCACTTCCAGTAGCATGGATGAGAGAGAGAGAAAACATAGAAAAAAAAGTTCTCATAAGTCATAGCAGGGCCAGTCTGGAAGTAGAATTTATCACTTTCTCTCACATACCATTAGCCAGGAGCTGGTCACATGGTTCCAACCTAACTAGAAGAGGGGCTGAGAATATATTCTTCCTGTCTGCCCAGAAGGAAGAGGAACTTGTAGGCACTTATCCACTCTATGCTACATTTCATTGTTTCAAGTGCCAAAGACCTTTATGCTTTTTCTCCTACACAGAATATACTCAGCATATCCATAAGGCAATGACCCAAAGTCTCATGTGGTCGCAGCACTGCATCCATCTCAAAGTTTAGAATGTCCACTGATGAGTTCCTTCTCTAAGTCCCTGATATGTCTCCTTATACTTATCTGGCTCCCAGTATAGCCATTTTCAATACTAGGACATGTCCAGGACAACCAAAATAGCCCTATTTCAAAAGGGACACAGCAGTCGCTGATCCATATCAATTGTGAAACCTCACTGAGCACATGCTGGGAAGCCCCCTACCCTTGGTGTAGGATGAGATCCTTCATTAGGCTCCAGTTTTACTTTCTGACAGGAGTTTTCTTGCTCTTTTACTCATTGTTCACTGAGGCCCCACATAAAGACAAGATCCTCTTCACATTTTTCCCCTTGGTTGTTCTCAAATGTATGTAAGGGTATGTGCTCTCCTTGAGGACTATAGATATTTCAAAGTCTGCCTTCTACTTATGGAAAATTTGGAATCTAAGGGTAATGACACAGCTTAAACAATGTTTTAGGGATTTTTCTGTCAGGGAGAGGTGGACTTAAGGGGACAGATGCTTTCTTTGGCAGTACAATTACCTAAAAAACTTAGTAAGGTTTGATATATTGGGTTTTAAGATGTTCCATTTGCTTCTAACTACAGGGAAAGTTCTATTATAGATATAGTTCTAAAATATGCTTTATTATTTTTCTTTCTTCCTATCCCATCATGACTCTTGCTCTTGATATAAATGGGGCTACTTTTGGACAAGGTATGAATAGATCTATTCTTTGACATATTTTTTTCAACTAAGAAATTTTACTGGACACTTTTCATCAAAGTCTTACAAATTATTATGGAAAATTTCTAACATAGAAAAGTAAAGTGAGCAATGAACCATTCTATTATCCAGGCTCAACAATCTTTAACACATGGCCAGTCTTGTTTTACTATACCCTTACCCACTGGCTCTCACAATCCACACATTATGGTTTTGAAGCAAAGCTTAGGTAGCAGATCATTTGTCCATAAGTATTTTAATATGCATCATAAAAATATAATTATTTTTTTATTTTAACCAAGAATGTTCATACTTTCAAAAAGCAGTCACTTCCTAATATCAAATATCTGATAAGTTGGGTATTTTTTTTCTCATTTGTTTAAGGTCAAAATGAAGTTCATTCATTGCAATTGATTAATATGACTTGAGATTCTTATTACTTTTTTCCTCCTCATAATTTAAATTATGAAGAAAGAGAATTGATTTTGCTAAATTTTTTATAGTTTGATTTTACTATTTGGGACTCTATGTTGATGTTTAATGTGTTCCCTTGCCACTTGTTTATCTGTAAATTGGTAATTAGATCTAGAGGCTTGATCAGAGTTCAGTTTACTTTTTTGGAAGGGATACATGATGGACAGGAACTAGGATGATCTCAAATAAATGTCACTGTGTGATGCTCATCCCTTTGTGTAATTTCCTCCCCTTGAGTGTGCACAGGACTTGTGACTTACTTCTAAGCAATAGAATATGGTAAAGGTGCTGAGATATTACTCCTGTGATTAGGTGACATTATTTAAGATTCTGGCATAGTAGACTAGAAGTGAGAGATTCTCCTTCTTGCTTTAATGATGTAAGCAGCCATGTTGAGAAAGCCTGTGTGGCAAGGAACCACAAGTGGTTTCCAGTAGCTGCAGGTGGCTGTTAGGACCTAAGGGCAGTTGCCAACTAGCCACTCATTTGTATCTCCACAAGGACATAAATTCTGTCAGAGACCTAAATGATTTTGGAGGTAAGCTTTTCCCCATTTGAGCCTCTGGCTGAAAACCTAGCCCAGCCAACACCTGGACTGCAACCTGGTGAGAACTCTTAAGCTAAGGGATCAGCTAATCCATACCTAAACCCTGATCCACAGGAGCTATGAGATAATACAGTATGTGTTGTTTTAAGACACTATGTTTATAGAATTTTATTACACTGCATAGACAACAAGTCCGGAATATTTCATAAGTGATTTTTACTGTCATCAGGGGTACAAACTATCTGGTGGTGCCTCTATGACATTAGTAGCAAAAATTTTCAGAACTTTTCAAAAACATTTTTAAACACCATTTAATATAATGTATTTCTTTAGCTTGATGTGATATTTTGAAAGCTGTAATTCCCAGAATATGTTAATGAGTCACTTGTCCTATTAAAAGTGTTTTGTGAGAATATGATTCTGTGGTCAAGTAAGTTGGGAAAGCAGAGCACCATGTAGCTTTCTTGTGGGAAACTAATGCGTATCGATAAATAAAAGCTCTGATAAGTACTGCAGTAAAGAAATGTATTTAACTATAACTTAACTATAAGTTTTCTAACTATTTGAACACAGGATTTTCTTTCTTAGCCAATATCTATTAAAATCCCATAGACATCTGCTCTAACATTTAATGAACATAGTATTTTGAATATATTAGATTACCACATCCCATAGACATCTGCTCTAACATTTAATGAACATAGTATTTTGAATATATTAGATTACCACCAATTCTTTGCAGTGGGTCCTCCCTAAGATTATATTTCATACTTTTTTTCCCTCTTCCTGGCACAATGATTTTAATTCCATTATTTATTTTTGTTCTGTATCTCTTCAATGTTTTCAGCATGAGGTCAGAAATCTTGTCTCTCAAGGCACCTGGGTGGCTCATTCAGTTGAGCATCTGACTCTTGGTTTCAGCTCAGGTCATGATCTCATGGGTTGTGGGATCCAGCCCTTCCCTGGGCTCTGTGCTCAGCGAGGAGTCTGTTTAAAGATTCTTTCCTCTGCCCCTCCCCCTACTTGCATGTGTACACATTCTATCAAATAAATAAATCTTAAAAAAAAAGAAATCTTGTCTCTCCTCTTCATCATTGTGTCTCAGTGCCTACAACAATGCTAAACATATAATAGGTGTTTAATAAATGTATGCTAAGTGATTTTGTTGCTGAATCCAAATATCTGAATGCAAAAAAGTATTTAGGGTCCTCTTCATGAAATTCTTATCTGATAGAAAGAAGCTCCTGGAGTGCCGATAGTGGGTAACATCCACACATTTGTCAAGAATAATGTACCATGGAAATGGTAATTCCTCCTTCCTGCAAAAGCAGGAAAAGCCCTGGAAATCATCTTTCCCCATGTGATCCTGTGTTTAGGGAAGAGAGGAAATGTTAAAAAGTGATAGAGTCAAGATTGCCACAGACATTAAAAGCTTTTCAATAGTACTATCACTGCTACTAGCTGAAGTGTATTGTGCATGTTGTATGTGACAGTCTTTAAGCCATATGACAACCTTGTGAGCTAGGTACTTTTATTTTCCTCATGTAACAGATGAGAAAAATGAAGTTAAATAAATTTAAATAAGGTCTAACAGCTAGGATTTGACCAAGCTCTGTGACTCCATAGTCCTTACATTACTGTAGACTTAGGGGGATTAAATTATGTATCCGCCCAACCCTCTGACCAGGTGAGACAAATGCAACCTGAGAAGCTCAGTGACTTGCTGAAGATTACAAATCATTAGTGGGAAATCCAGCACTAGAAACACAAGTTGTGGGAGTTTTGTCTAGTTCTTCCATGTTACACTTTGACCCTGTGATTAAACCAGGCAATTGTTATATGTTTATCTTTTTTTTTTTTTTTTTACGAAAAACAAGTGCTACCTTTTGTAAGGAGCCTAAAGATGTTTCTGGAGAGATGAGACCTACAAAATAGAAATAATTACAAAATAGGTACAAAGTACCATAAAGTTAGTGTTTAACTGTTCAATCTATTTTTCTTAAATTTTATCTAAATAATCTCTACATCCAATGTGGGGATCAAACTCACTACCCCAAGATCAAGAGTAGCTTTTTCTCCAGCTAGGCACATCCTCAATCTATTTCTTCAAATATTTTTACTTTAATTTTCTTTATTGAAAATTTCTCCTTTTTCCTGTTATAGTTAGTAAAGGAAAACATGAGTCTGTATCTGACAGTTCCAAAGAAGTAGAAATTTAGAATGAAAAATTCTACAACAGTGAAATTGAAAAAAAGCACTAAAGTGAACAAAGACCATAAATATATATATATATATATATATATATATAGTCATAATAAATACTATATATATGGTCTTTATTTCTTAAGATGTACCTCATCTTAACTTTTAAAATTTGTGATAGTAAGCATACTTTTCATATATTTCTTGGCTAATGCTTTCTTTATGCAAAGTATCTTCTTATATACTTTGTCCTGTTTCTATTGAGTTACTCATTTTGTCTTCCAGATTGATGTAAGTTCTTTATATATTAAAATTTTTAGGTCCTTTATGTTTTATGTGTTAAAAATATTTCTCATTATGTTATATATATTAATAGCATTTCTCTTAGTACTTTAAACACTTTTAGTGGCATCTGTTTAAATGATAAAGCTTTTACCAAAACTATAAAAAAATTTAAGAAGAAAAGGCCCTATTTCAGGGTGGGATGAATCAAGACTTTGTGTCACTAAAATGAAGGCTTGTAGCCATATGAAGATGACAACAAAATGAATCTGATCATTTACTCTTGTTGTGACACCTCTGCATGGTGCCAAACACACTCCCCAGCAGAGTGGATTGGTAGGCCTTCCTTGCATGCTGTGAGTCATAACATGAGAGGAAATCAGGTCTTATCCCTGTGCTGAACCATCCAGAGTAAGTCTTTATAGTCTACAGAAATTTCTCATAAGCACTAAGAGCATAAACTCTCTAGAATGAGTTCAGCCTATGAACAAGCTAGGATAAAATATTGTTAACATTTGAAGTTTTTTTCCTATAGACAATTAAGATTATGTTTTTTAAAAGTGTATTTCTATTGCTTTAATGTTTCTAATTGCTCTACTATAATATGTTTCTAGTTAGAATCAGTCCTCTTTTTGAGGCACATGTATATTGCAATTAGATTGTTAAATGGTCATCAAATAAAGCAATGTCTTCATTTATGATATATAAATAGGTTAATGTCACTAGACATCTGGGATGTCTTTTCCAAATATATATGATTAATATTCTCATTTTGTTCAGCACTGCAACTCATGGGTAATTTGCTGTTTTCACTTTATTCCTGAAGCTTCTGCCAACTGCTTGTGCTTGGGTTTCTCGAAACATCTGTGACTATCCACCATTGGTAATCCTCTTGAATACTAGTTGGAATGGTACAGAAATAGGTGCCCATCTTGACCTTTCCTCTTTAGAGCTGCCTCATCTGAAACAGGCTACTTTATTTTTGTTTTTTAGAGAGAGTGAGAAATGAGAGAATAGGGTTGGGGTGGGGGCTGAGGGAGAGAGAGAGAGAGAGAATCTTAAGCAGACTCCATACCCAGCTTGGAACCTGACTCAGGATTTGATCTCTCAACCCTGAGATCATGACCTGAGCTGAAATTAAGAGTCAGATGCTTAACAGACTAAGCCATCCCGGGGCCCCTGAAGCAGGCTACTTTATTTCCCTTAGTCTCAATTTCTTCATTTGAAAAATCAGTAAAAATATCATAGGATTGTCACAACTGTAACTACTACTATCCACATTATCATATCATTATAAGGTATTGATAATGTTGACCAGTGAGTAGACAGCAGTGCTTTAATAACTCATTATAAGGTATTGATAATGTTGACCAGTGAGTAGACAGCAGTGCTTTAATAACTCCCTCCCCTAATAAAGTAAATGATTGTCCCCAGAAACAATCTCAACTTCTTTTTCTTCATCCCAAAGTCTTTTTATTAAATTCCTTACAGGTAGATTGTTTCACATGCCTTGGCATCCCCACAGTCCCTAAGAGATTGCTGTAATTTAACATTTCAGTAATTTTCAGGAGGTTCAACTATTTAGGTTCGATGAATGGTTTCCCTTAGTCTATTATATGGCCATGATTTTTCTTTTTTAAAAAATTTCATTTATTTATTCATGAGACACACACACACATACACACACACACAGAGAGAGAGAGAAAGAGAGAGAGAGAGAGAGATGCAGGCAGAGGGAGAGGCAGGTTCCATGCACGGTGCCTGACATGGGACTCGATCCCAGGTCTCCAGGACCACGACCTGGGCCAAAGGCAGCGCTAAACTGCTGAGCCACCTGGGCTGTAGGGCCATGATTTTTAATGCAGGGACATTTGGCAATGTCTGGACAAAATTTTGCCTTTCACAAACGGATAGTGTTACTGGCAGCTAGTTGATATAGGTTTGGGGTGCTATTACACATCCTCAAATACATAAGACATACAAACAAGAAAGAATGATCTGGCCCAGAATGATATTACCAAGGTTGAGAGACCCTGGTAAGGTAGAAAATATGGCTTTTAGTTCTTGTCCTAAGTCAGTTGTTCACTTGCTTTGTGACCCTGGGGAAGTTGCTTGACTTCTCTGCACTTTCAAAAGTTCTGTCTGACATAAAATGTTACAGGAGTCAGACCCAGTGAGAGAGATGAAAGCAGGGATTCTTGTCATAGTAAGATCCAGGGATCCTCAGATCTTAATAAAACTTAGAGATCTAGCTAATTTTTGGAAACACAAAGTCCTGATCAAAACTGTGCTTACAGGAGAAGAAAAACAAATGTGCCTATTTGTGGCCACTCTAAACATGTTAGCCTTTACCTCTCAAGGAGACAGAGAGCTTTAAGAGAAACCAAAGCATGCCAAAGTGCTCACAGAAAAGATGTCAATTCCATTCATTTCCCAAGCTCAGTGAGTATCCACAAAATTGAATGTTTGCTTAATTGATTTCATGGAATCACAAAGGCTTACTTTTACCAAGATTGTTATAATGAGGCTAGAGCCTCCAAAAGAGATTGTAAGCCATCCAGAGAATCAAGGCACAGCACAGTGGGTGGGCATGCATGTGTGTGCCCGCCACAACCCACTGGCCCCTCTTCAAGCCCTGCCCCGGAGTTGGCCATGAGCCAGATGAGGCTCTTGGAATACACCGATTGTGGTGGATTGAAGCCAAGAATCCAGTCCTGGGGGCTCTAAGCACAAGCATGCCTCTCATTCGCTGTAACAGACTCAGAACCTGGCATAGTGTAGTGCTTAATAAAGAATTATTGAATGAATTCGCAGAAACCCTGAAAGAAAATACTCCTGAGTGGGTCTAGTAACATTTGACTCTGATCCCTAAGGGGAACGCTCTGGGCAAAGATCAAGGTAGTCTCCTCCCACAGGGGAATGGGGCATGTGGAGGACTTTGAGCTGCATTACTCATGCCCATTGTAGGAATATTCCTGAAGGACAATGCTTTCTGCAAGAAGCGAGGCCGAAGGTTTCACGTAAAGGGGGTAACAAAATCCAGTAAATTCCATTTCTCAAATTAGCAGAAATTCTGATGGAAAGCCCTAATAGAATAAATAGGGGTTACAAACCAGAGCAAAGTATAACCAAACTCAATTGGAGGAAATAACCAGTCATGAGAATCAGTGATTTTTCTTGTCCAAGTGTGTGTGAATAATACTTATTAAATGCTTACCATATCCCACACACTGAATTAAGTGCTTTTCACACATTTTGTTTTATACTCACAACAACCTAATAAATAGATCCTATTGTTATCCCCATTCTATTGATGAAAAAAATCAAGACTCAGGCTAAATGATTTCCTCAAGGTCATAGAACTAATAGTAAGTAGTTGGTCAGTGTGAGTTCAGAGCCTGCTGCATTCATAACCACTGTGCAATGTTGCTGCTCTACTCTTCAGGGAGTGTTTATGCAGGACTGTCTGTCCATTTGTTTCTCTAGGTATTGTAAAATCTATCTCTAGATTGCAAATGACCAGCGGGAATGTCCCTCGATCTCACAGTTATGGTCGTTTTGTTGTATGTTATATTTACAGCAAAGATGCTCTTGTGGGCATTGTTAATTAAATTAAACAGTCTCCTCTGTGTGAGGCCCCAGACAAATGATTCTCTGGTTTTAATACTAGGGATAATTGTGTTCTTCCTAATGCCTCTGGTTTGTTTTCCTCTTTTGCACATCAAATTATATAAATATTCATACCTCCTTATTTGTTTTGGCTGCCAAGAATGTATGGCCACTCACCTGAAAATTTATTGAACTTTACACTTCAGGTAAGTACCTCAGGCTGAGTCAGAGATTTGCCAAGCAATGTTTTCCGTTTGAGAGGATGCTCGAAGGAATACCCTGCTCTCCTGTTGTTTCCACCTCCTGTTAATGCGAAAGTCATGGAAATCCTGCAGTGGAAGGAGGTAGAGAGCAGTTAAAAGGTTCCAAGCCCTGAACGAGGGCAGGGCTCCACACATATTCTGTATCTTCAAGGAGTTCATAGCTTGGTGAGGAAGCATACAAATTTCTTTTTCTTTTTTTTTTTTTTTTACGAATTTCATTTTTTTTAAAAAAAATATTGTGTTCAAGTTATGATGGGAGTACAGTTACATACTTGGGCAAAGGAAATGAACATCTTAATACAGGAGTTAACAAGTGGACAGGATGTTGAAGCACAAGGAAACATTTATTGAACACTGCATGTGGTGTTACCATTTAGATTATAGGATAAGTCTCTTGAATCCTCATCACAAGTCCAGAAGACTGCTATGCTTTCCCCCATTTTTCGGGTAGATGAGAGCAAGACTCTGGAAATCGATTCTTCATTTGGGCCCTCACAGCTGCGAAGCTTTGAGGCTGAGACTTCAACCTAGCTCAGTCTTCAGACATGCTCTATCCTTCATGCATTAGGGCTCTACAGGTGTAAGGAGGCCTTCAAAGTAAGAATGGGTGCTTTGTGTTTGGCTTTGGGGAGTAGAGAAGCACATTCCTCCCAGGAATACCTGGTCTAATATTTGTGTCCTTTGTGCAGGCAGAGGAAAGGGCCCCATGATTTCTCAGGCTGTTTTCAAGCTCGTGTACTGGTCACACTTTCCCAGGGAAGGGAATATCTCACTTCTAACTTGAGAGAAGTGTTCCTTTTGGCTAAAGTGTTTCTCTAGCTGTGTACTGAAGATTTTAGTTGAGGCCACATTTAAGGTCAGTGAGGGAGGGGATCAGGTTAGCCTTGATCTTGCTGTATATATGGCAGTGCCTGGCCCACAGAAGGAAGTAACATTAAGTATCCACTAGGTGAACACATGAATCATTAAAAAATTCTGAGTTAATGTTAATGCATTAGATTTGATAGTTTCTATGTACCCCAAATAGCATGAAAATTTCAGGTATTCATTAAATGTTTGCATTAAAAAATCCATTTAAGGCGGTAATCCTTACTCCAATCCCCCCCGGCCCCCACCCCAGACTAAACAAAATTTTTCCTGGGATTGTTACAACATTGTATTCCTATCAGAGCACCAATGAGGCTTCCTGTAATTGCTGCTCAGCTGGCTATCGCTCCCACTCCTCTGGAAACATCCTAAAGCAAGCAGCCTACAGGCAGAGGCAATGGATCCCTCCTCACCTTCGTATTCATAGTATGCAGCCAAAAGCTGGCATAAAATAGGGTTGGTGGGCTAACAGAAGAAAGAACAAATTTATCAATTAATTAAATATTTTAGCTGCTCTTAATTATCATGTCAGATGATTTACAAGTTTTTTAGGGGAGTCACAATCCAGAGGAAAGCTAGGAAAATACTTTGCCGTGTTCTCAAAGCAAATTAGTATATTATAAGCTGTCTTCTCCTTACATGTACACACATACACCAAAAGAAAGGAAAAAAATCACAAAAGTTCTGAAGCGGCACATTAAGAGCAGTATGAGGGCCTTCAAAAGCAATGTAAAACAGAATAGGTTGGTTTTCATCATTGGACCTCCGGGGCCTCCCTGATAGTCTCTCATTGTAGTAGTTTCTTCTGAGTTGCTGAAGTCTGAATATCAGATGTCTCACTCTAAAGGTTTTCTATCATGTTTTTTAAATAAATCATGCATTCAAGTATCTTATGCTTTCTCGCCTTATTTTACTTTTTCTATCATAATACGTATTTCATGATAAAGCTTTTCCCCTACAGTTTGCAGATGGAAGTTGTAAGTGATGGATGTTTCTCTTCCTAGTCACTAAACATTTTGAAAGTGATTTGAAATACCAAGATCTTGTCCTACCTATTTCAATTCTTAGCACATTTTAGTGGCAGCAATGTATTATTTACTATTATTCAGGGCACTGCGTGTCTGTTGCCTTATAAATCTGTTTAAGATTAACTGAATATGAGTGATTTATAAATGACTGTATCTAAAGTCATATCCAGAGTAATAAACATCTGCATAGATTTACAGTTTAAGGAATGCTGTCCTATCAGCACGTCCTCACAACAGCTGTATAAAGTTGCAATGACCTTTGATTCATTTCATAGATTAGGAAACCAATACCCAAAGTGGTTTGCCCAAATTCAAGTAGTTAGCTTAGGTCTTTTGTCTACATATTATTCCCTACATTATCCCATCTGGGCAAAATTTAGAACCAGGCAATCCTGAGCCAGGGGAAATGGATTCTCATCCTAACAGTCTCATCCTGGAAACATGGTAGATTTAAGGAGATCTTCTGATACCTCCCTACAGTCACTTGGCTCTGTGCTTTTGGGTAACCTGTTTCTCTTGCCTGCAAAGCCTGTTCCCACTTCCTTTTTTAAATTAAATTTTATTTTTTAAAAAGATTTTATTTATTCATGAGAGACAGAGAGAGAGGCAGAGACACAGGCAGAGGGAGAAGCAGACTCCTCACAGGGACCCCCGATGTGGGACTCGATCCCGAAACCCCAGGATCATGCCCTGAGCCAAAGACCGACATCAACTGCTGAGCCACTCAGGCGTCCCAAATTTTATTTTTTAAAAGAATTTATTTATCTGACAAAGAGAGAGAGTCCCCCTGTGCATGAGCAGGGGGACCAGCAAACTCCCTGCTGAGCAGAGAACCCCTAGGATCATGACCTGAACTGCAGGCAGATGCTTAATTGACTGAACCACACAAGCACCTCAAGCCTGTTCCCACTTCCAACCTGAGAAACCCTACACATCTTTGTTTTCAGACACCACCTTTTCTGTGACGCCTATCTGCCCTCTTGAACAAAGTTAGTGGCTTCCTTTGTGTCACATGTGTTCCTTGTATATCTTTCCCATTACTGGATTTATCATACTGCAAAACCTAGTGAGATTCCTGCTTCCCTGGGTCTGCTTGAGGCAGCTAGAGGGCAGAAAGCATGTCTTATCCAGTAGGTGGTCAGTAAATCCCAACTTAAGTTCAACAATTGATAGAGTTCTTAGCTTTAAAACCATGTTTGATGCACAACCGGGTGATATTTCTTTCCCTTTTGCTTTTTTTTCTAAAATCTATACTCCTATCCAGGTAAACAACTAGTTTCATTATAGTGTTTCAAAGCTAGGAAGCTGGGATCCCTGGGTGGCGCAGCGGTTTGGCGCCTGCCTTTGGCCCAGGGCGCGATCCTGGAGACCCGGGATCGAATCCCACGTCGGGCTTCCGGTGCATGGAGCCTGCTTCTCCCTCTGCCTGTGTCTCTGCCTCTCTCTCTCTCTGTGTGACTATCATGAATAAATAAATAAAATCTTTAAAAAAAAAAAAAAAGCTAGGAAGCTGAAGTATTATGTACATTATTTCTCTATGTAATATATAAAGCTTGAGGCTGTTGGAATGCAGGAAGCTATCCAGAGATGTCGTGAACTCAAACCTGATTTCACCCTAGCTTGGTTCCTCAAGACTCACAAAACAAGGTTGAAGGGAAAGGTGTTTCCAATGAGGGTAATGCTCTTCACTTGTGCAGAAAAATACCTCCTTCAGAATATCCCAGCTCAAAGAGGTAGGACTTGGTGTTTTAATTTTTAAAACAGTTGTGTGAGGCAGCATGGTATCTTCCTCCTTCACAACTTGTGAAAGTCCGTTCAAGCAAGACAGACAGATAATGGCTTGCCTAAGTTCATTATAATGGGAGATGTGAGCTTTACAAAGAGTTCTGATTTCAAAATGGATATGCTTTGTGCTCTACCACCTGGCCTTTGCTCCCCTACATGACCAGCAGTGACATAAATAAAAATGCCTTTCTCATCTCAGCCATTCATTCAGATCCCCCAACCCTGCCCTTACTCTCGGCTTTGCTGTGAGAAGAGAATGCTTAACCCTTTTCTCTAACAGGACATTTGGTTGAGAACAAAAGTGGCACTTTGTCCTTGGCAGATTTCTTTTGATAAAATTTATTGAAGTTCTCTGGTGTGGTCTTATATTCCCACCCTCTTGATCTCATTTGGTTTTTCTTGATCTCATTTAATTTTCTTTACTAATGTGAGTGAAGCTCCTGCTGGTTTTTATAAATGTAGTTTTTTCATTGGACATGATTTTGGGATGACTTTTATGTTTGATAGTTTTCTCAGATGCAGCGCTGGGACCTATATACACTTCATATTTGCATACGTACTTTTTTGTTGGCTGAAGAATCATCAAGTGAAGAGACCCTACACTCTGGAAGTTTTCCATGCTGATTTTCAGAGGCAATCTCAATGTCTTTTAGATCCCTGAAGATTTTCATCAATTAAAAAAAAAAAAAGCTATGGGGCGCCTGGGTGGCTCTGTCAGTTAAATGTCTGACTCTTGATTTCAGCTCAGGTCATGATCTCAGGGTCCTAAGATTGAGCCCTGAATCAGGCTCCATGCTCAGCAGGGAGCCTGCTTCTCCCTCTCCTTCTGCCTGTCTTCCCCCTCACTCTCCCTCTGTCTAAAAAGATAAAAATATATAGATAAATTAACAAATAGTTTTGAGGGAAACTGCTCATAATATAGATGTTAAGGCCCCACTGATAGTTCAATGTCGGGAACTTTTGAGAATGGAAGATATTATGAGGGCCAAATAGTACCCTTCACCTCACATTTTACATAAGAGAATATTTGGTAGAATTCAAATGCAAGTCTCAGGAAGCATATGGTTAGGATCTAAATAAACTCTTGAGAATAGACCCAGATCTGAAATCCAGTGCTATTGTTACCTGTTTGTAGTAGTGGCCATATGCTTTGATACATGCGTTAAAATTGTTAGAACCATATACCAAAATATTTGGAAAGTTTTTGGTCATTATTTCTTCAACTGTTTTTTTTTTTTTTTTTTTTTTTTTTCAGAACCGAACTGTTCCCCATTGCTTTCTGGGACTCTGACAACACAAGTATTAAGCTTGTTTCTTTTTTTTTTATTGTCCTACAGATTTCTAAAAAAAAAATCTTTTTTAAAAAAGAATTTTAGGGCAGCCCTGGTGGCGCAGCGGTTCAGCGCCTCTTGCAGCCTGGGGTGTGATCCTGGAGACCTGGGATCGAGTCCCACGTGAGGCTTCCTGTATGGAGCCTGCTTCTCCCTCTGCCTGTGTCTCTGCCTCTTTCTCTCTGTGACTCTAAATAAATAAAATCTTAAAAAAAAAAAGATTTTTAAATTTTTCTAAAATTTTTTTTTCTAAAAAAATCTCTTTTCTCTCTATTCTTCAAACTGGATAATTTCTATTTACATATCTTCAAGTTTTCTGACTCTTTTTTCTATTTTCCTCTATTCATCTCCATCTCACTGTTGAGTCCAACTGGTGATTTTTTAAACTTTCTAACAGTTACTTGTATTGTTTAGCTGTAAGATATCTGTTTGGTTCTTCCTAAATCTTCTGATTCTTTGCTGAGACTTTCTATATTTTCATTTGTTTCCAGAGTGTTCATGATTGCTTGTTGAAACATTTTATAATAGCTGCCTTAAAGATGTGGTCAGATAATTCTGACACCTCTGTCATCTTGGCTTTGGTAACTGTTGGACTATCTTTTCCAATGTGAGTTGAGATTTTCCTTTTTCATATGCTGCCTAATTTTGGATTGTCCTATTTAAACACTATGGAGAATGTTGGTACTCTGTTTCTGGCTGCAAGTTAATCCTGCCTTCTGTGGGATTGTCTTGTCTGGGGTTCCAATGTCAGTCGAGCTTTCAAAACCTTTGCTTCTAACTGTCCTGTCTGTGCTCTATCTAGTGACCAGTCAGTGTCCTGGGCAGCGATGTACCTTGGCTCAGTTCTCACAGATTTTGGTTTGCTGGTGAGAATCTGATCCACACCCATATAACTGGGAGTTTAGCCTAGGAGTTGATATACAATTTCTGTGGGATCACTTTCCCGAGCTCTTCTTTATCTTTAGTTTCTTTGGCAGTTTCCAGTTCCCTATGGCTCACCTTTTTGGAACACCACCCAGAAAATGTATTTTAGTTATCCTACTTTGCTACAGGACCACGACTAGGGTAAAACGAGTGAGGCACATGCCATAGGTGCAAAATGTAAGGGGTGCCAAAAAAATCATAACCAAGATAAATAACATTTTAATGCATGATTAAAAAATCAAAATTAATATGAAACCCCATCATATTACAATTTTAAATGAAGACAGGATCTGGCTCTGTACTGTATGACCCTGCCTCCCTCATCTTACCCTAATTCTAGTCCTGTCCCATTGTATAGTTCCACAACTGTGCCCAATCTGGTGCCTAATGGCAGAAAGATGGGGGGACTGGCAGTGTGGCTATGGTGCTACATTGATTCTGATCTTCTTCCTCCACCTGTCTGCCACTATTCATTTTTCAGAGTCCTGAAGCAGCTGCTCTACACATTCTGTGCAGACTTCACCATTGTGCTTAGTGGCAGTGACAGGATAGAGAACGTTTCTTACTCCATCTTTACGAGAACTAGAACCAGAGAAGAATATTCCAAAATTGCTGTAAGGAGCTAGAGGAGAGGCAAGAGCTGGGCAATGGGAGTCATTTCTAGGGAGAAACAGTAAAAATTTCATTAAGTAGTTCTGTCATGCTAGACTTCCTAGTAAATATCTGTGTCCTTGAAAATAAAATTAACTTGATCCTGGTTTTAAGCAAAGTGGGTCAAGTTCAGGGCTGCCATGCCTTCAGCTCTCCGTACATCTGCCTTGAAAAAGTCTGGAAAACCTACTCAAGCATCCTGTTTGCAGTCCTTTGTTTGGGACTCCTTCATGTTTGCCCTCTGGGGGCCCAGGATGGTTTTGTGTATCGAACATGGCCAGCTTTGGGTCAGAAGATGGTAAAAAGCAGTGCAGAATATGTCTAAATATTGTTTGATCACTGAATTTGGAGAATTAGAGCTGTGTACAAACGCTGTTGACCTGCTTTTTAACTTCATAGCTTCTGGCCATTTTGTATTCATCGCAGTAAAAAAAAAAGAAAAATGTTTAACCTATATCTTGGCTTAGAGAGTGGATTTCTGTAGAGCTCTGGAAAACCCTGAAACATCCCTCATGCATTTTCCTCCCTATCTCCTTTCCTGTCTCCATCCTGCTATTTCTCCTTTCTCCCTTAATTTCCTTCCTTTCTGGAAATGTTGAGTTAGCGCCTTCTTTGTGCCCATCACTTTCGTAGGCACTGTAGACTATATAAAAGTGGATGAGGTAAATACCGATCTAGCTAAAGGCACTGTCCTCTATTTGGGTAAACAGGCATGATCATGTGAAGGGTTGAAACAATCCGGGGACAATATTGGTGTAACGATGTCTCAGAGAGATGGTCCTTTTAGCTGATTTCTGATATCTTTGGAGTCCAGTCAGTCAGTGTCTTTTAGAGCTGTTACTTTGCACAAGCTGCTGCTTTTCTGAAAAAGAAAAGAGAAAAAAAGAAATTCCCTTGTTGCTCACTCTGTGTGTATGTGTGTCTGTATGTATCTGTGTGTGTGTGTGTGTGTGTGTCTGTGTGGGTATGGTGGGAGATCTTAACTTAAAAATGCATGTTACATATGTTTCTTTTTCAAAAAAGATTTTATTTACTTATTCATGAGATACACAGAGAGAGAGGCAGAGACACAGGCAGAGGGAGAAGCAGGCTCCATGCAGGGAGCCTGACATGGGACTCAATCCCAGGACCCCGGGATCACACCCTGAGCCAAAGGCAGACACTCAACCCCTGAGCCCCCCAGACGTCCCTGTTATGTATGTTTCAAGTGCTTGTTGCTACCCCAAAGCTATTGTTTTATACATTTGAATTTTCTTATATTGCCCTCTGTGGGCACATTTCTGTTCGTAGCTTCTGAGCCATGTCAGGTGGTCATTGTTCATTCTGTATTAAGCCCCGAGCCCTGGGTCAGATGTTGTCAGTGCTACCAGAGAAGGCCACCTGAGTGTCTTATTTTACTGTGCTGTTATTCATTCTAGGCAAAACAGCCCCATGAGGTCTTGGCTGTCTCTGGTTTTCTGTCTTGTGAGGACCCTGTAAGCAGCCAGCACCCCCTCAGGTCTGCAAACCTAGACAGCTTCTGTCTACCCCCAGTAATGAGGGCAAGAGGGCTAACATGGTCTCCCTCTTAAACTCATCTATTTTCCCTCATGCACTCTCTGGCCTCCCTGGGCACCGTGCCTGGGGATTAACCTCCTGTTCTATCATTCAGGAGGGAAGGGTGCCCAAGATGCCTTTGGTATGACTGCCTTGGGGTGCTCTGGGGAGATCTGGAGGCTGAGTGTCTGTGAGAATAATGAGTCTAGGAAGAGAGCCCTTAGGAATTACCTCAGGATACTGACAGGCTTCTCCTATCCCAGTTTCTTGCTGCATCCCAGGGAAGCAATTAGCACTGGGTGGGTGGTGGAGCAAGGCTGTACGCAGGAACTGGCTGCTCCATGTAGCAAGGAGAGCCACAAGGGCTGCCTCCTGTGCAGAGACAGCCCTGTACGGGAGAATCTGTTGCCTGGAGGGAAGCTGGCCTGTATTTTTCCTGGGAAGCCTGTGACCTCAATTTGATAGAAATAATTTGCTTTTTTTCCCCTCTCTCTTGAGAAGAGACAGATATCGAACATGGATGTGATGAAAAGTCTTTTAAACTTTTAGAACCTGGACTGGCTTTTCAATTTGAAGGGCTCTCTCATATGTCTCCCTAAACCCACACTCCCTTTCCTGAGTTACGGGTTTTGGTGGAATTAGGTTCCAGGATCAGGGTCTCCATCTTAATAAGGCAGGAATAAAAGTCCCTGCTACCTGATAGTAACAGTTCCAGCAAGATCAGGGAGGGACAGAGTTGTCAGGTGTCAAGCGAAGGTTGAACTCAGGCATCGTGGAGCCAGTCAGCCTTATACACCCCAGCCCCCAAAGGAAAGCAGCAGTTGTGGAAGTCTCAGCAGGAGAAACAATATTCAGAAAATACATTTATCTTTTTTTCCTTATTTAGGTGCTGCTTCTGTTGTTGGAACAGAATCTCAGAAATATTTCATTTGTAGATTTTTTTCAATAGCTAAATTTTTTAAAATTTCATGGGACAAACATGTGCCACCAAGCAATATTATTACGAACATCATCAATAACCAGTTAATTCATTCAATTAATCATTCATTTACCAAATCTTAGTTGAGCTAATCATATTCTATGTACCAAGCTTTAGGCATTGAATTAGGAGAGGTTCACTCCTTACATTCAAGGCACTCTGAATCCTTTGGGTAAAATGTACAATTTTAATCTGATATGATCTGTGTTGTGACAGAGGCATTATTCAATGATACAAGAATATAAATGAGAGACAAGAAACCAGATGACAGGAGGCAAGGTCATTCTAGGGAAGGAGAAGAGTATGTATAAGTAAGGGAATGGAGATATCCACATGCAAATGATGTGTTCAGTTCATTACTGTGTAGGAGGAGGACAGTAAGTGGGACTGGAAAGGCAGATGAGGACAGAGCTTTAAAAACTGTGCCATAGTAGCAGCACCTGGGTGGCCCAGTCAGTTTGGCAACTGGCTTGGTTTCAGCTCAGGTCATGATCTCAGGGTTATCAGATTGGGCCCTGCATCTGCCTCCAGGCTCAGGACAGAGTCTCCTTGGGATTCTCTCCCTCTCCTTCTCTCTCCCCTCTGCCCCCCACAACCCCACCCCACCCCACCACTTGCACATGCTCTATCTCCCTCTCAAAAACTAACTAAATAAAATTTTTAAAAAACCATGCCATATGAGGGAGTGTGGACTTTATTCTGAAGCTGCCATTTATATAAGAATTTTAAGCAGATGTCGATGGTATGATCTACTTCACCAGCTTAGGGTGCAGGTAAGTTTACGACAAAAACAAAAAAATATCCATAGGAACGTTGTCAGAGTACATACCAATGGCTTCTGTGAAGGGACATATGTCAATGGGAATGAAGCAAGCCTCAATGGGAACCTCAACTGTGTCTTCTATATTCATTAATATGTTTAAACAAAATTTCTAAAGCAAGTTGACATAGCATTAGATATGAAAAAATTGGTTATGGGTAATGATTTGACAATAAAATAACTTTTAAAAATAGTAAGATATTTTAACATTCAAATTCCCTGGAGTCTCCTTTTGTGAACTTGGTAAGTGTTCTAGGCTGAACTGTGCCCTCCTTCCCCTACAAATTTATGTGCTGAAGTCCTAATGCTCAGTACCTCAGTAGAGGAAATTTATTTGGAAATAGAGTCTTTAAAGAGGTGCCTGAGTTAAAATAAGGTCATTTGGGTGGACCCTGATCCCATGTGAGTGGTGTCTTTATGGACAGAAGACACAGATGCACATGGGAGAAGACCATGAGAAGACACAGGGAGAAGACAGCCACTTACAAACCAAGGAGAGAAGCCTCAGAAGAAACCAATCCTGCTGAGATCCCGATTTCAGACTTCTGGCCTCCAGAACTGTGAGGATGCGAGCTTGGGCTGTCGAAGTCACCCAGTCTGTGGCACTTTGTTATGGCAGCACTAGCAAACTAACACCACAAGGATTTTAAAGTATCTCTCCTAAGGCTTCTTCGATCATAAATAATTGTCTTAGAACTCCTGGAGAGTGATTCAGCCCAGAGTCCTGCTTCTAGGCTGAAAGAAAACTCAAGAATTAGACATGGCCACAGGCAGATGCTAGTTTTTGACTGTTTTTTTTTTTTTTTTTTTTTTCTGCCAAATGGTGTAGTTGAGGCCTCATGCTGCCCTATGGCATATTTCCTGATAAATGCAAGAAAGACATCATTACTGGTATGGATCTTACTCCCATGAGCATTCTCTTCATTCACGGGTGCTCAAAAGGATGTACAAAGTTCAAGTTCTTTAGTTTAATTATGAAAGTCAGCAACTGTGTCTATCATTTTCCTCTGCAATAGGGAGAGATATCCAGTGTCAGCCACACACCCATTCTCACCTCTATTTAGGCCCTGCTGTAGAGCCTGGGTGGCCAGCAGGGCTTTCCCTTTCCTCCTGGAACCTTTCCCTTCAGGTCCTTTCCTGTCAGTGCATATTTTGTGGAATATAATCAGTTCAGCAGTAAAAATGTGATAGCATTGAACCTCAAATAGAAAGAAGCTGGGATCTTAATCTCTTCCTCTCAGGAGGCTCCTAAGTCCCTTTGCACATTTTTCTGCATTTTTCCCACACCACAGTTCTGCTGATTTAGGGAATTAGGTGCCTATTTGATTAATATTTGCCTAAGGGACCTGTTAAGTAAGTCTCTGCAGAATAAATAGATCTGATTTATGGTGCTTTGCAGCTCCACCATGAAAAAGAAGCTGATTTTTTTTTAAATGGTAAGTTTTCTTAAATCCCAAATAATCACTGTCATATAACAGAAAAAGCGAAATGATCAAAATGTTCTAGTTCCAACAGGTCTAATGCTATCACCACTAATCACCACTAATACTATCTTCTAAAAATAAAAATAACAATTCCTACCTCCAATCCCCACTGCCCACAGGCCCAATCCAGATTTCTCCTTAACCTGACTCCAAATAGAAAGCAAAGGAACACACACAAAATACATAAATTTCTATTCTTCTCTTAAGATTCAGCTCAAATATTCCCTCTTATTTATGTGCTCCCAAATACATTCATGGTTGTTTTCTTTGATTCCTTTTTTTCCAAATTAAAAATAAATTATTATTGAAGAATAGTTGATATTCAATGTTATGTTAGTTTCAGTTATACAATACAGTGATTTGAGAATTCTATATGGCAACTGGTCACCATCTACCACCATACAACAGTTGTACAGTATTATTCACTGTATCCTCTAGGCTATGCTTGATTTCTGTGATTTATTTTATAACTAAAAGTTTGTACCTTTTAATCCCCATAATCTATTTTTGCCAACTACCCCCCTCCATCTTCCTTTTGATAGCTATCAGTTTCTTCTCTGTATTTAAGAGTCTGTTTGTTTTGTTTTGTTTTACTTTTTAAATTAAACATATAAGTGAAATCATATATTTGTTTTTTTCTGTCCAACTTATTTCACTTAGCATAATACCCTCTAGATTTATCCACTGTGCTGCAAATGGAAAGATTTCATTTTTTTATGGCCGAGTTCTATTTTGTTGTATATATATATATTCCACATCTTCATTATCCATTTATCTATTGCTGGGCATCTGGGTTGGTTCCATATCTCGGCTATTATAAATAATGCTGCTATTAATATTGAGGTGCATGGATCCCTTTGAATTAGTATATTTGTATTCTTTGGTAAATACCTGGCAGTGCAATTGCTGGATCAAAGGGTAGTTCTATTTTTAATTTTTTGAGGAATCTCCATACTGTTTTTCACTGTGTCTGCACCAGTTTGCATTCCTACCAACACTACACTAGAGTTCTCTTTTCTCCACATCTTCACCAACACTTGTTATTTCTTGTTCTTTTTGATTCTGGCCATTCTGACTAGGGTGAGGCAATATCTCTGTGGTTTTAATTTTCATTTCTCTAATGATTAGGGATGTTGAGCATCTTTTCATGTGTCTGTTGGCCATCTTTATGTATTCTCAGAAAAGAGTCTATTCAGGTACTCTTACTCTGCCCATTTTTTAAATCAGGTTGTTTGAGTGTTGAATTGTATAAATTCTTCATATAACTATATTTTAGATGTTATATTTTATATATAATCTGATAATTCTATATTTTGGATTTTAATCCTTTGTCAGATATACCATTTGCAAATATCTTCTTTTATTCAGTAGCTTGTCTTTTTTTGTTTGTTAGTTTTTATTTTTTTAAAGATTTATTTATTTATTTATTTATTTATTTATTTATTTATTTATGATAGACAGAGAGAGAGAGAGAGAGAGGCAGAGACACAGGAGGAGGAAGAAGCAGGCTCCATGCTGGGAGCCCGACGTGGGACTCATCCCAGGACTCCAGGATCACGCCCTGGGCCAAAGGCAGGCACTAAACCGCTGAGCCACCCAGGGATCCCCTGTTTGTTGGTTTTTATTGAAGTTCGATTTGCCAGCATACAGTATAACACCCAGTGTTCATCCCATCAAGTGCTCTCCTCAGTGCCCATCACCCAGTTACCCCAACCCCCCCACCTCCCCTTCTGTAACCCTTTGTTTGTCTTTTTGTTTTATTGATGGTTTCCTTCACTGTGCAAAAGCTTTTTATTTTGGCATAGTTCCAATGGTTTATTTTTCCTTTTGTTTTCTTACCTGAGGAGTCATATCTATAAATATGTTGCTAAGGCCAATATCCAAGAGATTGCTACCTATGTTTTCTTTTAGGAGTTTTATGGTTTTAGGTCTTGGCTTTAGATCATCTGTCTGTTTTGAGTTTATTTTTATGTATGGTATAAGAAAGTGTCCAGTCCCATTCATTTGCATGCAGCTATCCAGTTTTCCCAGCCCCATTTATTGAAAAGACTATCTTTTCCCATTGCATAGTTTTGCCTTCTTTGTCCTAGATTAATTGACCATAAAAGCATGGGTTTACTTCTGGGCTCTCTCTTCTCTTCCACTGATCTATATGTCTATTTTTGTGCCAGTATCATACCATTTTGTTTATTATAACTTCATTTTATACTTTGAAATCTTGGGTCGCAGTTTTCAGAATTTGTCTCCAGCTTTGTTCTTCTTTCTCAAAATTGTTTTTGCTATTTGAGATCTTTTGTGGTTCCACAGAGATTTTAGGATATTTGTTCTAATTCTGTGAAAAATGCTATTGTATTCTGATAGGGATTGCACTGACGCTATAGACTGCTTTGAGTAGTATGGACATTTTAACAATATTGGTTCGTCCAGTCCATGAGCATGGAATGTCTTCCCATTTGTTCGTGTCATCTCTAATTGCTTTCACTGGTTTCTTAAAAATTTTAGAGTATAGTCTTTTGCCTCCTTGGTTAAGTATATTCCTAGATATTTTATTATTTTTGATGAAATTGTAAATGGGGTTGTTTTCTTAGTTCTTCTTTCTGCTACTTTGTTATTAGCATATAGAAACACAACAGATTTCTGTATATTAATTTTGTATTCTAATAGATTTTTGGTGGAGTTTCTAGGGTTTTCAGTATATAGTAACATGTCATCTGCAAATGGTGACATTTTTGCTTCTTACTTACAAGTTTGGATGCCTTGATTCTTTATTCTTCTTCTTAAATTTGTCTACTCCACTTGCAAAATTAAAGCTAAGGGCTCTTCCTTTTTAATCCTAGCCATTAGAAAGCATAGCAGAGTCTCTACTCTTGGCAAATAAATAAATGAATGAGATAGATTTGGGAAAAGTATTACTGATTCCAATGTAGAATTTTTCTTGAAGTGCCTTTAAGATTTCACTCACTAAAATCATGAAGACAAAGTGAAAATGAAAAATAATTTAAGCAAGAAATGATGTGTTTGATTAAATAAACATTGGTAGAATGGGGAATAACAACAGATTTTAGAGATAAAGAATTCTCAGTGCTTAGTGTTTAATTGGTTAAAGGTAAAGGAGAAGGAAATGATTTTCAAATTGCTGACAGGGAAAATTGAGTATAAGTTGGTAACTTTTTCTAATAGAAAACCAGAAAAAAAAGAGCAAGTTGAGGGTACTAAGATTTTCATTTTCCCCCCTTTTAGGGGAGTACTTACAAAGTGTGATGAAATGTGTTTTGCCAAGGAAGAATCCACCTAGTTGGGAGTTGAGACATACCTCTAAATTATTTTTTAAATTTTGAAATGGCTTTTAAAAAGAAATCAAATCAATGGAAAATAAACATTATGGGGGGAAAATATACCACCTACTTCCTAGAAGAGAAAAAAAGTCAATGTTGTAATTACTGTATGATCTGGAGCCAGCTACTCCACTACTCTGAGCTTGAGTTCCCAAATGGCAATAAATATTTTTGTTGATTTGACATATTGACACAGGGAAAGCTGTTGCTAGATGGCCTTGAATTCATTAGGCATCACTGAAGACTCTTTATGGTTGGCAGGATCCCAGGTTACACTGGGAAATTTCTTGAGTTATGTGACTAAAGGACCAGAGATGATGGGAAAGAAGTAGAATGTGAGGCGAGTCTCCTCGAAATAGTCTATTACTGGAATAAAAGAGCAAGTTATAGATAGGCAAAAAATATTTTATATTCTCTCTCTAATCACACACACTTCGTGATTTTTTTTATATCTTTGTGAATGAGTATTCCTCTAACTTTTATTAAGAAGGCAAACAATGCAATATAAAGAGCAAGACTGAAGTAGACACTTCACAAAGAAGATATATAAGATCTATGATAAAAGTACATATAAATTGTTATATTCATAGAATTATATTCATTCCTATTGAGCAGTAAGAAGAAATGAATTGCTGGCACATGCAGCAACTTTGATGAATCTCAGAAGCATTATGTTAAGTGAAAGAAGGCAGACACAAAAGACTACATATTGTATGATTTTATTTACACGACTCTTTAGAATAGGCAAAATTAACATGTAGTGAATGAATGATGAGTTACTTCCTGGGAATGGGGGTCATGTTGGTGATTTATTGCATATGTGCATATTTTTTTTGTGATGATGACAATGTTACATGTTTTGATTGTGGTATGGTTACAAAAGTGCATTTTTAAGACTGCCCAAACTATATACTTAGAATGGGTATATTCTAGGAGTATTTTTTCTTTTTTTAATTTTTATTTATCTATGATAGTCACAGAGAGAGAGAGAGAGGCAGAGACATAGGCAGAGGGAGAAGCAGGCTCCATGCACCAGGAGCCCGACGTGGGATTCGATCCCGGGTCTCCAGGAACGCACCCTGGGCCAAAGGCAGGCGCCAAACCGCTGTGCCACCCAGGATCCCTATTCTAGGAGTATTTATTGTATATGATTTATAAATCAATAAATTAGTATTAAAAAGTTAAAGTAATTAAACTCATTCTTTGGGAAAACAAAAAAACAAGAGAAATCACTATTATCTAACTATAGGTAGATATATCTATCAAAAAATAAAGAATGAAAATGTATCTAAACATAAACAAAATGAAAAATGACAGAGGGAAATAACTATTTTATTGTATTTTTTAAAAAGATTTTAATTATTTATTTGAGAGACAGAGCACTAGAGAGAGAGAGAGAGAGAGAGAGAGAGAATGAGGAGGAGGAGGGGCAGAGGGAGAAGCAGACTCCCTTGAGCAGGGAGCCCTATGCAGGGCTTGATCCCAGGACCCTGGGATCATGACCTGAGCTGAAGACAGAACTTAACTGACTGAGCCACCCACGTGCCCCTGGAAATAGCTATTTTAAAAAGATAAAATTAAGATCATAAAAGATTATTTCACATGAGTTATGGATATATATTTGAAATCTCAAGTGAAAATACAATTGGTTATAATTGACCCTACTTATACTAGAAAGCTTTAAAAGACTGATCATATCATATAAAAAAAAGGGTAGGGGCACCTAGGTGGCTCAGTCAGTTGAGTTTCCAACTCTTGGTTTCAGCTCAGGTTATGATCTCAGGGTTGTGGTACCCCACATCTGGCTCTGCACTGAACAGAGAGTCTGCTTGAGTTCCCCTCTCTCCCTCTCTCTTTCTACCCCTTTTCTACCCCTCTTCTTCTACCCCTCCCCAGCTCACACTGGCTCTCATGGTCTCTAAAATAAATCTTTTTAAAAATTTTTAAAAATAAAAAAGGATACAAAATCCAAAACCACTTTCTAAAAGTTACCCAAACTAGACAGTTACATAGGGAATTTTGCCAATCTTTCAAAAACTATTCCTACTAAAACTCTTCTAGGGTATAGAAATTATAGAAGAATAAAAAGTTCTATATATTTTTCTGAAACAAATATAATAGTTAAAACCAAATCTGATAAAGATAAGACAAAAAAGCTGGAAAAGTTATTTCTTTTACGAATAGTGATTTAAGAATCCTGAATAAACTATTTGCAAACAGAATCTTCCAACAACAACGTATTAGGAAAATACGTCATCAGGCCAAATGACATTTATTCTAGGGATCAAAGAATGGCCCAATAATAGTAATTCTATTAATATAACTTATTATATTGATAGTTCTGAGGCAAATAATCATACATGGATCTCTATTGATACGTTTAATAAAATTCAAGGCAAAAGAGGAACAAATGTACTTCTCTGTACCTCAAATGATAACATCTGCATAGAAAAAATTATTTCAAGAAATTACATGTTATTTTGAATGTACATCCTTAAAATATATTAAGAATGAAAAGAAATACAAAGATATCTTGAACTTTACTAAGCTTTTTACTAGTGGTATTAGTTTATACATTTTGAAATTATTTTATGTGGTTCAGGATAAAATAGATGGGCAAATTTGGTATGGAAAACTGAGAAAGAGCACTGTGGCATTGGATTTGCATTTTTGTTTGCATAGATGATTAAATGCATGTAATTAAGTGACAGAGGAAGGCCAGAAGCAATGTCACATCAGTAGTTACCAGTATACTTTCCTCCTAGATCTTGGCTTGTCTACAGCATTCCTTATTAAAATGAACCTGGAATCCTTGGAGATATAACTGAAACCACACCTTTGGTAGAGTGAGTACAATGCAACTTGAAATATCTTGCTGTGATAGAAAGTAAAGAAGTGTCACTTTTGAGTTCTATGATAATATCTCTTGCCCTCATATTCTTCACCCTATTCTTCACTTGTCACGATGAGCATCTCACTCATGCTAATGTGAAGATTACCTAAGTTCACACATGTAAATCACTTAAACTAACATATAACATGTAATAAGTACTCTGTAAAAATTTGCTATTGCCATTATTAGTAATATTATTAGACTCATTCCAAGGTGTCTGCTCTTATTTTTTTTTAAATTTAATTTATTTATTCACGACAGACACAGAAAGAGAGAGGCAGAGACACAGGCAGAGGGAGAAGCAGGCTCCATGCAGGGAGCCGGACACGGGACTTGATCCCTGGTCTCCAGGATCACACCCCAGGTTGAAGGCAAAGCTAAACCGCGGGCCACCGGGGCTGCCCAGTGTCTGCCCTTATTGAAAGTTGTTGCTTTCATTAAGTTTAAAGACTGATTTTCGTTCTAACACGTTATTCCATTTAAGTATATTTTATAAACCCTATATAAATTTTATATATTCTGGAGAGAAATGGCTAAAGACAAGTTAAGTTGTCTTCATCAGTAGCTTCAGCTAGAGACCATCTTTGGACAAGACCTATGTACAGGTTGTCACATAGACTCATTTACCTTGGTCCTTTCTCACTTCATATGTACTTTCTACACACTAGCGATGCACGAGGCACTATTCTAATGAGGATTCAGTGGTAATCAGAGAGAAATCCCTGCTGTCAAAGAGCTATGTGTGTGGAGAAGACAGACTACAAAGGTATACATGCATTTAGATTAAGTACTATGATATCAGGTACGGATAATTCCAGAAAGTGAAGAAGAAAATTGGAGTGCTATTTCAGATAGGTTACAGAACACTCTCAGGGAAACTTACATGTGAGACTAAATAAAATGAAGGAGAGTGTCATAAACATTTGGGTAAAAATATTCTTATTAGAGAAGGCTGTAATATTTTAAAAATTGAGGCAGGATTGCATTTGGGGGTATTCAAGGAGCTGGAGTGGAGATGGGGGGTGTGGGTAGAATATGAGTAGAGAAGTAAGTAGGGACTAGATTACATGCATGTATTATTATAAAGAGTTTAGATGGGAAGACTTTTGTATTTAGTAGGGATTGGCATTATATGATTTACATTTTATAAATATATTGGTTGCTCTAGGTGAGGAAAGAATGAAAGCAGAATAGTTAGAAGTCTGTTGCAGGAGAGCAGGTGGGAGACATGTCTTAAAGCAGGGGGGGTGTGGCAGAGATGGAGAGATTGGATTGTGGGTATATTTCTAAGGGAGTGCTGAAAAGATGTGCTGAAAGAGTGGATGTATATCACTGTGAAAGGAAAAGAGAAGTGGTGGACAACTCTAAGGTATTTCTGTGCGACCAGAGGAATGGTGGCACCATTTACAAAAATGGGGAGAACTGGGAATGGAACAGGTTTGTAGGTGGTGGTGTAGGTGGAAAATTAAAAATAACTGTTAGTCATCCAAGCAAAGGTGTAAAGAAGCAGTTGGACACATGATTCTGAAATTCAAGGCAAAAGTCTAAGCTACTGATTTAAATTTGGAAACATTACTGAAGAGGAAATATTCCGATTGATTTATGGAAATTACCCAGGGAATGAGTGGTTGGAAGAGAGGAGAAGAACAGGCATGAACTGTGGTGTGCTGAATCTTTTAGAGGTAGAGAAGACAAAAATAACCCAGAAAAGAAATAGAAAATGAGTGGCCAGTGAGGTAGGGGGAAATTGGGAAAATGTGCTGTCCCCTACAAGTGAAGAACCTGCTTCAAGAAATGGAAGTGATTGAGTATGATAGTGTTGCTGTTCAGTGAAAAAAATATGAAGCTTAGAATTTGCAAATGGACCTGGTTTCTGCTAGGGACAGAGTAGGTTCAAATGAGAAAAAGGCGTTGGGAAATGGGGGGAACAATAAATACAGACAACTCCTTTAAGTAGTTTTGCTATAGAAAGAAACATAAATGGCATGATTATAGAAGAGGGACATGAGGTTAAAAAGGGGGGAATTTTCTTTTTAAGATCAGAGATATTTCATTGTGTTTGAATGGCAGTGGAAGAAATCTAGCAGAAGGAGAAAAATAACCATACATGAAAAGAATGGACAGTGCTAGAGAAATATCTTTAAATGAGAAGGAGGGGATCTAGTGTTCCAGGGTGGGGTTGACTTGAGCTAACAGCAGGAAGGTTAGCGAGTAAATCATACAGACAAAGGCAGGCTGCAGGCTATGGAGGGAAGACAGGGAAGTTCTCTTCTCAGTGCTTCCCTTTTCTCAGTAAAATAAGTAGCAGGGTCTTTGGATGAGAGACAGGAGGTGATGGAGGATGATGAAGATTTTAGAAAAGAGGACACTGAGGGGGGCACTTGAAGGGATGAGCACTGGGTGTTATACTATATGTTGGCAAATTGAACTTCAATTAAAAATATATGTATTAAAAAAAGAGGATATCATGTGGCATTGTTGCTACCTTCCTCTCCACTATTTAGACATATTCTTAAAAAACTCATTTGCCAATTTAGTTTTAATACAGAAAAAAATGAAAGAGGAGGGATCCCTGGGTGGCGCAACGGTTTGGCGCCTGCCTTTGGCCCAGGGCGCGATCCTGGAGACCAGGGATCGAGTCCCACATCGGGCTTCCGGTGCATGGAGCCTGCTTCTCCCTCTGCCTGTTTCTCTGCCTCTCTCTCTCTCTGTGACTATCATAAATAAATAAAAAAAAAAAAAAATGAAAGAGGAAAGAAAAAGTTCTGGGTAACATGTAGAGACAGAGTTGAAATTGCCAAGGCTGTTGAAAGCAGGGGTCTTGGAACAAATGCAGATTGCACTGGAAGCTGCAAAGGAGCCATTGTGAAACTGGGGTATGTATTAATCTATAAATGGTTAAAAATCATTGTATAAAAATAATTGTGTATAACCGTTGAGACACAGGGTTAGTTTTCTATACACAATTTCTTTATTGTAAATAAATGTCATAGGATGACAGAGACAGTTATATGAATTATAACATTTTATAACTCCCTCATTATATACAAATGTGTATATATACACAAATATAATATATATATCCTCCTTATTACCAGCCAACTTGGGAATATGAGGTCAACAAATAGATTTCCACCATTAAAAAAAAATGGAAGTAAGCACATATGTACGATATCATAAATGAGAAAGTATCCATGGACCATAGGTTAAGAATCAGGTTCTGACCTCATATGAATCCTAAGCTAACTGACCTTCCCTCTCTCATGTCTGTGCCTGCATATTTTCTCCTCTCTGCCTGCAATACCCATCTTTGTTTTCTTGCCTACCAAACCGTTGCTTCTCTTTCAAATTCGAAGTTAAGCTTTGCCTTGTCTGTGTTTTTTTCTTATTCTTAACAAACCCTAGGGGCTCCTTCCTCCAAGCTCCTGCTTCTTCCACAGCAGCATTTATTACTTTGCTTTGAACTGTTGGTTTGCAAGTCTGTTTAACCCATGATTCTGCAGATTCTTTGAAGGCAGGGACTAAATCTTTTCATTTCTGAATCATCATTAACTGGATTAGTGCCTGGCAAGTTTTGAATCATTTTACAAATAAGGAAGAATGAGATCTAGAAGAATGTAGGTAACTTAAGCAAGCTAGTTGTAGTACAACACAAGAACATTTTTTTTTTTTTCTTGCTCAGTTCAGGTCTCTCTTAATTCTTCCTTCATCTATCTGTTGTTGTTTTTTTTAATTTTCATTTTGTTAGTACAATAATTAATATTATACATTTTCTTTGCAAGTTGCTTTTTGACTTCAGAATACATGGACTACGTTTTAACATCAAATAGCCGCATAATAGCTATAATTCATAGTCATCCATTCTCCCCTAATGGATCTGTTTTTAAGTAGGGCAACATTCACACCAGGAAATGGTGGTCGGTAGCAATGGAGCTGTTCTGCACTTCCAGAAGGTTAAGTGCTCCCCCTTGTGGCATCTCTGGGAGGTGAAGGTGGAAATGGCCATGGACTCCTAAATCCAGGTGAAGAAGCAGGATGGATCTTTTGCTGGGAGTGAAAAATTATACCCTTCAACCTTTGTTCCCCCAGGAGGAAGTTCATGAGAAAATTTTTCCTTTCCTCACCACAAGCAAAAAATATCTTCATATCAGTGATATGAACTGTTTCCATTAGATTCCATGACCATTTGAGTAGGTTCCTTACTCAGGAGCTACTTTCCTTTGCCTTAACTGACCTAAGTCCTCACTACAACCCTATTGAAGCAGGTTCTTATTCTAATGTTACAGGTGAGAAAACTGAGGTTCAGAAAGTTAAAACAATAATTCTAAGGGTGCGTAGCCTGGAATTCAGGTCTTTGAAATCTTCTGGGTAGTGCACCTGCCACCACACTGTGCTGCCCAGTTAGGCAGTGGAAGAGTGGGGAGCTGCAAAATTAGTTAGCTATCCTTGTTATGAAAATAATGTCATAGAGAATAAGTAGGCATAAGCTGCTGACTCTTGACTGACAGTGCAAAAATCAACGCTCCCTTTTTCTGAATATGGACTCCAAGTGGTCAAAATATTGGATGAAGACAAGGGCTACTGAGGGGTGGGGGGTGGAGGGGAGATGGCAGAGAAGTGAAGGTATTTCTCTCTCTTATCCACAAGCTCAGACTTCACAAGTAGCCATCAATGATCCTAATATTTTGCCCAGAACAGAGGTCAGAGAAGAGGGGAACAAATCTTCAAGCTGCCTCAAAAGGGTGCCAAAATCTAGTCTGAAACATTTCTCTTTTCTAAGATTCAGTACATTCTTTGAACCAAGCCAGTAGCTTGGGGACATGAAGCAGCCCATAAGGGACCTTTTAGAAGGCCTGGATACTGCCTGTGGTGGAGAAAGCAATATTAGCTTTGATTTGATGAATGCTTTCATAACCTACTCTCCCCTCCTTCCCAAGACTGTTCCCCTTAATAGATCTAATAAACATCCAAATCACCACAATAGCATGATTAACACATTTCCATATCCTGAACTCCTACAAGGCAGTGATCAAAATAATAGCTAACACCTATTGATCACTCGTTATGCACTAAGTGCTTTACCAGCATGATTGTCTCATTTTATCCTCACCGCAAACCATATTAGACTGACCAAGAGAGGCTCTAGAGTTTAATTGACTTGCCCAAGGTCACAGTAAGTAGTTGATAGAACTAGGATTGAAAGCAAACAATCTGACCCTATACTGTAGAGTCACTGCCCGAAGGACTAAATATAAATAGCTGACCTCCGGAGTATCTGAGAAACTGAGTTTCCACTTATAGGCCTGCTCCTCTAGTTTTCTCTGCATGGTGAAGATGGCAAAAGATAGAGAACAACTGAAGCTTCTGTACATCCAGTCTGATGGCTGAGGAACAGCCCATGATCTAGCCAGCCATGTGTTTCACAAGAAAGAGAAAAGCAATTAAAATTCCATCAAGAGTTAAGATTGTAGGGAGAATTTGTAAAGAAATCCAGACAACTGGGTGCCACTTGGCACTTTGATGTTAAAGTGGATCTATTGTTGATTACTGGTTTGCCTTGTGAACTCTACATTCAGCAATCCTGGATTTTCTCTTTATGACTTTCTAGAGCTTGCCATATCTTTCTTTTGTATTAATATTATTTTAATTCCAGTTAGTTAACATAGAGTATTATTTTCGTTTCAGAGGTATATATCGTTCTGTTTTCATGCCTTGATCCCCATCACCTATTTCACCCATCCCCCAACCACCTGCCTTCTTATAATCATCAGTTTGTTCTTTATAGTTTATAGAGTGTGTTTTTTGGTTTGTCTCTCTTTTTTTTTCTTTGCTCATTTGTTTTCTTTCCTAAATTCCACATGAGTGAAATCATATAATATTTGTCTTTTTCTGACTGACTTATTTCACTTAGCATTCTACGCTCTAGCTCCATCTATGTTGTTGCAAATGGCAAGATTTCATTCTTTTTTATGATTGAATAATATTCCATTGTGTATATATACCACTTCTTCTGTATCTGTTCATCATTCAATGGATACTTGAGCTGTTTCCATAATTTGGCTATTGTAGATAGCACTGCTATAAACATCAGGGTGCATGTATCCCTTTGAATTATATTTTTGTATTTGGGGGGTAGTGCAATTACTGGATTATAGGATAGTTCTGTTTTTAATTTTTTACTGTTTTCTACAGTGGCTGCACCAGTTTGCATTCCCACCAACAGTGCACAAAGCTTCCTTTTTCTACACATTCTTGCCAACACTTGTTTCTTGTGTTTTTGATTTTAGCCATTCTGACAGGAGTGAGGTAATATCTCATTGTAGTTTTGATGTGCATTTCTGCAATGACAAATGATGTGGAATATCTTTCCGTGTGTCTCTTGGCCATCTGTATGTCTTCTTGGGGAAAATTGTCTATTTATTTCCTCTGCCCATTTTTAATTGGATTATTTGTTTTTTAAGTGTTGAGTCATGTAAGTTCTTTACATATTTTGGATACTAACCCTTTATCAGATATGTCCTCTGTAAATATCTTCTTTCATTCCATAGGTTGCCTTTTAGTTTTGTTGATTGTTTTCTTTGCTGTGCAGAAGCTTTTTATTTTAAAGTTGTCCTATACCTAATTTCTCATTTCCCATGGAAGCCCTGTGATCCAGGACTGCTCTGTTCTAGCCCTACTGACACTTCTAGTGTTGGCGCTAATGGTTGCACCTTTTGTTACCCTAATCAGTGCCACCTGGCTCCATTGCTGGGCATCAGAGGCTCCAAATTGTGTCTTCCAATCCTCACCCCAGTCACTGTATGTGTAATAAAGTCCAACAGGAAACAAATTTTTTAATTCCACATTCTCAGTTTTCTCATCTGTAACACAGTGTTGAAGCTACCTACCCCATGGAGTACAGAAATAAGGCAGCCTACATAAGCAGTAACTGTAGGGACTGGTATACATAATCCAAACCCCTTCATTTCTCCCACTAGAGCCCCCATTATCCTTGACCTCTGGATGCCAAAGAGCTCCATGGAGAGAGGAGATGCCCCCAAATGTGCCCTCGTCTCTTACCTCCTACTTGAGAATAGAGTAACAATAGCAACTACTGCTACAACCACGACTTCTAAGTATGATGGCTTTTTCCCCCCTACTGCTGCCCCTGCTGGTGTTCTGCTATTATTTATTGAGCAAGCTATGTAGCATATGTAAAGGGTACTGTGCTATGCATTTTACCTACATTATTGATCTTAATCTCAGTATATGCTTTCTATGAAATCTTTACTGCGTGGCCTTGAAAAATAGCTATCCCATTCCAGCCCAGGGTGTTTGCAAGGCAGGGTTCACATGTGAGGCCCTCATTAGGAAGCAAGCTCCAGGAGCTCTTGGAGAATAGGACTCAGCTGTGCATCCTTCCTTTTTACCATCTCAGCCCCAGCCCTTCTGCGGGGTCCCTCTCTGACTGATTTTACAGCTTGCCATCCTGACCATCATAGGCCCCTTTTCGTACTGTTTCACTGCAGCATTTTGCAGGCAAGCATAAATCTCTGAATCCTTAGGTTTTCAGTCAGGTAGAACAAAACCTCAGCATAGCTTTTCATGCTGTTAGTCATTCTCAAGCAGTTCCTTTCCTTTTGTTCCAGTCATTCTAAATGCTGAAAAACAACAGAAACAAAAAGCAATCATGAAGCCACATCCTTGGATGTTATTAGTGGAAAATAAAACAATATCCATTTTTATTCTGTTGAACATGTACTCTCTCTAAACAAAAGAAATCGGTGAACCAAAGCAAATAAAATATGCTTTACCCAGCCCTGCTTTAGACAGATAAGCAAGGACAATTAATATCGAGGCTCTTGTTTCCTTGTTCTCATTTTCTATCCCTGTAGCTAATTGATATTCCCAGAGGTATCTAAGGTTAGATAACTATTTAAGATTCCCTTCTGGATTATTTTTGGTACTTAGTGGAAGTTTGTTTCCTATAGGAATTCTGAGGCAAATCAACTCTAACATAGATTTACAGACTATCAGAACTAAAAAGAATCTTAGGTATAAGCTCTTTCTGGGACAACCCCCTCACTTTGCAAGTGGGAATCTTGAAGCCCTGAAAACTTTGGGATGTGTGTGCTTTGGGAATTCAGAGGGGATCTTCCTTATAACCCAATATTCACTTCTCTGCACATTTGGTTCTTGGAAATTATTTTTAAATTGTGTATATTAAAAAAATCCCATTAAAAAAATAAAATTCTTCCAGTAGCCTAGAAGAGTAACAATACCTCATCAGATTCAGCTTGCTTTTTTTCAATACCCACTGGGGCACAGGAGAAGGGTAGGCAGTGGAGAAATTATACTAATTAAAATAAAGAAATAATCCTATTTCTTTAACACAAAGGGATTTTCAAAACTATATTGCTTTTTACCTGGCTGGTTGGGATTTGCTGTGTGTGTAATTGCTGTCTCGGGGGCCTGGGTGCACATGACAAGGGACCCAGGTTATTTTGGGGGGACCAGTCAATTTTTCTTTTCTTAAATTCCCACCCAGAACCTGAAAAACATGAAGCCAGACATGCTAGCTTTTCAGGCTTAAGATATTTTTAACAGAAACCTTAGCAGGAAAACAACCCAGTAAGACCCAAAGGCTCCTTACCATGCTTGGTGACCACCATTTCCCTCTCTGTTAGTTACCAACATTCCTGGCTCCAGTCTTCCCTTCAGATCTGGTGGCTTCTGCTGCTGCTGGTCCCATCTACTGACACAGATGCTGAAAGATGCCCCCTTTGTGTCCTTCCAAGCAGTTGAACAATGTGGTGATTCTTTCTGTTCCTGCCCCAGTTGAGAAGTGTGAGATGCCCCTGGGTGATCGTCAACTTCATGCATCAGTGGGTCAGTCTGAAGGTTTCTACTCACCTGCTCCATGCCTGTTGGTGACCAGATTTCCAGACGGGAAACTGATGAGGCTAGGAGGGCTAGGGCTCCTAGTCACAGGGCTAGGAGTAGAGTGGGAATCTCTGATTCCAATACGTGCTGTTCCACCTCTCAGATGAATGTTACAGAGTTTGAGACACTTTAAGAAAGAAGAGTGTGGAAAGGGAGTGGAGAAAAAGAGTGTGCCCGTGGCTCTTTTGACCTGGACAAGCAGGACTAAACACGAAAGGGGTGGGTTTTCAAAGCAAAGTCTCTTTCCCAAAAGATGATATGTCTTAATAAAGAACAAAAGGTGGAGTAGTACAGCCCTACGTTTGAATATCAGCTACCTTCTATCTGACTTTGAGAAAAACTGCCGAACCCCTCTGAGCCTTGGTTTTTTAACTGGCATACGAGAACTATAATATCCACAATAGGAGGTCATTTTGAAGGGCAAAATGACATATTGTATATAAGAGACCTAGAAAAGCACCCACAGGCACAGGCCAAGGTAGTAATCATTGATATCAAGGCTAGTCGCCTTGCTATATTCTCATGCTTACTTATACTTTAAAATGTTCTGGCTATCCTGCAATTTTATTTTATTTGTTTTTTTTTAAAGATTTTATTTATTTATTCATGAGACACACACACACACACACACACAGAGAGAGAGAGAGAGGCAGAGACACAGGGAGAGGGAGAAGCAGGCTCCACACAGGGAGCCCGATATGGGACTCGATCCCGGGACTCCAGGATCACACCCTGAGCCGAAGGCAGTGCTAAACCGCTGAGCCACCCAGGCTGCCCAATCCTGCAATTTTAGTGATCTTTTGAGACTCTTAAGAAGGAGTAGTTTTTAACAGCACACAATTTTAAATCAGATACAGATTGGGGATACAAAATCTATCTCTATTACTTCAAGCAGGTCAAACCTCTACAAGGCTCAGGTTTTGAACCTGTAAAATGGGAGTAATAATATCCCCCTGGTAGAGATGGGCCTATTTTGAAGAATAAATTAGATCGAATGAGACCGTAAATCTTAATGGAAAACAGGAGCCCCACTTTGTGCAATGTGGTATTCCCTGAAATTGGCAATGTGCCTGCCATATAATTAGTCCCAAATGAAAAATTAATAATATATGCAATATAAGCTTTTAATGCAGTGTCTTATGCATACTAAGTAGGAGCTACATCTGTTTTATTCCAGTAAAAATATATGAAGGTGAAGCAGAATTGCAAGGCCATTTAATACCTTCTCACAATAGAAATCAGTCTGGAATAGCCTATCGGATTACTAAGATGTCTTCTTAAGTAGCTCTGACAACTTTATTCTCAATAAATAAATCACAGGGAGATAAATGTCAGGGAAGGTGGTTAATAGCTGATCGTGAGCTTTCTCGTAGAGACCTCTAGAGAGAAAGAGTAGTTTATAATGTTTGGGAATGCTAGGTGGGTAGACAGGGAATGAAAGAGATGCGAGGGATCTGGCACTGAAGAGGAAACTGAGGACGGTAAAAAGGATGAGGTTCTAAATACCTGGCTTTAAATCTTGCGTTGGAACTTAGGCAAGTCACATTTTTTTTTTGTATCAGTTTCCCCATTTATGAAACAGGAAGAATGGCACTTTTCAGGGCTATTGTGGTGATTAAATGAGACAGTGTGAATAAAAGTGACCAGTAAAACACTGGATGAAAATAAGGAGTTATTCCTTGAAGATAAAACTATATTGTAGAACTTTGCTTTCTCTACTGAGGTTTTGTTCTTTTTTTTTGTCTTTTTTTTTCTTTATTCTTAAGACTGGCTAATTCTTTACTAATTTGTCTTTAAGTTCCTGATCCTTTACTTTACAATAACAAATCTGTTGTTCAGCCCAATATGACATTTTTCCTCCCAGATTTATGGTTTTTCAGTTCTAAAGTTTCTATTTGGTTCCTTTGTTGTTTTTTGTTTCCATTTCTTTCTGATGCGCTTCTCCATTTGTTATCTCTTTATATTCTTCTTTAAGTCCTTAAACATATATACATCTTGTTTTAAAGGGTTTTTTTTCCTGCCAATTATGAGAACTAAAGTATCTTGAAATCTGTTTCTATTAGCCATTTTTGTTTTGTTTTGCTTAGATTTATCTCCCTAATTCTTTGGGTGTCTAGCAAAATTTTATATTGGTGTTGAGGAAGGTAAACTTTTCTATATTCCAAGATTTTCTTAGCTGATCTAAGAATTAAATTGACAAGAGACAGAGTAACAGGAGAAAATTGAATTTGATATGTACCTATGAGGAATCCACATAAACGAGAGATTCAAAAATCAGTCAGGCGGGCAGCCCAGGTGGCTCAGTGGTTTAGCGCCGCCTTCAGGCAGGGCCTGATCCTGGAGACCCGGAATCGAGTCCCACGTCGGGCTCCCTGCATGGAGCCTGCTTCTCCCTTTGCCTGTGTCTCTGCCTCTCTCTCTCTCTCTGTATCTCTCATGAATAAATACATTTTTAAAAATCTTAAAGAAAAATCAGTCAGGCAAAATGAGGTATATATGTTATTGTGGACAAAAGAGAAGTATGTAGAGGTCTATGGCTCATTTTCACAGGAAAATGGAAAAGAGTAAATATTTGGTAAACAAATGTTTTCTGGGCCCTACAGAAATAATGGGGACACAGAGAGGAATTTTAACAAGTGGACTTTGTGAGAATCCTCCCTGTCTACCCTACCCACTGCATATTATACTATCATTATCTATGGGGAGAGCTCCCTTCCTGGGACAGGACTCTATCTAAATTCTTTTAAGCAGTTAGGAGGAAGGTCACAATTTCTTCCTACCCCTTTGTTTCTTAAAAATAATCAGCCTAACGTAATTCACATGCCAAAAAAAAAAAAATACACAGGTGGCAAGTTTTGCTTCCTTGCATTGGACATTGCCAATAATATATTGTGAAATACTGAATTATGTTGTCTGATTTTAACTACATTGTCTTTTTAAAAAAAATCTGGCACACAGTTAAGTAATAATGGGTTTTATCAATCATATCAGAGTTGGGTTTACTTTTGTTTATGAAGGGGCTATTTTTTTTTTTTTTTGTCTTAGGACATTCCTCTTAACATAGGGCATAGTTCTCACTTGTAAGATGGAACATTTCTGAGGTCTCCAATGAATGAGCATGGTGCTCACGAAGGCTTCTTCACTTTGACCTGAATTGATACTCCCATATATTCCAGCAGTGTATGCCCTCTGGTATTTTCATGTAGGGCTCAGCCCTGCACCAGTTCCTTTCCTCTGGGACTCAGTGTCTCACCCTTCACATGTACAGCCAGTTTTTGATAAGGTTGATGGGGAAGAGCCAGACAGACTTCTGGACACCCTCAGTTCTGCAGCTTCATCCCCTCTGATAGCTTACTCCTAAATTCCATCCATTTCAGAAGCCCTCGTCTCAAAACTCTGAGTCTTCAGCTCAACAAGACTTCCACACTCTGCTTGGTCTCTACTTTCCAGCTCCATGGAGGAGTACACCTCTAAGCTTTGAGAATCTGGGGAAAGCTGGGCTTTCCTTTTGTGTTTCTCTTATTTCAGAGATCTCAGTACTGAGTTGTCAATGATTCAGTTCCTGAAAATAGCTGTTTCATGTGTTTTTCTAGTTTCATGGTTGTTTACAGCAAGAGGGCAAATCTTCTACGGTTATTTTTCATGGTTAGAAGCTGGAGAACAAAAGATCTTTCTTTTTCTCTGATTATGATAGGATCCTGTTCTTTAATGGATGAAATATCTTCTCTTATTTCTCTGGGGATATTTTTTTGTTTATTTAGCTCCCTATATTTTCTTTCTTTCTTTGATATGTCTTTTTCCTTTCTTTCCTTTATTTTCATGTTTATTTTACCTCTGACTTACATTAGGGCTACCTCAAATATATATATGTAAGAGTCATTCAAAAAGCTCTTTGGAAACTCCTTTACAAGGCTGGAAGTTGTCAAATGACTTAATTCACAAGAATGTGATTAATTGGAGGGATTGGTTGCTTTATTGAGGGACCTCCGGATGTCAGTAGGTGTAAGTCTATTTTTATAAGCTGGCTAGTCATCTCAGAGGGTATTTCCTTGAATCTATTAACATGAAAAGAAATATGAATTTCTGTCTTATTGAAGCAAATATAAAGGAGATGTAGTCACCTGGCAATGTGTGCTAAGGGAAGAGTCCTGGGATGAGGGGCACCTTTTAAATATTTTCAACCAATTCCTTTACTCTCAGCTCCACCCTATTCCCAAGTCATCAGAGTTAACCTTCCTATTTCCAGTATACTCTACAGTGTTGAGATGTGGCCACCTCTCTTGGTGAACTTCCTCAGAAGGAAAGTTTCAGTTTTTTGTGTATTACTACCTCAATAATTATTCATGTATGTACTTCCCATCTTCCAAAACTTTACAAGTCATTCAGGTGGGCTGTTGTTTGATTTAAAAATATTTTTTGAAAAACCTTTTAGTGGGATTTCAAGAGGGCGAGGCAATGTACATGTATATTCAATCTATCATGTTCAACAAGAACAATATTGTTGTTTTTTAGTAGAATGAAAGTAAGTCAGTGAGGCATAGACAAAGGGGACATAATTCAGGAATGACCCTTTTAAAACTTTAGGTAAGCTCATTCATCCAACGGTAGGTATGACCCATACCCACTTCTCCACATATTAGAACCTGGTCATCCCTTGTCTCACTCCACTATCTCTGGTCTTTTGTTCTATGTCTATAGAACTGAAGTAGGAAGAAGCCATTAGCTTTCAATGACCTTACCTAAACAAACACATTATGTCCATGTTACTTATTCATACAGGCAAGAGTAGAAACAACAGAAAAAAAATAAAAGAAAAATTGAACAGGTGTGATAGGAACTGAAGTCACTTTCTTCGTACTTCTGAATTGCACACTAGTTCAGGTTTCCTTTGATTTGCAGAGATATGTTAGTGGTAGCCCTATCTTTTCTAAACACAAAAACACAATTTGCAGGGCTCTCTCTTGGCCTTTCCTAACTTTATCTCAGCAAAATAAACCCATTTGGTAACACCCTTGAAGCAATGTTCTTCCTGCCTCATTACAGCTACATCAACACATCAGCATTCTAGAACTGCCCCGCCTGTCTCCCTTCTCAGCCAGAGCATCTCATAAGCAATTAAATCCACTATAGCTCAGCTCTGAGACCTTGTCCTTGCTCCCTTATTGCTTTTCAATAGCTTGAAATCTAGTCATCTGAAAAACCAAACTGATAACCAGGCAGGAATCATCACTCGAGTGAGAAATGATGGGAGAACTTTGTGCAACGCTAAGGACTGCCCCATTGGAATGTGGCCCTGGATATGAAATGAGCCTTTTTAACGCCCACTTGAGAGCTGCCGTGACTTTCTACACTTGGGTGCTCTGTTTGTGTTTCAAATACCAGGGATGGAGAGTGACATTTAACTGCTGCTTAGGGACTCATTCTATCCTTTGCCATTTCATGCCAGCATTGTTTAAATGTTTGTCACAGCATCCAAGAAGCAAAGGAAAAATCAAAGCCCTGAATGTAAGGAGCTCAGTGGTGACATATGGAGTCAACTGTCAGCTTTCAAATCTCTACCTCTTCATCCATCAGCTCTGCTTACCCTGCAGAGTCAGGGTAAGGTCCCAATGTGCTTATACATCCATATACATGTAATTCCCTAGCTATCTAAGACTCCTTCTCCCAGACCTCTTCTCAGACCACCTGGAGAATGTCACGGATGGAAGGGATGTCGGAAATTGTCTAGTCTAAGTCTTCCACTTTACAGAATTAAATAAATAACAATAAATACCTTTTTCTAAAATAGCAGAGCACACTTATGCTCTGGATAAGCCAGGAATTTGGACTCTTAGTTCAGGGCTGGAACTTTGATGAATCTGAATGAAGCACTCACCCCAGGTATAAAATGCAAAAGGGCATCAGTCAATTCAGTGATCAAGATAACTAATGTTTTAGTGTAACACTTTTAAGAAACAAATTAATGCAAAAAATTCTATAATGAACAAAATATAAGAGTTTTTAAAATTTTTAAAAAATATTTTGTTTTTTCATGAGACACACACACACACAGAGGCAGAGACACAGGCAGAGGGAGAAGCAGGACCCCTGCAAGAAGCCCAATATGGGACTCAATCCCAGACCCCAGGATCACTCCCTGAGCTGAAGGCAGATGTTCAACCACTGTGCCACCCAGTTGTCCCAATATCAGAGTTTTAAATAAAGATAGAGTTCAACAGGACCAAAGTTATGGTGAGGCAAATGAGGCAGGGATGTACAAGTACAGAGCTAGACCTGGTTTTTATAAAATGTTGATGTTCTGTTCATAGAATTTTGGGGGTGCATTTTGATTTTTAAAATATTGCATTGAAATGTTATTTCTCTAGATTACTGAGATTTTTGGGGTCCCCTTAAGTTTTGGACCTATGATGAATGTCTTACTTTACTCTAGCTCCAGCTCTGTTCTTATTCTCAAACCTGTTCTCTGTATAAGCCTATATCCCTGCCACTTCCCTGTCAATCTTCTCACTTTGAATGTTCTTTGTTATGGCTTTATTGATATATAACTGACATATAACATTGTGTAAATTTAAGTAAGGGAGCAACGTGAAGATTTCATACAATAATACGTTATGAAATGAATAAAAAATGGGGTTAATACCTCTATCACCTCACATGATTACCATTTAGGTTTTTTGTCTTTGGTAAGAACATTTAGGATCTACTTTCTTAGAAACTTTTACATATACAATATAGTATTGTTAACTCTTGTCACCATGCTATATATTAACTCCCCAGAGCTTAGTCATCTTTTAACTGGAAGTTTGTACCCTTTAACCAACAGCTCCCATCCTCCTATCCCCCCAACCTCTGGCAACCACCATTCTACTCTGTTTCTATGAGTTCAGCTTTTTTTGGAATCCACATATAAATGACATACAGTATTTCTTTTCCTTTGTCTTACTTATTTCACATAGTATAATGCTCAAAGGGTTCACCCATGTTGTTGCAGGATTTCCTTCTTTTTTATAGCTGAATATTCCATTGAATGTGTATACCGTATCTTCTTTTTTTAAAAAGATTTTATTTATTCATGAGAGAGAGAGATTGAGAGAGAGAGAGAGAGAAAGAGAGGAGAGAGACACAGGCAGAGAGAGCAGGCTCCATGCAGGGAGCCTGATGTGGGACTCTATCCTGGGTCTCCAGGATCATGCCCTGGGCTGAAGGCAGGCGCTAAATCACTGAACCACCCAGAGATCCCTTATACCATAGCTTATTGATCCATTTATCTGTAGCCAGACACTTAGGTTGTTTCCATATCTTAGCCATTGTGAATAATGCTCCAGGGAACACAGGAGTCAGAAACTTCTTTGAGATCCTGATTTCATTTTCTTTGGTTGTTCACTCAGAAATGGAATTACTGGATCATATGATAGTTCTATTTTCAATTAATTTTTTTTTTGAGAAACCTCCATTCTGTTTTCCACAGTGGCTGCACCAATTTACATTCCTATCAACAGTGCACAATGGTTCCTTTTTCTCCACATCCTTGTCAACATTTATCTCTTGTCTTCTTGAGAATAGCGATTTTAACCACTATGAGGGAGTATCTCATTGGGTTTTTGATTTATATTTCCCTGATGATTAGTGATGTTGAGCAGCTCTTCATGAATCTATTGTATGCCTTCTCTTTATTCTGAAACACACTAGGCTGGATGCTGACAGCCTCCATTTTGCTTTCCCAAGGACATCGATAAATGCTCATTGTGATCTCTCCCAGGCACATAGATTCCAGCCAGCTTTCTGCACATGCTCATTAGCTGCCTGCCAAAGCTTGCTCTTGGAGCATTGAGAGCATACACAGGGAGCCATTTATGGGTAGGAAGTATATGGCTGAAGCATGCAGAAGGTTGGGAGTGCCCATGACCCAAATGGGAGATTTAAGGGAAAGGTATCCCAGTGGCTCATGGGTAGGCCTCTCAATGGAGTCTGTGATGTGGTTAGTAGGATCTCTATCACTTTTATACTTTCTGAGCCCTGGCTGTTCTCCCTGTAACTCATTGCCTCCCCCACCAGCCATTTAGCTCACAATTCAGCACTCTGGATGAGCCAAGAGAGAATTGGTCCTCTTTGGCAGCATCCCATATAGCTGGGGAAACCATGTGCTCACTCACAAACTCTCAATTTTCCCCACAGGAGAAATCAGAAACTTAAAAGGGCTCTCAGCACTGGGCTGTGCCATCTCAGGCTAGAGGTTATACAGGTAAAGTCAAACTCTCTCTTACCCTATTCAATGTATCCAGTATCAGATTTTTTTTTTTCTTCCAGTGGTATGCTGGAGTCACTCCACTGGATGCCCAGACTCCCAACAAAGGGTCTCTCATATGTGTTGTCTAAATTAGTGTTCTCCAGGGGCTCCTGGACAATGTCAGAGTGAGGATAAAACCCATTGAGAGTACATAACTGAGACTAAGGTCTATATGCCTATTACCTACTGCATGGAAATGTAAAATTCCTCTCAGGTCCCTTGGCATATGGTGCTGGATCCCACAGTTCCCATAAAAGTCTATGGATGGATGCCCAATTACTATCATTGAGGAAGGGGACAGAGTGAGAGACATCTTCTTTAGCCTTTTTGCAGACATCGCTTTTCTTTGAAATCTCTTGATTCTACCTTCATAGGTCTGACAACCTTTGCTTTTCCCACTGAACATGGAGCTACATGCTTATTTGGACTTTGCTTATGCAGGTTCTATGGATTGGTACTCTTTTATTGAATCCCGGCCCTCCTCAGTTCCAGAATTCTTTCTGCTTCTCTGACAATGGCTACATATGAGCTTAGAGTCTCTTGACCCCACAGTAATGTCATCATAGGAAGAAAAGTCAAATTGCCAATTCCAAAAGCAGTGACCTTTGTGCTAGATCATGCTAACTTATGGAATGGGGTAAAGAAACAGAAACACAAACATGGAAAGTAAGATATGTATTTGAAATGCAACAGTTCTGTACTAAAATTTGAGTCTATCTTGGATAAAAAGAATTTTCCGGCACAGATACAGCTCAGAGGTCTCTCTCTAGGCTCCCTGATCTGTAACTTGCATTATATTGACTTGCCTTTTTGGTTAATCAAAATTTTGATAATTGAATAGTAATAATAGTTAATCTATAAATTAAAGACCTTATGAAATAATTTTTTTCTTATCAGATCATTTTTGCTCAGGGCCTGAGGCTTTCTTGTTCATGTCTAGCTTGACTTTAGATAACATAGCTGTGCAACATGTAGCATTTGACAAATCAGTTTTTTAAAGTGGTTAACCTACTGGTGACTTCATGATAATTCCTATTTTAATAAATGCTTATCTTTAGAATTCAGAATACTTTTTGTATATGACAACTTTCCTTCATGCACTGTGTGTGCATTTATTTGTCTTAGGAGAAAGAGTGACCAAATTCACCAAAGATGATGATGATCAGTGAGATGACACCTTTTAGTACAATTGAAGAATGGCAATCATAATTTTTGTGTTGTTAATGTAATTTGAATGAGCTTTTCTTCTTCTCTCCCACTACACAAGGACTCATGTCAAAGTCCATTGGAAAAAGATAAAGAGGGAGCCAAACAAGCCATTTGTTCTACACATTTCCTTATGATACTGATGAAACAGGGTCAGGTTTGGGGCCTATGTAGGGACAAAGTACAGAGTACAAGACTAATGGGAGAAGAGTTGTTGCCAGAAGGTATTGGTTAAGATATTATTTCAGCTATTTTAGTGGAGACTAAAGAACAGAGGCTTAAATAAGAGAGAAAGCTTTTTTGTTTTCACACACAAAAAAAATTCCAACTGTCTGTATTCCCCAGGGATAGGGTGGCTCTGTTCCACATGTTCTTCAAGAGAGCCAGATTTCTTCATGATATTGCTATGCCATCTTCTGGGGTAATTCTATTTAAAGTATGGTCCACCAACTTTTTGTTACTGGTCTGCAGTAAGACAAGAAGCTTGTACACGTATGCAAAATAACCACATAAGTAAGCACATTGCTTTGCTTTGTCCAGCGAATTTTTTTTCTTAGCTAGAGTTTCTTAATAAAGGAAGCAGTATTTTGCATTACATTATGGCACAAGCTTCTTACCTCTTTGTGCACTGCAACTTTGAGTTGCACTGTTAGGATGTGTTGTTGTTGTCCATGTCTTCATGGCTGAGGCTGGCTCACCATCACTTTTTATGTGTCCTAATTCAGGGAAAAGAGGAAAGGATATGTGTAGGACAAACAGCTTCCTTCTAAAGACATGCCTCTGAAATGTTCATTTTACCTCCTCTCGCATCTCTTTGACCATATCTTACTCACAGTGCAATTCCAAGACAGATGGGAAACTGGAGAATGTAGTTGCTAGATAGGTGCTTTGTGCCCAGCCAAACCTTAAAAGTTCTAGTACCAAAATGAAGCAGGGGAAATGGATATTGGAGACAAAAGTCTCTGGCATACCACATTTTAGGCATGGAATGGCTATGGCTAAAAGCAGTAAGGATCTTTGAACCAAATTTATAACATAAAAAGAAATTATAAGGTGTAGCATCCGTTTTTGGGAAATTAAGAAGGCACAATAAATAGAACCCCTATTAACTCTTGTGAGTTCTGAACTATTTAAAAAAGAACCCAACAATTTAAGGCAAACAAGAGACTAAAATGTCAACTTTATTACTGGAAAAGAATATATTGGGCTTATATTTGCAGGCAATGTGTTTTCAGTAAAGAACCTCAGAAGGAAGAGAGTTACTCATTCAGTGGGAGGTTCCCCTAGACGTCTACAGGTGATATCCCCTTCTCCTCCGTGTTAATGCGGCCAAGGCTTTTCCCATTATGCCCATTGAATGGCCGAGAGCAGTTAAGAGCACATAATTTTTGCAAACAAGATCATTACCGACAAAGAAAGGAAGAAATTGAGCTGAGTTCATCCATTTTATTCTTCCCAAGTTTTTGCACGAAATGAATCACTTACCCTTCTCTGGGGAGGGTAGCCTACAGGGGCAGAAGGAAGTCAGTAGGGTGACACTTACAGAGCTTCCTCCACCTGGAAAGAAATATCATCAGTGGATAAAATGCATTCCTACCCCTCACAGTCCCCAGCTTTTGTTTTTTTTTTAAACACATTAGACTTAAAATTAAGCTGATGACCAGCCTGTGGTATGACTATCTCCCTAATATATGCAGATCTGCCATTTCCCAATCCAGTCTTATTTTCACTGCCATGAGGATATTTTCAAATTATTAATCACTAATTCTTTGGATATAATCCTGAAACCACTAATGGATAGTACAAATTCTGACCCCAGAAGATTCTGAAATTTATCCAAAGCACACATTAATTTTATTTCAAGGCCGTTATTTTCTACTCCAATTTTTCCAGCCATCCTGCCCAGCATTGTCAATCATAGGTTCTTCTAAGAGATCCAATAAGCACATTACAATATTCTAATAATGAAATGTCAAGAAAAAAGTGCCACAAATTAGGATACAAATATTTCTCAATACAGAGTAGAAAATAAATGTTGAAGCATAAATCCCTCTACAAGTTTAAGTCCAATGTCTTCAAAATTCAAAGGAATTAAATTTGGAAATCAACTTTTCTGGCCTTCACTATTTCTTCTCCAAATTCATATTCAGCTGAATCTCAACCAGAGGAGTGACCCATACCTAGCTAGAGTTAGGATTCCTTCAGTAGCTGAAGTCCAGATGGTCATCTACCAGAATTACTGTGGGTCCTACATGACCTTAGAAATCAAATTTGTTCAATACCAAATCTCTTCTAAGCCTCCCATTTGAGAAGTTTAAAGAAATAATAGGACATACATACTCATCACAGCACTGGCTTGCACCCAAGAAATTTTGAAAACGCTCCAATCTCTAGCCCCTAGAGAGGTTATTCTAGACAAAATTGTGTATATAATATTGCCAAGGATTACAGCAGAGACTTGGTGAGATCTATATAGAAGAGGGAAAATAAAGAAAATAATTTTTTTGTTTCAATTTCGAGACAATATCAGTCATCTGATGCCTTGTCCAAAATCCATGGCCCGTGTCTAAAGCTCAGAGTCAGCTTTAATATAAAAATGAGAGATTGATTTTTTAAGAGAAAATCATACTGATTTTGACTTTTGTTTTCGGATTTGGGCCTCAGATCCACTGGATTGTGATGTCAGGGGATGACATCACAGGCTTTTAACTGTCCTTAGGGTTGGTTCTGGCATAAAGAATGCTATGGCTGCCACTTGAGCAGCTCTGACACTTTTTAGGATATGCTTTTACACATCCACATGTTCTCAGCTCAGAACACTCCTGTTAATCACTTCATCTTAACATTGTATGGATTATACAATCTCTTTTTAAACTTGTTATTTTTAAAGACCATTCACTGAGGTCCTGAGGTCCTGAAGTTAGTTCTTAGGAAACTTCAAATTATCAGACAAGACAGATCACCGCTAAGTCTATTCAGCTCTGGCCCTGGGTAGGATTAAAGTGCTCTCCACATGAGTGTTTCACCTGTTCTGACTGGAAGGAGAATGAGGAGCACAAGTGTCACTAGGTTTTGGAGGAGGCAGAAGAGGATCAGATGAGCTTGAAAGCTTGATTTTACTCTAATAGCCACAGTAGGGAAAAAGACATTGAGACTGAAGAATTGGACAGCCGGTTTGAGGTTGCTTTCTACCTCCCCTCAGTATGAAGTGACTTTGATCCCTGTTTAGGAATGGATGTGTCTTCATTCCCTTCCCCAGAATTTTGCTCCTTAACACTAGTAATATCTACCATTAACTGAGCCTGTCTTCATATGCCAGCTTTAGTCCTTGTAACACATCTGCAAAGGTACCGCCATACAACATATGGGCAGATCTGAAGCCTAGAGAAGCCTAGGTCTATTTTGCCTGGTCTGGTTCAGTGCAAATTTAGACTTCAACCTCTCTAGAGAAGTGAAATAGAGTATATCCCTCAGGCTCTTCTTTATGAGCTTTGTACACTTTAAAATAATGAGCACTAAATCACTGTGGTTCTGACATTAGGCACCATGACAAATAAGGAAGTAGTAAAATTCAGAGATTAAGTGGAACTCCAGTTTGGATGTCAGACAGATTATAAGTTCATACTCCCAATGTGAGCACATAACTGTATCACCACAGGAATTAATATCTTCAAGCCTCAGCTAGCTCATATATAAAAGGCAACATACATTTATTTATTTATTTATTTATTTATTTATTTATTTATTTATTTATTTATCTATCTAGCTAGCTAGCTAGCTAGGAAGCAAGGGAGGAGGGGTAGAGAGACAGGGAGAGAATGCTAAGCAGGCTCCATACCCAGCATGGAGCCTGATGCAGAGCTTGATTCATGACTCTGAAATCAGGACCTGAACTGAAATGAAGAGTCTCACACTTAACTGACTGAGCTACCCAGGCACCCTGAGAGGCAATCTTCAAATTACCTTATTGAATATAGTGGGGATTGAATTTCATATGCATGTAACACTTAGAGCAGTGTCCACCACAGAATAAATACTGGCTTTTATTATCGTTATTATTACCATCCTCATCATTCACTTCTTTATCCCTTTGCTTTACTCATGCCCAGGGCTTCTGCCTTTTGAACTTAAATATCTTAATATTCTAAATAAAGTCCAATTGCTCTAATTCTTTTATCTACCATTTCTGTTTGAGGAGTGGACTGTCAGTGCTACTAAAACCATGGTCTCTAGACAGGCAATCTCAGCATGATATAGGAGCTTGTTAGAATTACAAATTTTGGACCAAGACCTCCTTGATCCAAATGTCTGGGGAAGAAATTTGCATTATAATAAGCATTCTAGGAGGTTCTAATGTCTGTTAAATTTTGAGAAGTACTTTTCCAAGTCAGTTACAGAGTTTGATGAAAAAGCCCTGAAAATGGGTTTGGATTTGGATTTAAATCCTACCTCTGTCATTTACTAGCTGTGTGAATTTTACCAAATGATTTAATGTCTTTGACTCTAGTTTTTCTTTTATAATGTGTGCACAGTTCCTTGGAGTTTAATTATTCAGCTTATAAGCTAAGGTATATCAATGAAGAGACCCAAAACTACAGTGTGTGCAAGTGATTCAGGTAAGTGATTCTCATTGCTTTCTTCCAGGATTTTCTCCCCTCTCCTGGGACTTTGTTTTGTCTGTATGGTTGATGTGGGATCAATGACACTGTGTCAGGCTTCTTGCTGAGGAAAAAGGGAAAATGAGAAGAGAACAAGAACTTTCCTTAAAAAGGAGTGATGTAAGAGTTGCACACACACCTATTGCTCATATTCTTTTAGTGAGAATCTGGACTTTTGGCCACATTTGCTAGGAAGTTTGGCAATGTATCTATGAACTAGGTGACCAGGCACCCTGTACAAATTCAAGAGCTGAGTATATTCTGACCCTAATAAAATATATGCTTGTCAAAACATATAGCAGAACACCCAGCCATATAACAAGCACTCCACAAATAATAACATGAAATGGGGTAGCCTGGTGTGGAAGAGTCAAGCAAACATGAGCATGAATGCAAGTTCTTCTGCCTACATAGCATGTCACTCTGAGAAGATGATTTCTTCTTGGAGATTCAACTTCCATACTTTCTGAAATAGAAATCATAGTATCTTACCTTGCTGTATGGTTTTTATGATGACGCATGATTGCTTGAGTTAGGCTACCTCCACTACCAAGGTCAGAATGCATTTTGATTCTTTTAATCGCAATGAAACAGGAGATATCCAAAATTAGTTACAATGTTTCACATGTCATTAATTCCTTATCAAGCACAACTCCAAGCAACATGCTGCAATTGCTGTACAGCTCTTGGCCCTCAGCCTGAAGATAGGAATCTTAATCCTAGGGCCCATTTGATGGTTGGTGGGGCATGCATAACAGAGATCCTGCCAACAGCCTAAAGCACAGCTCTCAGTTCCAGAGAAGGAGGGGGTGTTTCCATCTTTTTACTATAATCTCCAGGGCAGAAACTGTGGGCCAGCAGTGAAATATAATTACAATTCTCCGTTGTCTTATTTGGGGTATAAACAAACAAGTTCCTTTCTAATCAATTTACAGAAACAAACATGTGAAAGCAAATATGCAGGCTTCCTACAAAAGGAGTATTAACAGGATTTGCATATGCCATTTATTCTGGCAGAGCAGAAATGTAGTTTTTTCTTTACAAACATGGCCAACACACACCCTATTGAGGAATAATGCTCTTTATAGAAGCTTAGTTCCATCCATTTTGACATCAGAAATCCTTTTGGTACCTATTTTTCTGCCAGCAGTTTTCCATCTTTCAGAAAACATGTTTTTTATATTCTCCAAGTTAATAAGGTCAAAGACATTTCTAGCCTCTCTGCTCTCTACCTCCCTCTTTCACAAAATATTTTAGAGGCTGGGAACAAGAGAATACACTATTCTAGGTGTGTGGCTACATCAATGAGAGTCCAGCCTCTCAGAACTCATTTTTCTTTGATTATCAAGGAAACTGTCCAGGGGTAGGAAGAGGAGCATGCGGTGTTAAAGAAGGTTGGGGTCTTTATTAGCTTGGATATCCTCCAAAGCAGAGCCTGAGACAAGGGCTTGCATGCAGGTGCTTTAGTTGTGAAGTCATTGCAGGGAAGAGGAATGCAGATCCAGGAGAAAGAAACAGGAAAGGGAGGAAGCCTGTACAAAGATATGTTATCAAGTTGTCTACTGCTGCTAGCAGATGAAGCTCCATCCTGTGGGAACTTCTGAGAAAACTTGTGATGTGAATATTGGAACTATCTGCCTGAAGGATAAGGAAGAGAAGAAATTACATATGAATTCCCAGACACTGCTCCGTCACTGCACCCAACCCCAGCCCCCTGCCGCCACCCCCTGCCTGGTTAAGGTTGGATCCATAGGAGTTCATTATCCTGCCCTTTGGTTTCCACACACATCTCTTGCTGTGGCACCTGGGAGACCCTGGGGCAGAGTGTGACAGGCCCACGGAGCAGCAGTGGTCTGAGCCTATCCACAACTGGCCCTTGCCGCTGAGGGGAGCCCAGAGGGCAGCCAAGAGAAGTTGAGGTGGCTCATGAGGGATCTCTGATACAGGTGCCTAAAGAACATTTTCTCTCTGTCACAGTTTTTTTTTATTCTAGTCTTATGTTCTGTGTAATTATATAATAATAATAGCTGCCATTTATCCATTATTTGCCTGATGCTGTTTTAAACACTTTCCAAGCATGTTCCCATTTTCTTGTTTGTAATAGTCCTTTATGATAACTTTGTATAATTCACAGTTTACTTATGAAGAAACATGTTGAAAAAAGGTAATTAATTTACCTAAGTTCATAAGGCATATATATGTGTACAACTTTTTTATGATTTCATTAATTCAGATATTTGTCATCCCTATCATAAATTAGAGGCACTTAAGCTTTTTTTTTAAATCCAGCATTCACTGCATTGATAGACATGTAAGACCAAAACAAGAATTTTACAAAAATGACACTTCCTCTTTTTACATGTGCTATATTAGTATTTTCTAGCCTATTCTATTTGTGAATGTGTGTGTATTTGTGCGCTCACTTTTTGCTGCTCACTAAATAGATTTCATTTACTGGTTGGTGTATTATGAGTTATGACTCCACAGTGTGAAAAGTGATGGCCTAGTAACCAATATTTGATAGACAATATTCATTTTCAGGTGGGAGGGGGTCATCTGAAGCATAATGAATCCTATACTTTGATAGACAGACAGATGATAGATAGATAGATAGATGATAGATAGATAATAAAAAAATAAGAGATATGGTATTTATAAATCTATTTGTATGTGGCTTATAGCTCACTATAGACTTTTTATATAAAAGCCTTATTGGGGGAAAAAAAGTCTATGGGATGAATTTTATGACCAAATATACTATTTTCCCAGAAGCTGTCTGGAATCATCTCTCTATGGGGAAATTCTATATTATTGTCAGGAGGGGAAAACACCTGGATACTTGGCCCATTGCCAATATACAAAGAGTTATTAAACATAACCAGAATAAGTGAGAAAATATGGTGGTAATTAATAACAGGTTCCTGTCACCCTTTGGGTATCTGAACAAATAACTATTGGTATTGCTCTTATTAAATAGTATCCTTCAATAGAAACAAAAGTGTTCTTTCTGGTGAGACCATATAAATTAAAATATTTTGTTGCATCCTTATATATATCCTTATATATAAAAGCCTTATTTTTAAAAATTTTATTCATGAGAGATACACAGAGAGGCAGAGACACAGGCAGAGGGAGAAGCAGGCTCCCTACAAAGAGCCTAATGTGGGACTCGATCCCAGGACCCCGGGATCACAACCTGAGCCAAAGGTAGACGCTCAACTGCTGAGCCACCCAGGTGCCCCTTACATGCCTTAGTTTTAATATGAAGAGAGAGATAAATGATTTATGATTTCTTAATTAAAAATCATTCTCTCCTTATCACCACTGAATAAAGGAAGAGCATGTTCTTAAAGAAAGAATACCATGTTACCAGCTTGCCCTGGGTACCCACCAGACTTAGTCCACCTCTGATTTGTGTTACCCTGAATCAATTGGAGTTCCTGCAACATTTTGTCCTCACCTCTTTATATTTTGTCCACTCTGTCCCCTTTGCTGGAAATGCCTTTTCTCATTTTAACTGGTCTTTTTTATTCTTTAGTATTCAAATTAGGTATTACCTCCTATAGGCAACCTTCCCTAATAATTCCCCAACTCCGAATTTGATCAACTATTCCTTATCTGGGATCCCAAATGACATAATCTCTCAATTTCATTTTCTGTGAATTTGTTGAGCAAATAACTAATGAGTGAACGAATATTTTGCATTCATTCCCTTGTATTCAGTATTATTATCACTACCCTATATCTCTTGGGAGACCTAGGCTTTTCCCTTTATGTCAATATGCAAAATTAATCCTACTTCATAATGCCACAGTTCTCTTTTTAGCAAAATAGCACTATGCAAATACAGTCATTTCATTAAATGAGAATTGATGTCAAAGATCTCTTAACCTAGATGTAAGAATTCTAAATGCTGAGAGATCTCATCCTCTAGAGATCTCTAAACTGTGATTATGAACAATTAGAATGAAATTTATTTGTGGCATTTAATACTTAGAAATAGTCCATGTTCCTGTGCATTTTAATTGGTGACTTCTTTCTCTGAAATATTCCCTTTAATTGACTCTGGCAACGGTAAAGACAGATCCAATTAAGGACTCATTCCTTGGAATTAAAAACAACTAACAACACTGGTGTCAAAAAAGCAAGGTAAATTATAGCTGATGGAATTTTACAGAGCTCTTCACAGTGTCCTCGACCCAGCATGATTCCAATATGAATAAATACAAGCATCTCAAAGAGGTTATATCTTAGAGCTCTTGCTGAATATTGTCATAGTACCTGGTGACCTGTCATTCAGTCAGGCTATTGAAATTTAATGGACTACAGTTGGCAGTGTCACAGTTTTCAGTGGAGAAAACCAAAATCTTAGGCTTGGGTACAAGTTACAGCTTGTCACTATCTGTTATGTCACCTTAGGCAATTTATTTTAACTTTTGTGCATTAGTTTACTAATCTGTAAAGCAGAGGTAATACGAACTTCCTTGGATGTTTCTCTAAAAAGGGACCAAGATACTGAATATACAGGTGCCAATCACAGCAATGAGAACACAGTATCTTCTCTCAGTGTCTTACCCTTCCCCATCCTGCTTGCTCATATTTTAGCAGACAGCCCTGCTAAACTAATACAAGGTCTCTAAGGCCCCCTTCTTGTTCTTGTCTTCCTCCTCCTCCTCGTGGGTAGGTGAGACCGTATTTCTCAGATTTTTGTATTTACTGGATCAATAATATTATTTTAATGGAGGAATGAGAGAATATTGATATTTCCTTTGCAATGTAAAGGAAAAAACAAATGCTATCTACTATAACCATCATTTCACAAAGGAAAAGACCTTTTAACAACAAAAAATAAAAAGGATATAATCTGAGGAGGAAAAAAATCCCTTTAAATCGAATATTTTATATTATGAAAAATTAACTGCTTGTTTACTTTGTTCTTCTCCTACAGCCAGGGACTGGTGAGAATTCTGTTAGGGACCTGCACTGGTCTGTAACTTGGCATATGGAGCAGTGGACCCACAAAGTCCCATCTGCAGGGAGACAGCTCCTAGGCATGGCTATGTGCAAGATTCCTTAGACCCCAGGTACCCAGGTGACTAAAAACATCTTCCAGAGACTAAAGAAGCGATGCAGGATTGTATTTGCCTACATCAGGTAAGTCAGAGTCAGTACCTTGTTTCAGAGATGTCACCAGTCCTACAGAAAAAGTGTTAAAGTAATATGTCATTTGGAGAGAGAGAGAGAGAGACTTTGCAGTAACATTTGAGGACTCTGCCGCCACCTCTACAGCTTAGGGCTTAGTTAGGGTGAACTGTAACATGAGTGCATGAGCACTTGTCGATGCATTTATGTATGTGTGCATGTGTATGTATACATGTACAGATGTAAATGCACACATACGGATGTGTGCATGCAAGTAAGAGCTGTGGAGCAGTTATGGTCAAGTGTAATTTTACCAATACCATTGCATGATAACCTTCCCTAAAAAAGAGCTATTGTTAATGCATATATCAACACTGGATTTGGAGGCTCTGTGGGAAGAGCTGTGGATTTAAAATCAAAGACTGCATTCTGAGTGCTCTCATAAATCAAGGAAGACCTAAGGCTGGCCCACATGTCTTGCAAAGAATGGTGAATCATCAAAGAATTGAATAACTGACCATGGTACTGAGGAGCACTAAAACATACCACCCCCCACCTGCTGCAGTCCCCCACTCCAGCCTTCAACTGGTAGGCACTGTCTAAGTTTTGGAGAAAGAAATTTAATCCTCTAAGATATGTGGTCAGTTTGTATATATTCCTCTACTAGTCTACTGAAAATGATTATGAAATCAGACCAATCAAGGTTTAAAGGCAGGCTTTACTATATACTACCTGTGTGATTTAATCTCTACCTTGTCATTTAATCTCTGGTAATTTAATAAACGAGAAGTTCCCAAGATCCCCTCCTTAGTTTTGATTAATTTGCTAGAATGGCTCACAGAACTCAGAGAAATATTTTACTTACTAGATTACCACTTTATTATAAAAGAATATAACTCAGGAACAGCCAGATGGAGGAGGTGAATAGAACAAGATATGTGGGAAAGTGTGCAAAGCTCTCACGCCCTCCCCAGGCACGCCACTCTCCCTGAATCTCCACATGTTCACCAAGCCGGGGACTTTATTGCATAGACATGATTGATTAAATCATTGGCCATTGGTGATTGATCCAACCTCCAGCTCCTCTCCCCTCACTGGAGTTTCCTGATTTTAGTGGAAAAGATTTCAATTTTCTACCATTGAGTATGATTTTAGCTGTGAGATTTTTATATATGTCCTTTATTATTTTGAGATATGTTACCTCTAAACCCACTTTGTGAAGGATTTTTATCATGAGTAGATGTTATATTTTATTGAATACCTTTTCTGCATCTATTTCATGAGACGATCATATGGTTGTTACCCTTTCTCTTGTTAATGTGACATATCACAGTGATTGGTTCATGAATGTTGAGCTACTCTTATTCCTGGAATAAATCTTACTCAATTGTGGGGAATGATCCATTTAATGTATTGTTGAATTTGTTTTGCTAATATTTTTTTTGAAGGTTTTTATATCTACGTTCATCAGAGATATTGGCCTCTGGGTTTTTTTTGTTGTTGTTGTTGTTTTGTTGTGTCTTTGTTTTTAGTGTCTGTGTGATTTGGGTATCAAGGTAGAGCTGATGTCGTAGAGTGAATTTGGAAGTTTTTCTTTTCTATTTTTTTGGAATATTTGAGGAGAATGGGTGTTAACTATTTGTATTTGTTTATTTATTTTTTGTGTTAACTCTTTAAACATTTGCTAGAATTCATCTGTGAATCCATCTGGTCTTGAACTTGAGCTTTTTAAGAGTTTTTTGATTACTAATTCAATTTGGTTACTAGTAATCAAACCATTCCAATTTTCTATTTCTTGCTTATTCAGTTGTGGAAGATCATATGTTTCTAGGAATTTACCCATTTCTTGCAGGTTGTCCAATTTATTGGCATATAATATTTCATAATATTCTCTTATAATTGTTTGTATTTCTGTGGTGTCAGTTGTTATTTCTCCTGCTTCATCTCTGAGTTTATTTATCTGAGCCATCTTCTTTTCTTGATGAGTTTTGAAAAGGTTTATAAAACTTATTTGTCTTTTCAAAGAACCAGTTCTTGGTTTCATCAATGTATTCTATTTTTTTTTTTTTAGTCTCTACTCATTTATTTCACATCTAATCTTTATTTCTTTATTATCTTTTTCCTTCTAATGGCTTTGGACTTTGTTCTTTTTCTAGTTCTTCAGGTGTAAGTTTAAGTTATTTAGAAATTCCTCTTATTTCTTGAGATGAGGCCTTCATTGCTATAACTTTCCTCTTAGAATGGCTTTTGTTGTGTCCCAAAGATTTTTGTCTGCATATATTTTTTAAAATTTCTTCTTTGATTTCCTTGTTAAACCATTGATTATTTAGTAGCATGTTGCTTAGCTTCTTGTGTTTGTGCTTTTTCCAGTTTTTTCTTGGAACTGATTTCTAGTTTCATACTGTTGTGAAACTCAGAAAAGATGCTCAATTTGATTTCAATCTTAAATTTATTGAGATTTGTTTTGTGACCTAATATGTTATCTGTTAAAGAAAATGTTTCATGTATTCTTATAAAGAATGTGTACTCTGCTATTTTTGGATATAATGTGTTCTCTCTCTCTCTCTCTCTCTCTCTCTCTATATATATATATATATATATATACCTTTTTAAAAAAGATTTTATTTATTTATTCATGAAAGACACAGAGAGAGAGGCAGAGACATAGGCAGAGGGAGAAGCAGGCTCCATGCAGGAAGCCTGATGTGGGACTTGATCCCAGGACTCTAGGACCATGCCCTGGGCCAAAGGCAGATGCTCAACCACTGAGCCACCCAGGTGTCCTATATATATATATACACTTTTAGATACATCTGTCTAATTTGTTGTTCAAAGCCACTCTTAATTGATTTTCTGTCTGAATGATCTATCCATTGATGTAAGTGGGGTGTTGAAGTCTCCTACTCTTACTGTATTACTGTCAGTTTTTCCCCTTATGTCAATTAAAATCTTTTTATGTAATTAGGTGCTGTATGGATAGATATTTACAATGGTTATATCCTCTTATTGGATTGATCTTTTGTCATTATGCAATACCTTTCTTTGTCTCTTGCTACAGTCCATTTTAAAGTCTATTTTGTCTGATATAAATATTTCTAACTTAGCTCTTTTTTTTTTGCTTTCATTTGCATGATATTTTTCCATCTCTTTATTTTCAGTCTGTGTGGGTCTTTAGGTTTGAGGTGAGTCTCTTTTAAGCAGCATATAGGTGAGTCTTGTTTTTTGTTTTTGTTTTTTCCTACTCAGTCCACCTTATGTCTTGATAGGAGCATTTAGCTCATTTATATTTAAAGTAATTATTGATAAGTATGTGTACATTTCTATTTTGTTAAATGTTTTCTAGTTGTTTTTGTAGTTTTCTGTCCTTTTCCTCTCTTGCTCTCTTCCCTTGTGGTTTGATACCTTTCCTTAGTGTTATGTCTGGATTCCTTCTCCTTATTTTTTATATAGCTATTATAGGTTTTTGATTTGTGGTTACCATTGGGTTCATATGTAACATCCTAAGTGTATAGCAGTCTATAGTAATTGATAATTGCATAAGTTTGAACATATTAAAAACACTACATTTTTAAAAAATATTTTATTTATTTATTCATGAGAGACAAAGAGAGAGGCAGATATATAGAGGGAGAATCAGGCTCTCTGTGGAGAGCCTGATGCAGGAATTGATCTCAGGACCCCAGGATCATGAACTGAGCTGAAGGTAGATGCTTAACCTCTGAGTCACCCAGGGGGCCCTAAAAGCACTAAATTTTTACTCTCCCTTCACATTTTATGTATATGATGTCATATTTTACATCTTTTTATTTTGTGTATCCCTTCCCTAATTTTTGTACATATAATTGATTTACTACTTTTATGTTTTAACCTCCATATTGTCTTTACCTTTACTACATATTTGCTTTTACCTGTAATTTTTTTCTTTCATAATTTTCTTGTTCCTAGTGATGGATTTTTCCTTCCACTTAAAGACTTCCCTTTAACATTTTTTATAAGGTTGGTTTAGTGGTGATTAACTATTTTAACTTTTGTTTGTCTGGAAAACTTTATCTGCTCCTCCTTCAATTCTAAGTGATAACCATTATAGGTAAAGTATTTTGGGTTACAGTTTTTTTTTTTTTTCTTTCAGCACTTTGAATATGTCATGCCTTTCTCTTCTGGCCTGGAAAGTTTCTGGTGAAAAAATAGCTGATAGCCATATGGGGTTTACCTTGTATGTAATGATTTTTCTTTTCTCTTACTGCTTTTAAAATTCTCTCTTTATCTTTATTTTTTTTTCCATTTTAATTATTTTGTGTCTTGATACATGAACCTCCTTGGGATAATATTAGAGGCTCCCTATGCTTGGACCTCAGTGTCTATTTCCTACCCTAGGATAGGAAAGTTTTCAGTTGTTATTTCTTAAAATAAGTTTTCTGCCCTCTTCTCTCTCTCTTTGCCTTCCAGAATCCTTATAGCGCAAATATTATGCTTGACGATGTCCCAGAATTCCCTTAACATATTTTCATATTTTATTATTTTTCTTGCTTTTCATTACCATTTTCCAGGTTACTGACCTACTCACCTATGTTCTCCAATGTGTCATTGATTATATTCCTTAGCTCTGACTTTTTAAAAATATTTTTCTTTGTTGACATTCTCGCTGTTGATCCACTCTTTTCTCAAGTCCAGTGAGTATCCTTATGACCATTACTTTGAACTTTTTGTAGAACATATTGCTTATCTCCATTTCATTTAGCTCTTTTAATATGATTTTGTCTTGATCTTTCATTGGGGACCTGATCTGTCTCCCCATTTTGTCTAGCTCTCTGTGTGTGTTTCTATATATTAGGTAGGTCAACTATATTTCCTGGTCTTGACAACCTTATGTAGAAGAGGTCTCATAGTGCCTTGGTCACCAGAATCAGGCACTCCAAGTGTGTCCCCCATGTGGATTGTGTGTGCCCTCCTATTGATGGCTGAGCTGTGATTACCTTCAGCTTAGCAAAATGCAATGACTCTCTTTGCCTGCTGTGGGTGCAGTGAGTAGGGTTTGCTCCCCATGCTTTTGAGCAGCCTAGTTCTAGTTTCCACAGGATCATTGGTGAGCAGGGCTGGTACCAAGCCTAGCTATGTGCAATTAGCCTCTCTGTCACAGATGCTGGTGGACTGAAGGTCAGTTTGCTCCTGTGCAGCCAGCTAAGAGGCCTGACTGCACAAATTGTGGGTATACTGGTGTGTGGGGTTATCTTCCCTCCTTTGCAGGACAGGAATCACTTTAGAGTGGTACCACTATGACTAGGGCTGCCTGTTGGGTATGTGGAGCAGGAATTATTTTGAAGGGACATCTGCTGAGGGTGGGGGGTAGGGCGGGGTAGATGTACCAGGAAATGTCAGGGTGGGGCACACAGTGCCACCAAGGTAGCACTGTTAGAATTTATTCTCAGAGGCAGGCTGGCTTTCTAGACTAGGAGAGAGCAAGAAAAATAGTACCTACCTAGCATGTTTGTTCTCAGAGAAATGTCCTGCAGATCCCTGCCCCTCTGACACATATTCTAATATTAATCAATAGGTCTTCACATATACTCCAAGAGCTCTTTGAACTGCTGCTTTGTGCTATGTCTCAGTTTGAGTTATTTAGTATGTTGGCTTTCTAGGGGGCAGGGACTTAGTTTCCTATTGCCCTCTAACTATCCTAGAGTCCAGTCCACTTATTTTTAAAACCCATGGAGTTAAGCCTTACTGGTTTTCAAAGCCAAATGTTATGAGGACTTGTTTTCTTAGTGTGGGTCCCTAGTGCCAGAGGTTGCCTGATAGGGTCTGATCCTCTTGCTTCTTCATGTCTGTGATATTCCTCTCATTTATGGTTAATTGTGCTAGGGCCTTGGTTTCCAACCGTGTCTCCACCCCTGTTACTCTTTCCAATGTGGCCTTCTATCTACAAATAACTGTGAAAAATCTGTCCTGACAATCTTTAGGTGATTTTCATTTTAGGTCATTTAGTTATATAGACATTGCTTTAGTGTGTGTGTGGTGTGAGGTGAGGTCAGTATCCTCCTACTCTATTATCTTCCCTATGAGACTGACTCTTGATATTGTGAATAGCTAAACTAAAGTGACTACAAAAGCAGTCAAAATTAGCATAAACTTTAGATTTGTATTGTGAGTTGAATTTTTAATCCTTTTAGTTACATCATATGTGTCAATTCTTACACCCTGGAAAATTGTCAAGGGGAGAGGTTATTATCCAAATATGACAATTAAGAATACTGAGGCACAAAATGGCCATGTCTTTCTTACTCAAGGTTTGTTGGATGAACCAGTTATATCTGTGGGAACTTCTTAGCAATGCAATATTCAGATACCATCCCACACCTAGTGGAACAAAATCTGAAATTTAACAGATCCCTGAGTAATTCTCTGTAAAATTTGAAAAGCACTCAGTTATGTGATTTTTCTCAGGGTTCCATATCATGCACAGGTGATAGTGAGCAAAATCATCAGGAAATGAAGAGATAACTTATAAGAAAATATATCATTGCAGTTAATAACTTAAAATCAAGTTGTGTACCATTTCCTTGGTGAGAATGCTACAGGTCACAAAATAGAGACTCAAAGCTGTCAGTGGCTTCACCATCAGACAATCACACAAGGAACAATAGAGAGACAGATGTGAAAGAGGATTCCTCCTGGGGATGATTCTGAGTTCAGGGCTTCTTTCTGCTGACAGGTAAGGGGAAATGTGTATACCTCTCAGGGCCTGACCTTGAGCTTTACTTCCCACAGTAAAACAAGAAGGAAGAAGAGCTGGCAAAATTGGGAACATAACAGCATCCAAACAGTAATTAATCATGTTCTTTGGTTGGCCTCAATAATCCTCAGTAATTAAAAAAGAGAGGACATATGAAATTTTCCCTCTTGTTCTTTGACTTGTAAGAAATACTTGGAATCAGAAGTGCCCATTATTTTACTTCTTCATTCATCCATTCCACATTTGCTGGGCATTTACTAGTTGTATGATGCTTGGAATATTAAAACAAAGGACCCAGATTCTTGCCTCATGATCGAAGGGGGAAGAGAATCAAGTCAAGGGGCGATTTCAGTCAGATGACATCATCTTATTTTATTTTATGTCATGTGGAGCTGTGCTTACTTGTTTTTCAAAGAATCCAACTTTATATTTCCTGACCAGAAATTAAAGAAAATGGTCTAGCTAGTTCTAGCCAGATAAAGTCCAGACAAAACTGTGGTGAGTCCAAGTTGCATTCCCATCTATGAATCAATCACTATGACCAGGAGAAGGAAAACTTAGGGCCAGTTTCAGCCATTAGGCCATTTCTATGATTGAAGTGGGGATAGAGATGTTACCAAAAAGGCACAGGGTAAAGAGGACTGGAATGTGCTATTTCCAGCAAATAATTGATCTGGGTCTAATTTATCTCCATATCTAAACTTCAGTGTCTTTTAAAGCAAGAAACTTTCTTTAGGTATAGGTTCACCATGACAGCTATCAAAGATATAAATTTTAAGCTGGATTTGGCTGGGAACTGAGTGACCATAAACACAGTCATAAATGGTAATCTCTATAAAAGATAGTTTTTGGTATCCGGCAGACACAAAAAATTAACTGATAAAATAAAAAACAACTAAAAACCCTATAAATTATACATAAAATAAACATAAGAATACTCTGAAAGGTAGCAAGAAAGTAGACCATCTAGGGATTTCAGGACTTGAGGAGCTATATAGCGGTGAGTTCTTGAATTTTCTTTTTGCCTTATATATACCTGACATGAAGCTGAACAAGCCAGCAATTAGAAATATACAGTTAAGGGATCCCTGGGTGGCGCAGTGGTTTGGCGCCTGCCTTTGGCCCAGGGCCTGATCCTGGAGATCCGGGATCAAATCCCATATCGGGCTCCCGGTGCATGGAGCCTGCTTCTCCCTCTGCCTGTGTCTCTGCCTCTCTCTCTCTCTCTCTGTGACTATCAAAAATAAATAAATAAATAAAAAAGAAATATACAGTTAAGAAAATAAATAAATGTTGATGCTAAGTCTCATATTTCCTATAAAAATTAATCTAAAATGGATCATGGCCATAAATATAAAACATAAAACTTGTAGAGTGACAACATAAGAGAAAATCTTGAGGGTTAGAGCTGGGCAAATAGTTATTCAACTTGACACCAAAAGCATGATCTACAAAAGAAAAATCTGATAAATTGGACTTCTTCAAAATTAAAAAAAAATGTACTCTTCACAATACCCTGTTAAGAAGATAGAAAAACAATAAGAAGAAAAGGAAACTATATTTGCAACTTACATATTTGACAAAGAACTATTATCTAGATTATATAAAGAACTCTCAAAACTCAATAGTCAAAAAAATAAAAAGCAAGCAATCCAATTAGAACAAGAGCAAAAGACATGAAGAAACATTTTACCAAATAAGATATACAGATGGCAAGTAAGCACATGACAAGATGTTCAACATCATTAGCCATGAAAGAAATGCAAATTAAAATCACTCTGAGTGAAAAAAATCAATCATGAATGGCTACACACTTTTTGATTCCACTTATAACTTTCTTCAAATGACAAAATTTTAAAAATGAGGAACAGGTTAGTGGTTTTTAGGAATATAGAGGAAGTTAGGATGGGAGGAAAGCAGGTGTGGCTATAAAAGGGAACATCAGGGATCTTTGTGGTAATAGAAATGTTCTGTATCTGTCCAAATCTATGTTAATATCATGTTTATGATATTGCACTACAGTTTTGCAAAAGATTACCATAGGAGGAAACTGGGTAAAGCCATGTGGCATCTATCTATATTAGATTTTACACTGCATGCACATATTTAACTATTTCAAAACAAAAAGATTAATAATGAAAAAGAATGAAAAAGAAAAGGCAAACTGGGAGCTGGTTCTTCTAAAAAGGTGATGGACTCCGAGGGAGCACTTGACAGGATGAGCACTAAGTGTTATACTATATGTTGGCAAATAAAACTCCGATAAAAAATATCAAAAAATAATATTAATATTAATTTCATGGCAGAAAAACAAACCTCTGTAGAGGTTGAATGTAAAAAGTGACATCTTCCAAAAGACATGGTCTGGAATGAGAAATGACAGTGAGAGAAAAGAGTTGATTTGCTGAAAATAATAAATAAGAAAGAATTTTGAATTTTCAAGGGAATCCCACTGGAGAAACAGTAAAGAGATCAGGAAATGAAGAGAAAAGGGAGAGGGAGAAAGCCAGAAGCTTATTGGGAGAGCCCCCAAAAGGGATTAAAGCCAGAGAGAAGTTCCACGTGGATGAAATGACAGAGGAGCTAATACAAAAAAATGTTTATCTAATATATGGTTTCATGGTGTTTATCACATAACAACCCCTCATTTCTACAAACCTTTGATAACTTTTTTGTTAGTGTTCCTTTTAGGTTTTAAAGGAGAAAAGGTCCTATTCCTTCTTTAGGATGATGTAAGGCAAAGGAAAACTTTCTAAAGCAAGACTTCAATGAAAAGAAGGGTTCAGTAAAAATAGAAAATTGGAAGCAGAGGTGATCAGAAAAATAAGGCCCCTGAGTTGTGCAGAAATTTAAGAACATGGACGTTGGTCACATCATACCTAAGATAAATATTCCAGCTCCAACCTCCATTACTGCCATATTGCAAAAATTGTTAAAGAAAAAGTATTCTCAGAAGATTAAAGGGCCAGTGGATTCCCTAGTGACAGACACTTGGGTTCCATACTTATATTCTTAATTTAATTCAGATTAAATTAAATGTTAGCTTTGGTCAAATCCTTTAGAGTTACAAGAATATTCATATGCCAGATATTAATCTATGGCCTCTCAATTCCAAGCCCACTGTTCTGTGTTCTTCTTTGTGATGTAGAATCTGTCATTCTGCACACCACATTCATCCTTTATCAGTTGGCTCCCTGCTGGGTTCCAGGCCACCTTAGGAGACTTGAAAACAGGAGAAAGGGAGAGAGAACTTGCCCTTTCCCACATGCTTGCTCTTCCTGTCAGCCTTGTTCTAGCAAAAACTCTTCACTTTGGCAGCAGGAGACTGTTTGTGGTCTGTAGCTTTATTTTCCCCACAGCACTCTCAGAATCAACTTTATTGTTTTCTCAAAGCTAAAAGGACTAGCTAGGTTGCAACCCTTCCTCGGAGGTTTAGTCCCAGCCCTGCATGGTTTCCTCCTCAAACTTCTAAAGTCTGATAGCTCCAATCTGTCCCCAGGTTTTTGCCTCATCCTACGAGGTGGTAGCTGTTTTCTACAAATACTATCTTGATGTTCATTTCTTTTCCTCCTTCTTGTTCTTTTATATTAATTTTTAACTCTGATATTAATATGTTTAATTGAAATACCGTGTATGCTTTCTTTTACCCTGACCACACCCTGATCAGGAAATTATACTACGTTCATATAAATGTTATTCACAGATGGAAGATTTTTATGACAACACATAGGAACAAGTAATAGACTTGAAAGATGTATGCAATGAATATCTCATTTCATAATCGAGACGGACAATAAACAGAATTCAGAAAGGAGTTTGGCATTGCTTGAGAGAACCAACTCAATTCTGTAATCTTTTATGCTACTATAGCATTCATATTTTCCCAAAGAATGGTTTTGAGTCGGCTTTTTGCCACTGTTAAAAAATAACACTTTGGGTAGATTTTCCATCAGGTCACATATGAAATTAACATGTAATTCACTTATTTGTCTTCTAATCCAGTCTGTTATGATAATATGGAAGAAAATATTTCATTAACAACTCTACAATAGTCATAGCAAATGGGATGAGAGTTGCAAAGATTGAAGTAGAGCCTTCAAGTTTTTCTTAAAAGGTGCTTGTGTAGATAATCAATAGGCACTTACCATTTTGTGGACTTCAGTGTTTGTCCCAAGCACATAGGCAAGCTAGCTATAATTGAGATACACATCCCGACTTCAGTTTAATTTAAATTTAAATTTAAATTAAAAGACCTCAATACAAACACTGCATATATTCAAGTGCTTCATTGGGTGGCTGGGAGAGCCACAGATTAATTCACAAAGGTGTTGAAAAGTTATTGGCTATTTAAGAGTGGATTTAAATGAGAAGCAGAGAAACTTGGGAGAGGAAAGGTGTTTCAGTTAATATTTCCTAAATTGAAAATTGCCAGTCTTGATAGGACTTCCTTTCCTGCCACTGATGTATTAGCTTATGCTAAAGGGAAATTAATTGCTTTATGTAAATTGAAAAATCCAAAGCTAATCTTTCTTTAAGGACAGCTTAACTAAGGATTCAAAGAATATGACCTGGACCTATCTCTTGACTCTGCCTACCCTCTGCTGGTTTGGTTTTCAGTTTGCACAGACACACCAAGGAAATGTCACATTTATATACATTTATATTGTCTCTTCACTATCCAGCAGTTGAGAGAGTCTGCTTTTCTGAGAGCTCAAATAGAAGTCCTTGGGTTGTGTCTTGACTCTGGGAGACCTGCCTTGGGACATGTGCCCTTTTTAAAACCATACGGTGGCAAGCAGGATAGAATGAGATGACTGAATGTCTTACTCATATACCCTTGCATGAAACCAGCATTACCTGAAAAAATGAGATGGGAGTGGGCAAAGAGTAGCTCTCCAAAGGAAAATGAGGGTACCAGTGCTACAAAATGGAGGAATGGATTTTGAACAACAATAAATACCACTATATTTTATTTCTATTGCAAAGTCATGCTGAAGTATCTCTGAGTACTAATTTTTATTACATATCTGTTTCTGTTTCTCTGCTTTCAAAATGCCCAGTAATCATATGACTAATCTGAATCTTAGGTCAGCTTCTTTCTTGTAGTAGTCACGGAGGACTCATCTTTGTTACCAAATGAACCTCTGTATGTGATATTTTGAGTGGTGTGCAGCAGGCTATGCTGTTGCCTTTTAAAGAACATTGATGGGTCTCTTGAGGAAATATGATTTAGCAGACTGAAGAGTCTTTGTTCTCATAATTGCAACCAAGATGTCTTGAGTCCAAATTAAAAAACAAAACAAAACAAAACAAAAATGCAATAAGATGACCTGTCCTGATCTCCCCTTGCTGCTGATTCTGGAATTAAGGATGTCCAGTATAGAAGATCTGAGCAATCATTACAGTTTGAAGCCTGAGACTCAGCTGTCCTAAAGGTGCAACTAGATGAGTCAGGCCATTTTTGCCCACATGCTGGACAACTAGATATAGCTCTGGTTTACCTAGAAGGAAGGGGAGGGTATAATCATTAAAGATGGGATCTAAATATTTACCTAACACATAGGAAAGCAGGCTCTGGAGAACTCAGTTTGTTGTCTTCCCAGCAGGATAATGATACCAGGATCCAAGCAAGATGTATCCTATTTTTCTGGACAAAAACCTCATTAAAGGAATTTAGGAAATCTCAGGGCAGATTGTATGAGGACCCTGTAGAGATGGCTTGGCCATACTGGTACAGTAAGCTAAGCACTCTGGACCACGCTGCCTAGACAGGGTAGAAATTCCCTACACAGACATCTCTTCAAGATGCCTTTCTGGTATCTTCCAAATGTCGTTTTTCTTTTCATAGTATTAACTCTGTCCCAAGAGATTTCAATCACTGCACTGCCATCCAACCTGAATCTGTTTCTTAGCAAGTTTTCCCTATTCATGGCCATAGCTAAAAAGTCTAGAGTGGACATTGGCATTGGATCCAAACTTAGGCATCTGGACTTGAGACATGAAGAGAGAGAGAGAGCAATTTAGCCCTTGAAGACAAGATGCCAAGAGATCATATAAACATAGGGTTCCTTGTTCATATCCTTTTGATGATCCATTTACATAAGTCCATTTACATAAGGCCAATGCTCTTCTCCACTCCCACTTCTCCATATTGTTCAAATACCCCTCCTTTTCCTCTTTACTTCATGGCCACTTTTGCTTACAGTAAAAGGAGGTGCTGAAATACATTTCCTTTTAGTTCTCTCTCAAGTTAAAAACACAGAATTTTAGAGATGTTTTGTGTCCTAGGTAAGGAAAAGGTTACAGATGTCAAACATTCTTAATATACTTGTTAATTTAACACATACATTCCCTCTGAATAATCAGAGCTAACAGAAGGGACTGATACTATAGATAATCCAAATATAATTTCTGTTTGGCTTTGAAAATTGTTCTGTTCTGACATTTGAATGCTGGTGTGCCTGGAGCTCAGGGAGTTTACAACAGGGAAGCAGTCAGATGATACCTGGTGGCCAATGGCCTGTGGAAGACCGAATGATTTCTCAATCCTGCTTCCTGCTTCATCCCTCCTAGGGATGAGTAGAAATGCCTCCCATCCCGGTGCACAATACCAGCTGGCCTGAAGCTATCTATACTCTCTCATCTTATATGGCACTCTCTCTGCTCATATAGACAAGAAGGACAGACGATACAATGAGAGGGCCTCAACCAGAAAGAGAAACCTCAAACCATCTTGCACCTTACCTCCTCCCCTCCCTTCCTTTTAGTAACTTGCATTAAATTCTCCTTGGGGGCATGAGGGTCATGGATGCTTACAGTATTATCCCTGTCTTTAAAGATTTTGTTGGGTTTATTACCCATATGATGAGTTTTTTTGAATTGTTTATTTTTTCATTTGTTTTTATTGGAGTTTGATTTGCCAACATATCGTAAAACACCCATGCTCATACCATCAAGTGCCCTGCTCAGTGCCCATCACCCAGTTACCCCAACTCCCTGTCCACCTCTCCTTCTGAAACCCTTTTTTCATTTCCCAGAGTTAGGAGTCTCTCATGGTTTGTCTCCCTCTCTAGTTTTTCCCACTCAGTTCCCCTCCTTTCCCTTATAATCCCTTTTACTATTTCTTATATTCCCTGTATGAGTGAAATCATATGATTTTCCTTCAATATGGTTTTGGTCCTGGACTTTTGTGTTTTCCTTCCCCTCAGTCTTGCTGTGAATCTAAAACTGCTCTAAGAAGTGTCTTAATTAAAACAAACAAACAAACCTTAATTCCTTCAAAGACTAGTTTATATGAAATGAAAATCCTTGTGGCAGATCACTTTACCTGATCACATGTTCTTAAAATAAGTTACAAATGTTAAAGTTCTTCTGAATTCAGTCTTCCCAGTGATATACCATTTTTATAATCTGATGATATAAGTTCAGCCTTACTGTGAATAACTTACGTAGTATTAAAGATATCTTAAAACATGTTTGAATGCAGTTCAATCTAAATTAAAATAATTTAAAGATTTAAAGTAAATCCCATCAAGACAAACTGCCTAAAAATTTTCTTTAAGTGAGCAAACATAAAAGAAGTAAGCTACACATGGATACAAAACAATGCTCCCATTCATTGAAATACTATGAATGTGATGGTTATTAGAAACTTAACAGTGGAATGGACATGTTTTTGATAAATTAACCTTAAAAAGAAGTCTTAAATTTTCAAAGGATAAGACTACAAGGAGTTGCAAAAACACTCAATTTCTTAATATGAAAATAAAAACAAAGAAAGGTAACAAAAAAAATCACTCATTTCTCTACTATTTTTTGAATACTATAAGATAAAAAGTAAAAGCTCTTCATCCCTACCCACCCAATTCCCCCTGCATAGATAACCACTGTAAACAATGTTTTACATTTACAAGTCTGGCTTCCTTCCAGACTTTTTTCCACAGTGGCATTGTCTTAGTTAGGTAGTTAGTTAGTTAGAGACATAATACCATCCACCCCATATTATCACCTGTGTTTTCCTTTCAACAATATATTTTCATGTGCATGTGTATATCTTATTCTTATTAAAGGCCCTATGCTTTTTCCTGCTAAGGATACACTGTAATTATTTTAGCCAGCCTGAATGGGAGTTGAATTTAGGTGATTTTATCTGTCCTTAAATTTCTTTCTGCTACTCTTTTGCTGTGTTGTTCAGCCTTGGGCAAGTCATTGAACCGTTTCAAATAATCAAATGATCATTTCAAGTAATCATTTGGAAAATTATTTTAGGTATAGTTGTAATTAATTTTCATTTTTAAAACATCAAATAGGGGGGAGGGGCAAGATGGAGGAAGAGTAGGGGTCCTCAACTCACCTGGTCCCACAAACTTACCTAGATAACTTTTCAAACATCCTGAACACCTATAAATTCGACCTGAGATTTAAAGAGACAACAGCTGGAATGCTACAGAGAAAAAAGTTTTTGCTTCTAACAAGGTAGGAAGGCAAAATAAATAAATAAATATAATAATAATAATAATAATAAAGTGGGGGAGGGGAACCACAACTACCTGGGCTAAAGTGGGGCAGGGAAAGCCTCCAGGGCAGGAAAGCCCGGCCCTGGAGAAGCCCTGGAGAATCGAGCACTTTAAAAATCCACCACAGAGTTTTCCCTCATGGAAAAGCGCTTAATAGGGAAATTGGGCACAATTGCAGGAGGGGCAAGGAAGGCTTAAGGTTCCTGGAGTGACTATAAGAGGAGGGGTGCCTGGGGGAAAGCTCACCGCAACCGTGGTCTGATATTGCTAAAGGGCTGCAGCCCTGCAGCCCTCTGAGGCATTTGAGAGAAGCCAGTTGGTTGGGCAGGCAGCTCCAGATGGAGATACCTGTACCCTGCTCCCTTTGGGAGAGGCGGTCCCCAGGATCACTGGTCCAGCAGCACAGGACCCCGGATCCCAGGATGCCCAAGAGGACAAAGTTGTTGATCCTGCATTTCCCCTTGGACAGACGGAAGCAGGAAGGGCACAGGAAAGCAAGAACTCTCCTGCCACTGGGCACCCCACAAGCTGTGAAGAACAATGCACCCACACCTGCCCCCAGGAGCATCTAGGCCAGTGCGGACTGGGAGACTATGGTTAGTTACTTGTGGGGAGCTGGACTTCAGAGCTGGAGATCTGGCCGTTGCCATTGTTGATTTTCCTCTTTCTTTTACCTCGTGCCGAGGGTGGGTAGGGGGACGCTGCCAGGAAACAGAGGCCTCACGGGGTAAACAGCTCTCATTGAGGCCGGCACCCAGTAGGAGACGGGGCATCTCCACCCCGGTACCCACACCTGAGAATCAGCACAGCAGGCCCCTCCCCCAGAAGACCAGCTGGAAGGACAGGGGAAGAGCAAGTTTACTGACCGAGCAGCACTGGAAAGCTTCCAGGACTGAGGGAAAATAGTATATAGAACTAGCATGTCCTTTTTCTTTTCCTTTTCCATTATGACTCATTTTCATATCAGACTAAAAATTTTCAATAGTTTTTCTCTTTTCCCACCTTAACAACAATATTTTACCAGCTCATTTTTAAGTTTTTTTCCTTTTTGATTTTCATATTTCTATAATTACATGTCTTAGATATATTTTTCACTTCTGGATTCCCTTCAGTGTATTTGACTATGGGTATTTGTTTTTTGTTTTTTTCCTGCCTCGTTTGTTTTACAATGTTGGAAATTAGTACCTTCTAAAATACAACCAACATACCCCCAGAACCAAGTGGAACAACCTGTTGGTTCATTCTGTGAGATTATATTCTCTCTTCCTTCCCATTCTGTCCCCCTCTTTTATCTTGTTTATGTTTTTGTGGTCAATGTTGGGGCTTTATATAAGTATTGCTGGTTTATACAAATTTGGGGTTGAGTATCTTCTAACATACAAAACAAAATACACTAGAACCAAGAGGATCACCCTCTAGGATCCAACAGGTAGACTAGATTCTCTCTCCACTATCAATTCCTCACTATAACTATCCCCCCTTTGTTTCTTTTTCTTTTTTCTTCTTTGTTTTTGTTTGTTGTTTGTTTTTTGCTTTTATTTTTACTACTTTGTTTTAAAATTTGTTTTTCACTTTAGTGGTCTTTTTGTTTTATTTTGCTCTGTTCTTTTTCTATTATTTTTTGGTCTCTGACCTCTTTGGAATCATCTAGGATGTATTTTGCTTAGGTTGTGGTTGATATTTTGACCCAGCCTGCTCATACAGCCACTCTGTACTGGACAAAATGATTAGAAGGAAGAATTCACCACAAAAGAAAGAACTGGAAACAGTACTCTGCCACGGAGTTACAGAATTTGGTTTTCAATACAATTTCAGAAATTTAATTCCAAAGTATAATTATAAAGCCACTGGTGGCTCTGGAAAAAAGTGTAAAGGACTCTAGAGACTTCATTACTACAGAATTGAGATCTAATCAGGCTGAAATTTAAAATAGATTAAATGAGATGCAATCCAAACTGGATGTTCTAACTGCTAGGGTTAATGAGGTGGAAGAGAGCCACATAGAAGACAAGTTGATGGTAAGGAAGGAAGCTGAGGAAAAAAGAGAAAAAAAATTAAGAGCCCACAAAGAAAGGCTTAGGGAAATAAGTGATAGCTTGAGAAAGAGGAATATACTTCTAATTGGGATTCCAGAAGAGGCTGAGAGAGAAAAAACCAGAAGGTATATTTGAACAAATCATAGCTGAGAACTTCCCAAATCTGGGGAAGGAAACAGGCATTCAGAACCAAGAGATAGAGAGGACCCCCCAAAAAAATCAATAAAAAAAACCATTCAACACCTTAAGATTTAATAGTGAAAGTTGCAAATTTCAAAGATAAAGAGAAAATTCTTAAAGCAAAACAAGATAAGAGATTCTTAACTTATATGGGGAGAAATGTCAGATTAATAGCAGACCTCTCCACAGAGACCTGGCAGGCCAGAAAGGGCTGGCAGGATATATGCAGGGTATTAAATGAGAAGAACATGCAGCCAAGAATACTCTATCCAGCAAGGCTCTCATTCAGGATAGAAGGAGAGATAAAGAGCTTCCAAGATAGGCAGAAACGGAAAGAATATGTGACCACCAAGCCAGCTCTGTAAGAAATATTAAGGGGGACCCTCTGCAAGAAAGTGAGAGCCCAAAGAAACAATACACAAAGGGAATCCCTGGGTGGCGCAGCGGTTTGGCGCCTGCCTTTGGTCCAGGGCGCGATCCTGGAGACCCGGGATCGAGTCCCACGTCGGGCTTCCGGTGCATGGAGCCTGCTTCTCCCTCTGCCTGTGTCTCTGCCTCTCTCTCTCTCTCTCACACTGTGTGCCTATCATAAATAAATAATAAAAAAAAAGAAACAATACAGAAAAACAGGGACGGAATAGGTAATACGATGACACTAAATTCGTATCTTTCAATAGTTACTCTGAAAGTGAATGGGCCAAATGATCCCATCAAAAGACGCACAGTTTAAGACTGGATAAAAAAGCAAGACCCATCTCTTTGCTGTCTACAAGAGACTCATTTTAGACATAAGGACACTTCCAGCCTGAAAATGAAGGATGGAGAACAATTTAGTATTCAAATAGTCCTCAAAAGAAAGCTGGGGTAGCAATCCTCATATTGGATAAATTGAAGTTTATATCGACGACTATAGTAAGAGATGAAGAGGGACACTATATCATACTTAAAGGGTCTATCCAATAAGATCTAACAATCATGAATATTTATGCCCGTGATGTGGGAGCTGCCAAGTATATCAATCAATTAATGACCAAAGTAAAGAGATACTTACATAATAATACACTAATAGTGGGAAACTTTAACATGGCATTTTCAGCAAAGGACAGATTTTCTAAGCAGAACATCACCAAAAAAAAAAAAAAAAAAAAAAAAAAAAAAAAAAACAAGGGCCTTAAATGATACACTGGACCAAATGGATTTCACAGATATCTACAGAATTTCCCATCTGAACACAACTGAATCCACATTCTTCTCAAGTGCACATGGAACTTTCTCCAGAATAAACCACATACTGGGTCACAAATCAGGTCTCAACTGATACCAAAAGATTGGCATTGTCCCCTGCATATTTTCAGACCACAATGCTTTGAAACTAGAACTCAATCACAAGAAGAAATTTGAAAGAAACTCAAACACGTGAAGGTTAAAGAGCATCCTGCTAAGAGATGAATGGATCAACCAGGAAATTAGAGAAGAATTAAAAAGATTCATGGAAACTAATAAAGATGAAGATACAACTGTTCAAAATCTTTGGGATACAGCAAAAGTAGTCATAAGAGGGAAATTCATTGCAATACAAGCTTCCCTCAAAAAATAGAAAAAAACCTCAAATACACAAGCTAACCTCACACCTAAAGGAACTGGAGGAAAAACAGTAAGTAAAACCTACACCAAGCAGAAAAAGAGAGATAATAAAGATTTGAACAGAACTCAATGAAACAGAGACTAGGATAACTGTAGAACAGATTAAAAAAACAGGAGTTGGTTCTTTGAAATAATGAATAATACAGATAAACCTCAGCCAGCCTTATTAAAAAGAAAAGAGGAAAAACTCAAATTAATAAAATCATGAATGAAAGATCACAACCAATACCAAGGAAATACAAACGATTTTAAAAATGTATTATGAGCAGCTATATGCCCACAAATTAGGCAATCTGGAAGAAATGGATGCATTTCTGGAAAACCAAAATTACCCAAACTGGAACAGGAAGAAATAGAAAACCTGAACAAGCCAATAACCAGTGAGGAAATTGGAGCAGTCATCAAAAACCTCCCAAGACACAAAAGTCCAGGGCCAGATGGCTTCCCAGGGGAATTCTATCAAACCTTTAAAGAAGAAGTAACACCTATTCTACTAAAGCTGTTTTGAAGGATAGGAAGGAAAAGAATATTTCCAAACTCCTTTTATGAGCCCAGCATTACCTTGATCCCAAAACCAAACAAAGACCCCACCAAAAAGGAAAATTATAGATCAATATCACTGATGAACACGGATGCAAAAATTCTCAAAAAGATACTAGCCAATAGGATCCAACAGTACATTAAGAGGATTATTCACCATGACCAAGTGGGATTTATCCCAGGGATACAAGGGTGGTTCAGTACTCATAAAACAATCAACGTGGGATCCCTGGGTGGCGCAGCAGTTTGGCACCTGCCTTTGGCCCAGGGCGTGATCCTGGAGACTCGGGATCGAGTCCCACGTCGGGCTCTCGGTGCATGGAGCCTGCTTCTCCCTCTGCCTGTGTCTCTGCCTCTCTCTCTGTGTGACTATCATAAATAAATAAAAAAAATTAAAAAAAAAACAATCAACGTGATAGATCACATCAACAAGAGAAAAAAAAAAAGAACTATATGATCCTCTGAATAGATGCAAAGAAAGCATTTGACAAAATACAGCATCCATTCCTGGTCAAAACTCTTCAAAGTGTAGGGACAGAGGGAACATTCCTCAACGCCATAAAAGCCAGTTATGAAAAGTCCACAGCAAATATCATTCTCAATGGGGAAAACCTGAGAGCCTTTCCCCTGAGATCAAGAACACGACAGGGATGTTCACTCTCACCACTAATTCAACATAGTAGTCCTAGCCTCAGAAATAAGACAATAAAAATAAATGAAAAGCATTCAAATTGGCAAAGAAGAAGTCAAACTCTCCCTCTTTGCAGATGGCATGATACTATATGTAGAAAACCCAAAAGCCTCCACCCCAAGATTGCTAAAACTTATACAGCAATTCGACAGTGTGGCAGGATACAAAACCAATGCACAGAAATCTGTGGCATTTCTGTACACTAACAATGAATCTGAAGAAAGAGAAATTAAGGAATCAATCCCATTTACAATTGGACCCAAAAGCATAAGATACCTAGGAATAAACCTAACCAAAGAGGTAAAGGATCTATACTCTAAAAACTACAGAACACTTATGAAGGAAATTGAGGAAGACTAAAGAGGTGGAAAAACATTCCATGCTCATGGATTGGAAGAATAAATATTGTGAAAATGTCTGTGCTACCCAGTGCAATTTACACCTTCAATGCAATCCCTATCAAAGTACCATGTACTTTCCTCACAGAGTCAGAACAAATAATATAAGATTCATATGGAATCAGAAAAGACCCCAAATGGCCAGAGGAATAATTAAAAAGAAAACCCATGCCAGGGGCATCAAAATGCCAGATTTCAGGTTGTACTACAAAGCTGTGATCATCAAGACAGTGTGGTACTGGCACAAAAATAGACACATAGATCAATGGAACAGAATAGAGAACCCAGAAATGACCCCTCAACTCTATGGTTAACTAATATTCGACAAAGCAGGAAAGACTATCCACTGGAAAGAGTACAGTCCCTTCAAGAAATGGTGTTGGGAAAATTGGACAGTCATGTGCAGAAGAATGAAACTAGACCATTCTCTTACACCATATACAAAGATAAACTCAAAATGGTTAAGAGATCTAAATGTGAGACAATCTATCAAAATACTAGAGGAGAACACAGACAACACCCTTTTTTCACTTAACCACAGCAACTTCTTGCAAGATACATCTATGAAGGCAAGGGAAACAAAAGCAAAAATGAACTATTGGGACTTCATCAAGATAAAAAGCTTCTGCACAGCAAAAGAAACAGTCAACAAAACTAAGACAACCTACAGAATGGGAGAAGATATTTGCAAATGACATATCAGATAAAGGGCTAGTATCTAAGATCTATAAAGAATTTATTAAACTCAACACCCAAGAAACAAAAAATCCAATCATGAAATGAGCAGAAGACATGAGCAGACATTTCACCAAAGAAGATATAGAAATGGCCAACAAGCACATGAGAAAATGCTTGTGCTTTCTGGCCATCAGGGAAATACAAATCAAAACCACAATGAGATCCCACCTCACACCAGTGAGAATGGCAAAAATTAACAAGACAGGAAACAGCAAATGTTGGAGAGGATGTGGAGAAAGGGGAACCCTTGCACTGTTGGTGGGAATGTGAACTGGTACAGCCACTCTGGAAAACTGTGTGGAGGTTCCTCAAAGAGTTAAAAATAGACCTGCCCTACGATCCAGCATTTGCAGTGCTGGGTATTTACCCCAAAGATACAGATGCAGTGAAACGCCGGGACACCTGCACCCCAATGTTTCTAGCAGCAATGTCCACAATAGCCAAACTGTGGAAGGAGCCTCGGTGTCCATCGAAAGATGAACGGATAAGAAGCAGTGAAACGCCGGGACACCTGCACCCCAATGTTCATAACAGTGATGTCCACAATAGCCAAACTGTGGAAGGAGCCTTGGTGTCCTTTGACAGGTGAATGAATAAAGATGTAATCTATGTATACAATGGAAGAGTACTCAGCCATCAGAAAGGACAAATACTCATCATTTGCTTTGATGTGGTTGGAACTGGAGGGTAGGTATTATGCTGAGTGAAGTAAGGACAATCGGAGAAGGACAATCATATGATTTCACTCATACAGGGAATATAAGAAATAGTGAAAGGTATTATAAGGGAAAAGAGGGGAACTGAGTGGGAAATATTAGAGAGGGAGACAAACCATGAGATACTCCTAACTCTGGGAAACGAATAAAGGGCTGTGGAAGGGGAGGTTGAAGGGGGATGGGGTAACTGGGTGATGGGCACTAGTAGGGCACTTGATGGGATGAGTACTTGGTGTTTTACTACATGTTAGCAAATTGAATTTAAATTAAAAAAAAAAAAGACTGAGAGGAAGGTCCAGAGATCTCCCATATTTCCCTTTGGGTTTGATTTTTAAAATAAGCTAATTTTATCAAAATGGCTTTATCTAAAGTATAACAAAAAAGGGGAATACTTTTATAAGTAATAGTTAAAATTTATTGAACACATTACTTGGCAAGTACTCTTTTGAGTATATTACATTTGTTAACTATTTTAAACTCCCATAAAACTATTATAGTTCTTATTATCCCTACAGTGCAAGCCAGAAAACCGGCACAGGGGGGTACCTTGGTGGTTCAGTTCCATTATCCATAGACTCTTGATTTAAGCTCAGGGTCATGATCTCAGGGTGGATATAGAGGTCTTCATCAGGCTTCCTGCTCAGTGAGCAGTCTGCTTGTCCCTCTCCCTCTTCTCCTCTTCCCCCCTCCCCCACCAACTTGCTCTCTTCCTCTCTCTCTAAAATAAATAAAATCTTTTTAAAAAATTAAAAAATACAAAGAAAACAGGCACAGGAAAGTTAAGTAACTTGTACAAGGATGCACAGAATAGCAAGGACATAGCAGAAAAAGATCTAAACATGGAAGAATTGTTCATAGGTTTATGAACTATGAGCTACTAGAAACTAAGGAAGGGGAAGGCCGACTTCCCCAAGGAAACCAGAAAGACTTCTCAGCTTGGATGCTGCCTTGTACCATGTGGGCCATATGAACAAATGGATTTGCGATTTAAGGAAAGTTAGAGATTCCATTTAGAGAACCAAAGTGCAAGAAGATGGGCCATACCATAGGTAACCCACTTCAAGATAAAAACCAGAGTATGATATTATGGATACTTCTGAAAAGAGAGAATATAAAAAAAAAAGAAAGAAAATAAAAGAGAGAATATTATTTATAATCCAACAGCCTTCAAATAAAAATGATTCTCAACCTCTCTTTTGGTTTTCAAGCCTATATTGGAGATTAGCTCTATTAGTGCTCTCTTCTGGAGGCTGGGAGGTAGAGATATAGTCCACCAAAACCTTTCTACAAGTGGCTCACAGTCTAGTGATAGATAGTTGAGAATCTTACAATGTTATATGGTCATAGGTATGTTCTACATTAATATCTAAGTAAGAAGTATCTAAGTGAGTGATACCTACCTTAGTTGTTCTTTATAAGTCCTCTAGGCTAGATAGAAAATATGCAGAATTAACAGCTGTGACGTACAGCCAAGATCTGCTTGCACTTGCCATTCAGATGCAAGTACACACACCATCATGTTACCTATCTCCTTTCTCTCAAGTAAGCTCTCTGCACTGTTGGATCTATCTCTGTTGTCACTATCATTGCCACTGTTCTAGAATGGATCAAACTAGATCAGACAGGGCTTCCAAGGGAAACAGATGAGCTTGTGCAAAGGAAGCCTGAGTGGAAGACAGAGCTGTATCTCAGTGCTGCGATTAGCCTGGCGTTGATGGATGAGTGCTCTTTCACAGCTTGGCCAGTGGGGCCCTGTGAGGCAAGCTCATCTTTTGCTCATCACCGTGTATAATAAAGCCCAACTCCTCAGCAGCAACAGCCCCAGGCTGTCACTTGCCAGCTTAGTTTGCTTCTCCTAATCCTCATTTAGATGATCTGCGATAACTTATCAACTCTCTTGCATATTCTGGATCCTTAGAGTGCTTCAAAGGGTAAAATGACTACTCTTGGGGACTGAGAATGCAAACAAAATAATATTATTTGATTTATTTAAAGTACAGCTGGAAAGTTCTTGAGAGATTGGTTAGGTCAGTCTTCATTTTACAAATGAGTCCCAGAAAGGTGAGCTGACTTTCCTAAAGTCACACAGCTTTTTGATGACTGAGCTGACTGTAGTCAAGTGATAGGTTAGCTTCAGGGCCGACGGTTTTCTACTATATTTTAACTGACAGCAATTTAGCCACATTTTATGATTTTTTTTTTAAGTTTTAGGGAATGTGGTAACTTTTCCAAAATTTCACAGGTCAATTAGGGCCATAGATTTGGGGATTTTGAAACACAGGTATGAAAGAAAATAGGTCAAGAAGGACCTGTGTATGGAAATATGAGGTTGGCAATCATGACAGCAATGGGGCTGTTGAAAATTCTTTCATTGTTTGGACCTCTCAGCTTGTGTCTGTGGATGATAAACTCTTTTGAGTCAAGTGTAGGCTCTAGGTCAACAGCGTGGTCCCCTCTGAGCACTGCATTAAGCTTACATGAGTAGACTCTGGATGCTTAGTGGTATGGGAGTATATTGAAATGAACTCTCTTCTGCTTCACATAAGGCCTAACACAATTGCTATTCCCTTCACAAAATCCTCCTGATCTTAGGATGGCATATTGATGTTAAAAGAGATAAATCAATGTCAAATAAATATGGAAAATCTTTCCAGGTCACTCCGACAGATAAAGGCATTATTTGTTTAAAGAAAGTGAATTATTTCTGGAGGCAGCTCATCTGGCAACTGGATAACTTAATAGGAAGAATGGACTATGCAGTTTCATTAGCATGGTGGTCTGCTTCCCATAATGTTGACATGTGGTTCCCTCCAGGATATGTAAGACTACCCATTGGGATGCCTAGCCCAGAACCCAGGAGTAACTAAGCCAGGAGCACTGCTACTTGAAATCATTGGTCCTTTCTCTGAAGGTCTTCACCAAACATTTACCATACATATACTCTATGTCCAGACTGTGCTAAAAGCTAAGCATACTGAGCAAATAAGAGACTGTCTTTGTTAGTTCACAACACTGATATTTAGAAAAATAATTATAGTACAACATGATCAGTGATGAGTGTTATAAAAAGGAAATACAGGTAAAAGAACAAACAAATATGGCTAACACAATGTCTTGGGCTTGGTAGTTGCTCAATAAATATTTGTAGAAAAATTAATTCTTGATGTTATCAGTGAAGGAAGGGTATTAGAGAAGCTTTGAGGATGAGTTGGCATTTGAATTAAGCCTTTGAGAGCTGAATATTTATAACCTACACCAATTAAGAGATACTAAGCTGAATGCAATTTTACCTTTTTAGTATATTGGGATCTTGGATAGAGTAAAGCCAAGTTTGGTGAATTCTCAAGACAGGGCTACATCCCTTTCTTTTGCTTTTCCAGTGGTCCCAGTGGGAGAGATGAATGATCACCAATGGCAGATCCTGTTTGCTGTCCTCAGTGAGGATGTCCATCACCATCCCTACCTCTTGAGCACACCCAACTCCCTTTGATCTATTCCTATCATTCACCTAGTGTGCACATACTTGGGAGGGAGCAAATAGCACATCTTCCTTCCAAAATGCTGAGCTCTAATGTAGCCCACAGCACTGATCCTTTATGTCCTATGAAATATTTGCCCCCTCTCAACTACACACCTGTAGCAGCAGGTTAAAAATAAGATCCTGGGCAGAGTACCAGGAGACAAGAAAGATAAATATAAAACCTGACTAGAGCTGATAGCTCTGAATTCTATAATTGAAATCTGCTGAGAAAGTAGAATTTAAATGTTCTCACTGAAAAAAAAAATATGTGAAGTGATAGATGTGTTAATTTGATAGGGAAATCCTTTCACAATGTATAGATACATAAAATCATCACCTTAAACATTTCAAGCATTTTAAAATTTTATTTGCCATTCATAACCCAATAAAGTTGGGATTTTTTAAAATTTATTTTTTTAAGATTTTATTTATTTATTCATGAGAGAGAGAGAGAGAGAGACAGAGAGAGAGAGAGAGGAGAGAGAGGCAGAGACATAGGCAGAGGGAGAAGCAGGCTCCATGCAGGGAGCCCAATGTGGGACTCCATCCTGGGACTCTAGCATCACTCTCTGAGCCAAAGGCAGATGCTCAACCCCTGAGCCACTCAGGTGTCCCTGGAATTTTTTTTTTTAAATCAGTCTTCAGGATCAGCAGGAAACATTCATTTGCCATATACATGCACACACAGGTACATATGTGCAGATGTACGTAGATGTATGCACACACACAGACTTAGGCATTTGTATACATAAGGAGGAGAGTGATACAATGGAAAAAATCAGTTCTCTGGAGTAAGACATTGGCTTGAACCCTGCCTCTGGCACTTACTACCTGTTTGATCCAAAGTAATTGCCTTGATTTTTATAAGCCTTAGTTTCCTCAGGTAAAAGGGAGGGTAAGAGGTCTCCCCCACAATCTGTGAAAAAGATTACCCAAAAGAGAATATACATATAATGTTTCCTCTCTGAGATAGAGGAAGTTTCGCTTTCACCTCTCATAAATATGTGGCCCAGTGGAGTGGAGGAAGTGCCCCTTGCAGAGATGAGCTTGAGATTAGCTTCTCTCCCACCACTGGTCTAGTAAGGCCCAGCTTCTAGCAGAGATTTACCCAACAGGAAAAAGGACAGGATACCAGTTAATGTTCCAATTCATGATCTGATAGACTACTTTGCAAGCCACTTCTCATTTCCTCATAAATGCTACTCCAGCTCAGATATTTTGTGATTGGAATTTACTCTTTGAGTTCAAGGCTATGTCTTACTTATCTTTGCATCATATCAAGGGCCCTGAACTTGCAAAGTGCTTTTACTCAGCATGTGCTTTGCAAATGTTTGTGGAACAGACAGGGTCAGTGTGACATGGGAAAAGATCACAGTCACATGTATTTCGAATTCAAATACATATTCCCTCACTTGCCAGGGAACTGGGTGATTTAACATCCCAAACTTTCCTCTCCTCATTAGTGGAATAAGGAAAGCAGTATCTTTCACACAAGAGTGTCAATATCAGAAGATGAATTAAAATACATTAATAAAGACATTATTACAACGCCAGGCATCTCATTCAGAATGAATGTGTGCAGGGGGGTTTACCCTTAGCTCCTTTTTGTTTTGTCCCCTGAGATGAAAGAAGGCCTTGAGATGTTTTGGGTTTTTTCGTTTTGATCTCACTGGTCTTTATTCCCTCTCTGACTTGGGGAGGTGAACATAATGTAAAGAGACAACAGCTAGCACCTTCTGAAAAGCTAACTATTTTCTCCAAGGCTATTATTCCTCAACTTCAGAACTGTAATGCAAATGTTAACTTCACAGTGTTGCCATTGGAATGAGATAAGATGGTATCTGTGCAGAGATTTACTCAAAGCAGGGGCTTAATTAATGGTAGCAATTGCTGAGGGAGCAGGGCTAGCTGAGAACAAAGCTCAGCTGATACCCCACAAACAAGCCCCACCCAGGGTGGGATATGTGTGACTTGCCTCAGGAGGCTTCCAGGTGTCTTAATGTTACTGCCTTGCTAGAGGGAAAAACAGTCTTTAGTTTGACAATGGCGAGGCCTCCAGAGGCTTGTAGGTCCTCTTTAGAATATGAAAATCCTTTTGGAATCTCCCTCTTTCTTACCTCCCCCAACTCCTGGGTATATAGTCAGTCACCCCTCATAGTCCCAAGGCAGCTGCTGTTTCTGCCCACAAGTCTTGTCCCTGTGCTTTAATAAAAGCACCATCTTGCACCAAAAACGTCCCAAGAATTCCTTCTTGGTCGTCCGCTCTGGACTTCACCTATATTCCAAAATGTTATCAGCAATGGTTATTAATGCTGTCATTAAAAGCATCTATGGCACTAAGTCACTCTTTTCTTTCTTTCTTTCTTCTTCTTTCTTCTCTTTCTTTCCTTTCTTTCTTTCTTTCTTTCTTTCTTTCTTTCTTTCTTTCTTTCTTTCTTCTTTCTCTTCTTTTTTCTTTGTTTCTTTTTTTTTGTAAAAGATTTTATTTATTTATTCATGAGAGACACTGAGAGGCAGAGACAGGCAGAGGGAGAGGCAGGGTCCCTGGGGGAGCCTGATGTGGAACTCCATTCCAGGACCCCAGGATCATGCACTGAGCCACCCAGCGCCCCAAGTCACCCTTTTCTTGATGCAATTATAGAATTACTGGTTTGCATGAGAAGTACTATTGCCTCTTTTTTTTTTTTTTTGAGATTTTATTTATTTAAGGGAGAGCGTTCATGAACAGTGGGGAGGAGCAGAGGGAGAAGGAGAAGCAGACTCCTCACTGAGCAGTGACCTCAATGTGAGACTCAATCCCAGCACCTGGGATCATGACCTGAGCTGAAGGCAGATGCTTAACCTACTGAGCCACCAGGTGCCCAATATTACCTCTTTTAAAAACTTGTCTGCTTTGGGCTGCCAAAAAGCTAACATGCACACACACACACACACACACACACACACACACACAATTAAGTGACTTTTGCTTATTGGAGCAAGATCCAAATACCTTTCATTCTCTTGGGCTGATTCTGTTTCTTTTTGTGTCCCCACTAATGAGTTAAGTTTATGCTCAAGGGCAAAATGAATGAAGGAATTATTTCTAACTCAAGTTTCAGATCTGAAAACATTTAAAAAGTACTCTGCTCTTTCCTGAATAAATACTCTAGAAAATAGGAAAAAGGGCGCTTAGTCTCTTTCTCTAGGGTTTCAACCTGGCTACAGCATTTGGGAATGTCTTCCTCTCTTGGTCTCATCCTCAAAGGCAGTAATATTAATACTAAAAAATAGAACATATTACTACTTTCACCATCCCAACATAAGGTCACTATATCTATAATTCAGGTAAAATTGTCACTTTTTTGTTATTTATGTTATCTAGAAGGGAGATAACCACAGCGATGATCAGTTGTTGAGATACAGGTTCAAGTCAAAATGAGTCAACCACTCACATAATAGTTGTGACCTTTCCTCTCTCCTTCCTTCCACTGTCCCTCCTCTTCCCTCCTTTTCTCTCTCCCTTCCTCCTTTGTCTCATCCTTCTCTCTTTCATTTCCCTCCTCTCAGCCTACCTTATTTCTCCCTCCCTCTCTCTTTTCCATTCTTTCTCCTGCTCCTTCTTTTTCCTCACTCTTTGCCTTTTCTCCTTCTGTCTCTTCCATTCTCCTTACTTCATTCTTTTTCAGTTCCTTTTATTTTTTAAATTTTTAAAAATATTTATTTATTTATTTATTTATTTATTTATTATTTATGATAGACACAGAAAGAGAGAGAGAGAGAGAGAGAGAGAGGCAGAGACATAGGCAGAGGGAGAAGCAGGCTCCACGCGGGGAGCCCCACGCTGAGCCACCTGGGGATCCCCAGTTCCTTTTAAATATGTACTAGGACAAGGGATCCCCGGGTGGCTCAGCAGTTTAGGTGCCTGCCTTTGGCCCAGGGCATGATCCTGGAGTCCTGGGATCGAGGCCCGCGTCGGGTTCCCCGCGTGGAGCCTGCTTCTCCCTCTGCCTGTGTCTCTGCCTCTCTCTCTCTCTGTATGTCTATCATGAATAAATAAATAAAAATCTTTTTAAAAAATAAAATAAAAAATAAATATGTATGGGGGCACCTGGGTGGCTCAGTAAGTTGAGTGTCTGACTCTTGATTTGATTTCAGCTCAGATCATGATCTCAGGGTCCTGGGATTGAGCCCTGCATCAGGCTCCACACTCAGCATGGAGTCTGCTTGAGATTTGCTCCCTCCCTGTCTGTCCTTGCCCCCACTCATTTGTGTGCTCTTTATCTTAAAATAAATAAATAGATCTTTCAAAATATGTACCGACTGTTTTATCCTCTTTATAAAGTTGTTGGGATGAAAAGATAAATACCCACCAAATTTCCATACACCACAAACCTTCTACAGTATCTGTGAGGCACAATTAAGTGAAACACAATAAAATAATGTCTGCCTGTATTGAGAATTTTCTCAGTGCTTTGGAAAAAACAAAGTACTTTTTTCTCCATTTTAAGAATGAAAGTGATCTCAGTCAGGTAGACACAAGAAGCCTTTATTTTTTTTCTGATGAGAAAACTGAGGCTTAGAAAACTTGCATGACTTTTCTAATAAGAATATGACAAGGTAATGAAGCCTTACCCTTTAATAAGAGGGGGGAAAAGAAATAAGTGGGGGAAATTATACATTTAAAAATACTCCTCATGAAAAAAGCAAGATCTCTGTGATTGAAACAAATACATCTTCCCTAGGAGTTATCCTGTACCTCAATGCTTAAAATAGGTAGATTTTTAAAATAGAATATTAAATGAAGGTTATCCCAGAAATAATAGATTTCTCCTCTTTAAAGGGTGTGTGCTGTGGGGGTGGATGACAGATTTACCAGGATATTCTTTCCACTTTTGAGGCTGCACAATCTGTCTCCCTAATGCAATATAATTACCATCTAAAGTGACACACTGCATGAAGCATTTTGGCACGGAAGTGGAGTTTATTGTGTTCTGGAAATATTTACAGTCATATAAGTTAGAGGCTGTCAGGAACTAATCTAAAACACTGTTTAAAATCCTTACTTAGAATGTATTTAAAATATTCTCTTCTGAACAAAGGACACAGGTGCTTTCGAGAGCATTTATCTGAAGTAGCAGATGCCCTTGGTTGTCTACCTGGCAGCCACTTTGCTCCTTCCTCATGGTTGGCAGAATCCTGACTCTGCTTAAGTTCAACCCTATGCTCATGTGTTTCAATGGTTTTAATGACTAGGTTCATCCCTTCATTAGTTTTTATTGAAAGTGCTGCTTCAAAAATGCGATTTATAGTGATGTAATAAACTCCCTGACATCTGAGGAGAAGCAACTGCTTACCAAATATTTTTATTCAATCATTCATTCAACAATTATTTACTGAAGATGTGCTATGCGTAGGCATGTACTAGGGCCTGAGAATGCAGGATGAGTAAGATCAATCCCTAAGTTCAAGTAGCTAATAGCTAGTAAAAGACATAAAAGCAAAAAGCACTTATAGTACAAAGAAAATAGTGTTAGAATACATTTAAGATATACATAAATTCTTTGTTCTATAATGTTATATATATTATGTGTTATAGCACTGTTTTAGAGTCACACCCAGAAAGAGTGCTTATCTTTGCCTTGTTGTTCAGGAAGAAGATTTCTTTTCTTTTTTTTTTTTTTAAGATTTAATTTATTTATTCATGAGAGACACACAGAGAAAGGCAAAGACACAGACAGAGGGAGAAGCAGGCTCCATGCAGGAAGCCTGACGTGGGACTAGATCCAGGGTCCCCAGAATCAGGCCCTGGGCTGAAGGCGGTGCTAAACTGCTGAGCCACTCAGGCTGCCCAAGAAGATGATTTATAAGCTGAGAAATGGAAGGTCATTTTGGAGTCACATCTTATGGCAACCTTTTTTTTTTTTTTTATCAATTAGTAGTACTAGAAAGATATTATTAAAATGGATTCTGGGATTTATAGATTATTTTTCCAAATAAGATTAGAGCAATAACAGTCTAGATTTAGTCTCTTAACTGAAAAACTAAAAGAAGACAAAATATGGAGGAAAACCAAAGTTCTGAAAGAGGGGATATCTGTCAATGAAGGAGAGTGACCTCTGAGAGACAGAGAATGAATGAGATTAGCCCTGTAACAACTCCAGCTTCTTCCTTTAGGGAGTGTTCTGGTCATGAGGCAGGGAAGGGGGAAGCAGAGACAGTTTCCCAGCGGTGAGCACGTAGAGCTGGGAGCCTGAGAAAGAACAAGAATCAGGAAGGCAGAATTCAAGAGAACAGAGCTGCACTGAGAGAAAACTGCTGAGATCTGCTGAGATCTGCAGATCTGCAGATCTGCTTCCTGCAGTAGTCAACTGGGTACTGATCAGCACATGTTTGTGAGAAGCTACCCAGGAAGCACACTAAGGTAATACCTGAAAAGATAAGAGGAGATAGTGCTTAGGCTTCGCCAGGCCTAGAAAGAGTGCCTATTCCTATCAACCAGAGTGGAAAAAGCCTACAATTCAGAGAATATTGGTTAAAGAACAATAAAGGGTCTTGCTTTTTAAAAATAATTTTATTCATTTTTTATTTATTTGAGAGATAGAGCATGATCTGGGAGAGGGACAGATGGAGAGGGAGACAAGCAGACTCTCTCCCTGCTGAGTGGGAAGCTAGACTGAGGCTGGACCCCAGAACCCTGAGATCATGACCTGAGCTGAAATCAAGAGTCTGGATGCTCAACTGACTGAGTCACAGGTGCCCCATGTCTTGCTTTGATAGTAGCAAAAAATTAGTCCAAGATTAAATAGCCTTGGACAGTAGCTAGCAAAAACTTAATGCAAAACCTAAAAGAATCCAACTGTTTTGAAGTGACTTTAATCACAATCCAGGAAAAAAAATAAACCCTTCAAGAATATATCTAGGAATAGAGAAATATCTAGCTCCTGACAAGGTAGAATCAATCCCTAATATCCAACATCCAATAAAAAACTACCATCTACCATCATGCAAAAAAAAAAAAATCAGGAAAATAAAACTCATAATGAGGAGAAAAATCAATTGAAATTGACACAGAAATGATGCAGATAATATAGTAGTAGGCAAAGATGTTACAACAGTTTAAATGATTTCATTCCACACATTCAAGAAGCTGAAAGAAGGATTAAACATTAACACAGGTAAAAAAACAAACCTCTGCTGATGAAATCTACAAGCCTGGGATGAAAAACCACTGGTGGCCAATAGATATTGCACAAGAAAAGATATTAATGAATTCATTTCCATAGCAATTGAAATCATCCAGATTCACACACAGAGAGCAAAAAGCTGAAAATAAGAAAATTGGATGGTGCATCAGCTAACTGGGAGGTAGTTGCTTATAATTAGTGTCCCAGAATGGGAGAAAAAATTTCAAGAAACAATGTTTATAAATTCTTCAAATTCATAAAAATTATTGCCTACATACCCAAGAAGCTCAATAAGCTCTAACTACAAAAGAAAGAAAGAGAAGAGAAGAGAAAACAAACCATGACGAAAACTTCACCAGGGAATCTGATAATCAAGTGAATAATATAGAAAAAAAAATGAGAGAAGCAGACACTGAATAAAAGACAAATTACATTCAAGGAAATAAAGATAAAGATAGCACTAAATTTCTTGACAGAAGGAGAAAAAAAGCACAAGTTAGAAGACAGTGGAATAGCATTAGTAAAGTATGGAAAGAAAATTTAAAAATGTGAACTCACAATTTTTTACCCATTGAAGATATCTTTCAAAAACAAACACAAAATTAATACATCTTCAGATAAGGAAAAGCTAAAGAATTCATCATAAGATCTACACTATAAGGAATCTTGAAGAAAATCCTTCAAGCAGAAGGACAATAATGTCAGATAGAAATCTGGATCTACATGAAGGAAGGATGATCACCAGAAATGGTAAATAGATAAATAAAATGATGATTTTTACATACTATTTAAATATATTTAAGAAAAAATGAAATGTTTAAGGTAAAATAATGATATATTGTGGAGCTTATACCATATGCAAAAATAAAATGTGTGATGACAATATAATAGTGGTTGGGAAGGAAAAATGAGACATACTGTTAGAAGTTTCTTTTACTATAGATGAAGTGTAGTAACACTGAAACATAGACTAGGGTAAGTTAAAGCGGTATACATGCACCCTAAAGCAACCATTAAAATTATCACCACAGAGTTATAGCTAATAAGCCAACAAGGAGAAGAAATTCAGAATCATAAACCAAAGCAAAACAAAACAAAAACCCCTCAATAAACACAAAGTAAGTCAGGAACAAAGGAAAAAGAACTATTAGAGCAAATAAAAAACAAACAGCAAGATGGCAAATTTAAGCCAACCACATCAATAATCACATCAGATTAAATGGTGTAAACACCTCAGTTAAAGGTCAAAGACTAAGTGGTGTAAACACCCAATTAAAAGTCAAAGATTAAGTGATGTAAACATTCCTACACGTTGCATACAAGACACTCCCTTGAAGTATAGAGACAAAAATAAGTTAAAAGTAAAAAGGAGAGTAAGATGTAACCAAACCACCACTAGTGAGGGAAAGCTAGAATGACTATATTAATATCAAATAACTTGTAGCAAAGAATATTACCAGGGATGTAAAGAGTCATTTTATAATGGAATGAGAATCAATGAATCTATTGGTATATAACAATCCTAAATGTTTATGCACCTAATAATGGATAATAATTTCAAAATACTTGGGAAATAACCTGATAAATGCCAAGAAGAAATAAATTCACAATTAAAATTGGAGATTTCGACATTCCTCCATAAACAAGTAGACAGATAATTGATAGAACAACTAGACTAACAGTCGGTAAGGATATGGAAGATTTGAAAAACACTATAAACCAGCTTGAACCACTTGACAATCATAGAACACTCCACCCAACAAACAGAATATCCATGATTATTGAGTACAAATGAAACATTTATTGAGATAGATTATATTCTGGCCATAAAACCAATCTCAATAAAATTAAAAGATTCATGTCCTTCAAAGTATTTTCCTTAGTTCTGATGGAATTAAAATAAAAATCAATAATGAAAAGATACCTGGGAAATCGACAAATATTAGAAAACTAAATAACACACTTCAAAGTAAACAATGAGTCAAAAAAATCTAAAGGGAGAATCTGAAGTATTTTAAACTAGTGAAAATGAAAATGCAAAAGAGCAAGATTTTGGGATGCCCAAATATGTGATTTGTGAAGTAAAAAGTAATGGGCAATTGATTACACACAGTAATATGGATGAATTTTAAAATAATTATGCTAAATAAAAGAAACCAGAGGAAAAAAAGACTATACACAGTATAATCCTAAAGTAGAGTATGGATCAGGAAGGCAGAAGGAAAGACTGCAAGATGCATGAGGAAACATTTGGGTTTGATAAATCTATTTATTATATTGATTTCGGAGATGTTTTCATGGGTCGTGTGGATAAACCTGTCAAATGGTACAGTTTGAACATGTATATTATAAAACATATAGTAAGTGAATATACCTCAATAAAATTGTTAAGAAAAAAGAGGATTCTGAGACTTCATCTAGGCTCAGTTGAGAAAGAGTACAGCATATAATGCTTCACAGATGAGAAATGTATTTTTTAACTCCTCGTGACTGTGAGAAGTAAGCCAAGGTGCCATGGGAGCACATAAAAAGGGCATGAGGCCAAGCTTTGGGAAGTCAAGATATCCTAGAGAACATACCTATGTTCATCTTTAAACACTAGTAGGAAAAGCTAAATGAAAAGGAAAATAAGAGCACAAAGTTTTCCCTGATGAGGAGTCTTGCATAAGCAGAGACCCAAAGGTAAAGGAGAGAATGATTCATTTTAGAAACTTGAGATAAACGATTCTTAAATACAATAATGTTAAAGGCAAGGAGATATATGTGAGTACAATGATCCGTGATGGCATTATATTGCCCTGAAAAATTGGAATACACTGAGGCATCCTCTGCTTCAGTAAGGTTAAATCACTTTCATCAGTTTTCAGTTGTGAACATTTTGATGCATTTCACTTTTTTCCAAGATGGCAATCCATAATGGTGAATTTTCTTATAAAACAGACATTTAAAAGGACTAGAGTCCTTTTAATATTATGGATAAGAAAGAGCTCACCATCTTAATTAAGGCAATAGTGGTCCTGATTAACATGAATTCATAAAGTGAGATCCTCATTATCTGCCAATGTATTATCAGTTTCAAACTTCCTAAACATTTCCTTTAGCTGAGTCAATATAGATTTGTAGATTAGCATTTAAAAACCACGCAAACTGCAACTCCTTTGAATTTTTTTTTAAAAAAGTATTTATCCAACAAATTGCTGTGTGACAAGCACAGTGCCAGGCACTAAAGAAATAAATAGAAGAAAAATAAAGTCCCTGCAATTTAGGAAAAAGGAGATTGTGCTTAATGAAGAGTAAATATGTGAGCTTGATTTTCCCTTAACTAACCACAAAAGCCAATGTGCTCTGCTGAACACCAATTTAATGGAATTAGAAATTTGTTTGAAGCCTGAAATTTTCAGAGTTTCCAATTTAGTCACCAAGGGAGTGTTCATCCATATTAAGAGAAAGTGGAATGTGACCTGAATTTTGCATCCTGATGACACTGTCTTAAGTGCAAAACCCTTTCTGTGAGGTCAAGATTAAAAAGTGTAGGGGCACAGAACAATTTTTCCTACAAGAGCAAGCTCTAGGCTTGTAGGTCTGTTTGATAACAAGGCTTTGATCTTTCTCATTTTGTTAATCTGTAAATCCAATCACACTTGCTGTTGAGCACACAGATCTCATTCCCTCATATAAGCACAGCATCTCTCTGAACTGCTACACATCTAGGCAGAAACCTTCCCTAAGAAAATTCATGTTAAGTCTCATGACTTGGATTTATTGTTACAAAATGCATTTCAGTCTTTAAAAGAAGACAGGAAGAATATGATAACTATTGTGTATGTATTGTGTATAATTTAGATAAACTGAATCAGTAAACCACATATTTTCTAACAGCAGATTTTCCAACACAGCATATTTATTATATGTATTTCTGTGCATATAGTTACTAAGGTTTCCACTGGAAAACAAGTGCCAGTAAATGTAACCCACTGTATTAGATTTATAAAGACTTGCAGAATTATAGTAGAACAGAAATTCAGCATTTACAATGGAAAATAGAAACATGCCATTGAACTATATTTCCAATTAGCCATTAAGGAAATGGAATTAATCAAATAATGACATTAAGACAATTTACTAGTTTTTAAAAAAAGCCATTACTTCTCCTTATACAAAAATCTATTGCCTGTGAATAAAAATTTGGATGTTGGAAATTTGAAAAGTGTCATATTGGAAATTTAGCAGTGTCAAAAATTGTCTGTAGGATAGTTTTCAAATAATAGTGGAATAGAGAAGAAAGGACAGAAAAATGAATATCATAATGGAAATTATTGAAAATATTGTCTACATAAAAACTTTAAAGGAGAAAAGAATGTTGAAAGAGAAGGTCAAATAAAAAAACAAAGTGGACAAAAATAAATAAAATAAAACTCAAAAATAAAATAAAACTCTTTAAAAAGTCAATAATGTTTGCAATATGTGTCAAAGAACTAACTTCTTAAATCTTGCAAATCAATAAGCAAAAAACAAACTAGCTTAAAACAAATAGGATAGGAGCCAAGATTAAAAATAGGCAATTTAGATAGAAAGAACACAAATAACTCATAAACAAATGAAATTGTCTACTTTAGTCATAGTAAAGGGAATACAAATTAAAATATTAATATTCTGTGTTTCATGTATCAAATGAGAAAGACTCCAAAATTTGATAATACACAGTGTTGGGGATGATGTGGAGAAACAAGCTCTATTTGTGGGAGTGTATATTGAGAAACTCTTTGGAAGAAAACAGCTATATTGACCAAAATATAAAATTGTAAATAACTATTTATCTAGCAATATTAGTTTTAGAAATTTACCTAGTCATATTCACACATGCAGAAATATATATGTAAAAAAAGATTATTGGAGCTGTATTCTAAAAAGCAAAAATCTGAAAATAACATTGATTCTATAAATAGGGAGTGTTTGCAGAAATTGCGTTACATTTATGCAAAGCAATATGATGCAGCTATTAAAGAATGAGGTATCTTTGTGTTAAAATGAACATAACTCAAGACATATCATCAAATGAATAAAAGCAAAGTAGAGAAAAGCATGTATAAAACATTTCTTTTTGAACAAAATCACAAAGCTACAGACTCCCATATCTACATACCATGACAAAATTTTGGAAGAACGTATATGGAAACTGTTGGTAGCATTACCTTTCAGAAGTAAGATTAGAGCTCTGAGATGGCAGGCTGACACTTCCTATTGAGTAACTTTTTATAATACTCAGATTCTTTTTATTATATGTATATACTATTTTTATATAATGGAAATATTTTAAAAATATCACTGTATTGATTATTTCAAATTTGATGACAGAACAATGATATCCATTGTTAAGTGCTTATAATGTCAAACACTGTGCTCTGTGTTTTAAAAAGTTTCCAGACCCCACCACAACTATGAGATAGTTATTTGTTATTTCTATCTTCATTAAGTGTTTAGTAAAAATTCACATAATTGATAAATGCTACATTTACTCCATCCAAAAATGTCATTAAGCAAATGTGTTGAAAGTTTGGATTTTTAAGGACCAGTACCAAGACCTAGTACATTTTTGAAAATGGGAATAGTTTGCTATCTTCCTGAAGCTTTATTGGTTTATTTATTTGATTTTTAAAATGCTCATGAGAGGGAGAGGACTCTAAATTCTAGTATGGTACCATAGATAGTAATGGTCTAGTCCTCCTGTTATAAACAACCATAACACTAAATAAAATATATGAAAAAATTTTCAGGTATAGGGAGAATAAAACCAAGATCACCAAACAAAGGAAACAAATGATGTGAGCCTCATGGTTGTCCTAGCATTCTGCTCAGAGGCATTTTCTTATCCTTAGCACTTGGAGCTGGAGACCAAGAAGAGCACAGCAAGTCACATTTTCCTGTTTCTTCCCATGTTGCATGATGTTTTATTCAATTCTAGATGTGGAATTTTTATTTTTCTTATAATCTTCATCTCTTTTAAAATTGAATCCTTTATTTGTTCCCTCCTTATACTCATGTATATTTCTTTAAGTCCTTGAACATATTTACAGCCATTTTATGTCCTGGTCAGCTAATTCTATCATCTTGTCTTTTTCATACTTCCTTATATTACTGACAAAACACAGCAAGGTGTCTTGCTGAGCTGGAAAGAAAAAATCGGTTTGGAGATACTGTGGGAAACTGAAATCCACAGGCAGGGTATTAGAAAGGAGACAACTGTGCAGAAAAAGAGAGCTCTAGATGACTGCATAAGACTCCTATTTAGTCTTTGGCTAAATACCAAACTATGCAGCATAGGGTGAGACTCTGAAAGGCCAAGCAGAAAACAATTACCAGGGAGCTGAGAAGTCAATGGAGATTTCAAAGTTTGCACTCGAATTAGAGACATTTGAGTTCCAACTGCCCAGAGTAATGACTTTGTTGAATACCTCAGATAATTGGCACTTTAGAAAGGCCACATCTCAAGATCAGAGCTCTTTTAGTCTAACCCTAACAAACCTTACAAACAAGTCTCAAAGTGGTCAAGCTGATACACAAGTGAATTAATAGTCTGCAAATAAAAAACTTAACTTCTTTAAACAAGACAAAATAGAGCATCTACAACATCTAGAATTGAATAAAACATCATGCGACATGGAAAGAAACAGGAAAATGTGACTCATAATTAGGAGAAAAATCGTTATATAAGGAAGTATGAAAAAGACAAGATGATAGAATTAGCTGACCAGGACATAAAATGGCACTTCAAGGACTTAAAGAAATATACATGAGTATAAGGAGGGACTTAAAGAAATATAGGACTTAAAGAAAAATACATGAGTATAAGGAGGGAACAGATAAAGGATTCAATTTTAAAAGAGATGGAGATTATAAGAAAAATAAAAATTTTTGGATTGAAAAATATAATATCTGAAATAAAAAATTCATCAGATAACCTATCAGTAAATTATACACTACAGAACAATATATCATTGACACTGAAGACAGGAATGTGGAAACTATTCAAATTGAGGGAGGGAGAAAAAAGAGAATCTCAGTGAATTATGGGACAATACCAAGTAATGTATAATTGGAGTCCCAGAAAAAGTCAAGAAAGGGGGCGATGGGGGTGGGGAAAGGGGAATATGTTGAAAAATTATGGAAAGGAATAAGGGTTAGGGATGCCTGGGTGGCTCAGAGGTTGAGTGTCTGCCCTTGGCTCAGAGCATGATCCCAGGGTTACAGGATCGAGTCCCACATTGGGCTCCTTGCAGGGGGCCTGTTTCTCCCTCTGCCTATGTCTGCCTCTCTCTCTGTGTCTCTCATGAATAAATAAATAAAATCATTTTAAAAATTAAAAAAAGAAATACGGCTAAATTTGTTCAGTTTCTGTGAAAAACAAAAACTCCTCCATCTAAGATCCAATAAGTCCCAAGCAATATAACAAAGAAAATCACATCAATATACATCATAACCAAAATGTTACAAACCAATAGTAAAAAGTCTTAAAAGTAACAAGCAAGATGAAAGGAAATAATAAAGATGACAGAAAAATCCATAAAACAGGTAATAGAGAAAAGCCAAAGTTGGTTCTTTGAAAATGTTAATGAAATAAACTCTTAGAAAGTAAGAAAGAAAAGACAAAATGTATTATCATTATAAGGAATGGACAAAAGCACATCACTCTATTTGGTACAGACATTAAAAGGAATATAACAGTACTGAGGAAAACTTAATGCCAATAAATTTGATAACAGATGAAATGTATAAAAGTTCTTGCAAAAACATAACCTATCAGGGGCACCTGGGGGGCTCAGTTGGTTAAGTATCTGCCTTCTGCTCAGGTCATGATCCCAGGGTCCTGGTATAGAGCCCCAGGTCAGGATCCTTGCTCAGAGGGAAGTCTTCTTCTCCCGCTCCCTCTGCCCCTCCCCATGGCTCATGCTTTCTCTCTCTCTGTTTCAAATAAATAAATAAAAATATTAAAAAAATAACCTATCAAATTTTACCCCCAAAAAAGAAAATCTGATTAACATATACCTACTAAATGTATATAAATGCTTAAATTTATAGTTATACAGAAATTTCCCACAAAAAATGTTATAGGCCCAGATGAATTCTTTGGTAAATTCTAACAAACAGTTAAGGAATAGGGTAATCTTACACAAAATTATTCAAAAAGAAGCTTCATTGCCTGATACCAAAATCAAATAAAGAATTTATAGACAAAACTTATCAAAGATTACTAATATCCTCAAGAATGTATGTTTAACAATCCTTTATGAAATATGAATAAATCAAATGCAGATACATATAAACAGGTAATACATCAAAAACAACTTAAATTTTTCCTGAGATTGCAAGTTTGATTTACATAAAAAATTTATCAGTATAATTCAACCTATCAGAATAAAAGGGAAAAATCATATAGCCATTTCCAAATAAAAAATAAAATACATAAAAATTTAAAAAGGCAAAATTACATATTCATTTATGAACAAACTCTCAGCACACTAGCAGTAAAACTACATTTTCTAAAGCTAATAAAGAGCATCTATAAAAATTTCAGCATCATTTTTTTAAGGTCTTATTTAAATTCCACTTAGTTAACACACAATGTAATACTAGTTTCAGGTATACAACATAGTGATTCACCACTTCCATACAACATCCAGTGCTCATCACAAGTGCCCTCCTTAATACCCTTCACCTATTTAACCCATCTCCCCTCTGGTAATCATCAGTTTGTTCTCTATATTTAAGAGACTGTTTCTTAGTTGGCCTATCTTTCCCTTTTCCTTTTGCTTGATTGTTTTATTTCTTTTTAAAAATATATTTATTTATTTATTCATGAGAGACACACAGAGAAAGGCAGAGACATAGGCAGAGGGAGAAACAGGCTCCTTGCAGGGAGCCCCATGGGGGACTCGATCCAGGACCCTGGTATCATGCCCTGAGCCAAAGGCAGATGCTCAACCGCTGAGCCACCCAGACATCCTGATTGTTTTATTTCTTAAATTCCACATCTGAATGAAATCACATGGTATATGTCTTTCTCTGCCCGACTTACTTAACATAATAATCCTTAGCTCCACATGTCATTGCAAATAGTAAGATTTCATTCTTTTTTATGTCTGAATAATATTCCATTATACCATATACCATATATTATAACACTTCTTCTTTATCCATTCATCAATCAAATGGGTGGTTTGGGCAGTTTTCTTAATTTGGCTACTGTAGATAATTTTGCTATGAACATCATGTAGGTACATGTATCCCTTTGAATTAATATTTTTTGTATTCTTTGGAGTTAGCATCATTCTTAGTGATGAAAGGGTGAATGTTTTGCTGTTAAGAATGGGAATAAAGTGAGGATGTCTGTTCTTACCATGTTTATCCAACATGATATTAGAGATTTCAACTAATGCAATTAGTCAAGAAAAAGAAATGAAGGCATAATATTTGAAAAGATGAGTAAAGCCATCTTTACTCACAGACTATATCTTATTTATGTAGACTATCCTAAGGGATCTATTTTAAAAAGTCCCTAAATACTAAATTGCAATTAATTATTAAAGTGTATTTTAATTATTAAATTTTTTTTAGTAAATTAGTAATTATCAGTTAGTAATTTAGTTAGTAACTTACAACTAAATTAGTAAATTTAGTAAACTATCATTAATTATTAAGTGTATTTAGAATTACAAATGTGTAATTAGGAAGGTCATAGAATGTAAAATTAATAAAATTTGTGTATATGTACAAAGATATTTTATATATATATGTATATATCTCTCTATATATAGTAATAAACAAATTACATTACTCCTAAATCTTTTCTCATGGTCCAGCCTTTGCACTTGCCTTTGTTGATGGCTTTGTTGAACTTTCTTTTCTTTGCATGAAATTTCTCTCATGCCTGGAGGTAAAAAAGGAAAAATCAGCAAAACACAGTAACATATTCAATGTATAAGTGATTCTAGACAGTACATAAGCCAAGTACTACAACTTTAACATGATTTTAGTCAACTATAAGTTGAAGGACTTTCATGCTTAGTTATGATTATTAATGTTCCAAAAGTTCTTTTTATAGCAGAATGGTACTTTTAAGATTCTTAGAGTAAGTACAGTTCAGGTAATTACATTATTCTGGAATGATTTGGTTAGAATTGAATATGTGAAAACTGTTCCTCTCTTAGAATCCCTGATCTTATGTTTCTATTTATTAACTTCCATTTGAAGTCAGTGTATCTGTTCTGTTGGAGTGGAGAAGAATGAATGGTCTAGTGGCCTTGGGAAATATGCTTCCATGAGCTTACAGGCTGATGTTTATAGAGCTGTTGTTGATAAAACTTAAATGAGGCTAGTGGAAGGATAAAAGCCTTTAGGGAAAAGTTTTTATACTTTCCTTATGAAATGTTGAGCTCCAAATTCTCCAAAACAATCTGGAAAAGGAAATGAGAGCCTCATGAATTTTTGTGGAGTCTGGGAACAAAATAGGCTTGATATTTTCAGCATTTAATTGAGACCGTATTATGTGCCAGCCCTGTGCAAAGATCAGAAAAACATAGATAAATAAGATAAAAACCTTGCTCTGAATCATTTTGTCTATACTGGTTTTCAGTCATTGGTACATATTAATCACTTGGGAAGTTTAATAAATATTTATGAAGGGGACACATGCTAGGCCAATTGAATCTTCATCTCTGGGAACAACGATTAAAAATGCAATTTAAAAATGCAATTTTAAGAGTATTTCTGTTAATTTTAATGTACAGACAGGATTTACTGAGGGTGAAAGTACAAGCAGGCTAGAGGAAGCAGAGCTAGAGGCCTTCTGAGAAGGCCTATGATTTAGTTGATGTTGCATGTAGAGAAGAATTCTGCATGAATTTTGAGGATTAAAAGAAGTCAGCTAAAAATGAAATGTGAATTCTAGAAAGCATAACATAAAGCATTTGGATGGGAATCAATAAAGGATGGGTATTTGGGTAAAATGGGTGAGAGAAGAAGATGAAGAGATGAGAAAGGAGAAAATGCCAGAGGTTCTTCCCCACACCCACTAGCATTTTTCCCCCTTTTCTTTCTTCTTTTTCTTCCCACCTTAGTAACAGAGTCAGAGAACATAGAAGAGATTAAAATTAGATGAATATTGGGAACAGTGAATTCTAGATGATGTATCAGACAGAAGGTAACATTTAGAGCAAGAATACTTGCTGGTAAAGATAGATATTCAGAGGAGAACAATGCCATCCTTAGGCACTCATTGGAATGTTATTTGTTGTTGTTTCTTGAGCAAGCTTATGGGATTAATGTATTATGGCCGGACAAGACAATAAGGGCTCTTAAAATTTTCTTTCCTATCCAGGTATATATGGGGGGTCTTGGAGAGTCTGTGTATTTGTTGGCAGTTCATTGGTGTCAATTTTTAGATCATGATAGGGTTAGCTGAAGACAAGAATAGACTCTGGGACCTTAGCATATGCTGTTTTCTTTCTCTAGAAAATTTTAGTTTGCTCTCACCTCATGGCCTCTTTTCCCCACAGAGCGCTCCAAGCTTTCATACTCCTCTCAATTTTCCTGTCATCAGGTAGATTATTCCTAACCTACCTGACCAGGTCGATTACTCTATTACTCAGGGTCAGTCTCCTGTATACTATTCCTTCTTATCTCAGAATGATTTGCCATTGTCATTTGACTTTTATTTTTAAGATTGTACTTTATTATTACAAATCCTTCCTGCATAGACGAACGTTTCATGGCATAGTGACCATGTTGGTTTTGCTCAACATAATATATTTACATCTAGCTCAATATCTCTATGAGGGCTTAATAAATACTTGCTAAATGAATGGAGGGTGATCACTGGGAAGAAGGGAAGGAGGAGAAAGAGAGAGACAAATCTGTGGCCATGAGGGACCGACTGAGATTTTGCCAGAGATAAGAGAGTTTTGTTTTGTCATTGTTTTAAAATAATCACTCTTTACAAGAGGGAAGCCTGAGCAAATTATGCAATTAACATCATGACTTTTGGCAATTATATCCTATACAACTTTTTTCCCCTTCCCCATTGTAAGAGGTTGCAGTGGAAAAGTTATGCTCTGGTGTCTCAAGAAAGAAGCTATGATGGAACTCACAGGGGAATCCAAGTGCCCTGGATGAGTCAATCCTCTCTGGCATTGGGACATTGGGATAGTGAGGACTGGTGGGGCCCCTTTCCTGATGCTAGTTGTCCTAAAACTTTCCTTTCCAACCAAACTACACAGCAGTGAAGATATAGGAATTTTTCTTGATATAATAGTAGCAAAAAACATGTGCATAGTGCTATATAGTTCATAAAATTTTTACAGCTGCTCTCTTTCTTTAATTATTCCAGAGCTCTTCAAATAGCTATTATTAAGATATGCATAAAGGCTTAGGGAAGTTAAGTTTTTGCTGAAGTTATTTAGTTAGCAAAATGTCATTTTCCAGACTTGTGCAAGACTCCCCCTGCCCTGCCTGTGCCTTTCATCTGCATTTAAATGGCATTCCTTTCCAGTTCATCAGAGTGCCAGAAATTCATAGCATCTTATAGGTAGAAAGAATCTTCAGGGCCACCCCTCCATCTCTGTACCCATTACAGAAACCCCTGCCATTGTGATGTTCACGGAGTAGCCCTCCCACTTTAGTTGAATATCCACAGCAATAGGCACTTTACTCTTTCCTCAGGCTGCCCATTCATTATTAAAGGGTCTAATTATTATCAACCTCCATACAGATGTCTAGTACCAGCAAATGTGCGTTTATAACCCAATTCCTGTCTGTGTTAGTGACAGTGGCATCATTCCTGAGCGTATTTTCATTGAAAAAAAAAAAAAGCTTCCAGAACACAAAATACTTTAACAGGAAGTAAAAAATATAAAAGTGTAATAGCAGGCATCAATAGGGATTATATGTGGGTACTACTGCCCTCTGGAGCCTCTCAGTACTTACTACATGAGGAACTCAGTCTATTTTGTGGTCAATCCTTGGCACCCTCTCCTGCCACCCTGTATTAGTTACACTCTCACCATGGTGGAATGTAGTAACAGAAATTATTATCATATTTATTAGGGCGAGGGCCTCTTAAGAAACATAGAAATGTAATTTTGAATTGGTGAGAAACTAATATTCCCCATCCTAGTAAATTAAAAAAAGGGGCAGGGAGGCAAGGCAAAAATAGTATGCTTTGTAGAACCCTTCAAATAATGAGTGTTGAAAAATATGTATAGCACTATGCTCACTGATTTAGTCCTTCAACCAATATTTATTATGCGCCTAATATGTCCTACATGTTAAGCATGGTGTTGATAATATAGCTTATGGGATTATGCCTCTGTGGTATACAGTCCACAATCTAGAGGGGAGACAAGGTACTTATTTTAAAAACTGGAAGTAAATGTGAAATTATACCTGAGATTTGTAGTCTCAAGAAGTGATTTTGTGTTTTGAGATGATTCAAGGAAAGTGACTCTGAGGAATTGCTGAAGACTAGAAGCATATTGAGGAAAAAGTGGGGCCAAAGTATATATAGCAAAGGCCCTATGTTTGGTTGGAACATGGTAAATTTGGGAAATGAAAGAATAGTGCATTTGAAGAACAGAAATTGAATGGGATCCTAGTGCCTGATGAGGCCTTTCTATGGTGAAAGTCAGATGTTCATTTCATCTTGACCCAATTTTTCTATCTCTATTGAGTTGGTAGTTCTTGGAGGTTATTCATCTATCCAATTGAATAGTTGGGATATTTCTTTCTCTCTCTCCCTCTCCTTCTGGGAACTATAACAGGTGCATAGACAAAAAATTAAAGATCATTCAATCTTGAAACAGAAATCAGATATCATTTTATTTCCAGTCTTTATAGATTCATGATAGCTTCTTCTAACTACATAATGACGGGGATTTCTGAGTCATGTCTTTGTCAAGTCCCATCTTCCTTTCTCCTGTGCTCAGTCTCTAACTCAATTCTAGAGTTTGGCTGCTCTACTTCCTTGAATTTGTCTTGGAAACCAAGAAAATGCTATGTTTTACTGATGCTAAAAAGTACTTTGCGATACACTTTCCCCTTGTTCATTAACAGTGGAAGAGTCCATTCATGGCATTTAACCTGGCAGGTGGTTCTCTGCCTTGAGTGAATTCTAGAGCTATTTCTTATTCTTCAGCTCTTAAAAACCATTTCACATGGACTGGTGCTTTGTAAATTCATGAATTTAGGCAAATGCATACATTTGCATTAGAAATTTGAAAGGAAACCCTTTCATTTATCAACATTTCTGCTGCTTTTCAGTTTCATTAAAAGAGAACAACAAACCTACAGAAAAAATAAAAACCATTTATCTTGACACCGTTCAATTAAACCTCAGGACCTTCAGGTTTTTAGGTTCTGGGAAATCTGGTGGCAGAACTTCATTTTACATATTGTGTGCTACCCAAGAAAACGAAATATTTAGAAGTCGGAGATTACCAGAGGCATGAAAAATACCAGTGTTTGCAAAAACTTACAATAGCAAAATGTTTACAGTCTTCCCAAATGGAATATTTAAAAAGTATCAGCAGGTAGAGCTTTGGGGTCAGATCTGAAGTCATATTGGCTGTTCCATGATGTTTGACACATGGGAGAAGTTATCAAAGATGATGTCAAGTTTTATTTATGATTTTCATTAGTCTTTGGGCAAGCTTGAAGAATTATTTTAAATGCATATTGACGTATGTTCATTCTATTTACTTTAAAAGTATTGAACTTCCCAACTGTTGAAAAAAATATATACTCTTCTAAGCTATAGACTTACTCAGATGTCTGTACTTAAAAGGCAAAGGAAGATCAGTAAGATTGGCTTCAAATAAAAGATATATATGGACTCTTTCCACAAGCAAATACACTATTAATGAATCACTGTAGTGCTTGAAACAGAGTAGGATAAAGCCAACCTGGATGTAACAGCAGAGGTACATACTACCTCTGTTGAGTGCCTAATATGTGCTGGGCTATTTTCTGCTTACTTGTACATTTTAGGCTCTATAATATTCACAAAGAAACTTCATGCAAGAAATGCCAGCCTGGATTACAAAAGAGGAAATTGCAGGTCTATTCCTGCAACATGCACACCTGAGATTTGAACCCATGTCTGTCTGACTTAGAGATGCTTTCTCTGTTTTCCACAGCCTGGACATATTGGTTGAGAAAACAACTAATCCTCTGTATTTTTTCTGTTTCCTAGCTCACCACCCACAGGAGACCTTTGCTCTGGAAATTTTTCAGCAACTGTGATTTGAGATTAATGGAGACTTGGAGATTCCGACTCTTCTGTCCTATCTCTCAGCAGAGAGCAGAGAGCAGTATGTTTGATGTAATGTGTCTGTACCCAATTTGAAATGGTTTTCTTTCTTCTAGATGTGTTGACCCAGATTCCAGCAAACACTCTCTCCTGATTTCAAATCAGATATTGCTTCCTCATAATATATCGCTTTTGGTACAGATATCCTGTGGTCTAAAGTATGAGAGACTCTTACAAAAGGTGTCTGAAGGAGGATTTAGTGGCCCCTTGGGATGGTCTCCTAAATGTCTGGGTAGAAATGGAAGGTCAGAGAGCTTGTGACTCAGCATTGGTCACACAGCTGGTGAGTGGCTTAAACAGGATTTTTTTAAAAAATTTATTTATTTATTCATGAGAAGCAGAGAGAGAGAGAAAGATAGAGGCAGAGACACAGGCAGAGGGAGAAGCAGGCTCCATGCAAGGAGTCCGATGTGGGACTTGATCCCAGGACTCTGGGATCACTCCTTGAGCCAAAGACAGACACTCAACCACTGAGCCATCCAGGTGTCCCTGAACCAAGATTTTAATTCAGGTCTGTCTGACTTTACTGTCTTATCCCTTTGCCAATTGCTAATGAGTAGGATTCAATCTTATACTTTGTTGTATCTTCCTAAGCATTTGGAACAGGCTTGATTGCATGACATTTATCTAAATAAATAACATTTTGGAAGGTGCCTGGGTGGCTCAGTTGGTTGGGCACCTGACTTCAGCTCAGGTCATGATCTTGGGGTCCTGGGATTGAACCCTGCATCAGGCTCCTTCCTCAGCAGAGAGTCTGCTTCTCTCTCTCTCTGTCTGCCCCTCTCCCCACTCATTCACTCTCTTTCTTTCAAATAATGAAAAAAATCTTTTAAAAAATGAAATTCTCTCTACACCCCATGCAGGGACTGCAAGCCTGCATTCTTTACAATTAATTTTCATCTCCCAATTGTCTACTGCATTTGACTCCAAGAATAGAGCTATTTTAAAGTGTTTATCCCTTCTCCCCCTCCCCATCATCTGTACTCTGTTTGACTCTCATCTAATATGGACAGGAATGTTCCATGCCTTCAACTTAGCAACCACTCTCTTAAGTAAAACAAGCTGCATTCTTTCCAGGTCCCTGCTAGAGGAATTCACCCCCAATTCATACCTGGGGGTGCTTTTATTTGTTCTCTTTAAACGAACTCCTTCTGTTCTCCAAGCAGCCCTTTCTTTTGAACTCTATCAACCCTACAAAATGGAGCCAGAATATTCCAAAACAGCACTTTTTTTTTTTTTGCAGAAATTGAAATGACCTAATACACTGATAAGTCGTGGCTGCTCTGGGAGGCTCATTTATAATCAAAGCTACATAATCCTTTCTTCTTTTCAAAGAAAGGAAATTCAATATGTTTATTGTTCAAGCTGTTTCATAGTAGTAAACATTTTATCTATGTTACATTCTCAACTATTATGATGAATAACATATATATATATGCATAAGCATATTGCAAATGTAATATACACACATGTATGTGTACACACATATGTATATATATGTGTGTCTATATATTATATATATTCGCATGTGAAAAAATGTATTTCATATTTAAGTCATCCAGGATGTTTCACACACAATAGTAGACATACTTGATGTTATTTTAACCTTGTTTCCACAGATTTGGGTATGAAATGAATATAATCACTGCCAGGCAAGACAGTAATGTACAAAGGGTATTTCTTTAGCCAACACAGCAGAATTTCTATGTTCACATGACTATGGGACATCTCTCTCAAAGTGATCCTTTTAAAAGGCAGCACAGTTGATGCAGTAGTTTCATCCTTCATCAGTAATATGTTGGGTCTATGTTTAGGGAATCTATCACATATAAGATAATACATCATTAAGATAATTATCATCATCATTAATATGGCTGGAATAGTAAATATATATTGGTTTTAGCTGTCTAACAAAACCCCTTTACTCTGTTCTTCCCTCCCACCTGACCCCTCCACCACTGACTAGCCCTCTCCTTAATAGTGAGGTCATCTTGTTATCAACATTCTGCCTCACAACCACAGTTGATTGGTCCAGCAGAGGGCTCCTGACCTTAGCTAGGCCAATCAAACCCCTTCCTAGCATGTTTTTTAGCAAGAACTGGAAAAGGACCAAGTCAAGTTTAGCAACTAAAACTCTAAGAATGGTAAAATTTGGAAGCTGCCACTGTGACATTTCCTCACATATGAAAGCACTGGTCTTCAGGAAGAAAGATGAAGAGTGTACTGGCATCTAAAAGCTAGCTACATCTCTGCCACTAATACCACCATCAACATACAGAAACAACAGGTTATATATGGAGCATCTGTGGAGCAGCATACTAAATGTTTTATGCTTGTTATCTCATGATGTAAGTTTATAAATCTTGTACCATGGTCTTTAACTTGCATAAGCTTATAGTCTGCAAAGATGATTGAACATGAAAACAGATAATTTCAATAATATCACTAACGTCTATTAGAGTTATGTAATCCTGAGCGAAAGTGAGAAATATTGGGTTGACTTAGTGGAGTCAATGAACGGGACTTCATTGTAGGAAATCTCATCTAAGCTGAGTCTTTTTTTTTTTTTTAATGATAGTCACACACACAGAGAGAGAGAGAGGCAGAGACACAGGCAGAGGGAGAAGCAGGCTCCATGCACCGGGAGCCCGACGTGGGATTCGATCCCGGGTCTCTAGGATCGTGCCCTGGGCCAAAGGCAGGCGCCAAACCACTCCGCCACCCAGGGATCCCTAAGCTGAGTCTTAAAGGATAGATAGAACTGAGCTAAATAAGTAAATGGAGATAGAAGATGTCCTTGAACAGTGCATGAAGTCAAGAAACAGTGCCAAGAACATTTAGAATTGCTGAAGAGTTCACCAAGAAGTGAAATAGCAGGATCTGAGGTCAAGGGGGTTAGTTCCAGAAACGCCTGATTGGCCATGTTCTGACTAGATCCTTCTAGTAATCACTGTGCTCTCAAAGGCTTTTGAACAAGGCCAATAATACATTGGATTTGCAGTTTAAATTGATTACTGCCATCATGGTAAAAGATGAATTTAAAGAAGACAAAGGTAAGGAAAACCAGTTGGACAACTATTACAATAGTCCAGGAGAAAAAATTATGACTCCTAATTTTAAGGTGCTCAAGGATGTTATACAGGCAGGCAGAAAATTACAATATCACATGACAGAAGGTAATATTCAGATGTGTACAAAAGGCTGTGAGAGAAAAAATATCATTGTATTATAAAGGCTTTATAGATGAAAGGATGTTTGATCACTTTGGTTTTAAGTTTTAGCAGGGCAAGAAACTGTATTCTTTCTGTTTACTCCTACATTCTTAGTGTTTAGCCACATTATTCTATAACATGTGTTTCAAACCATTAATATACATATAATATACAGACTCAAAATATTGATATTATTCATTTGAACTCCTAGGTAGCACAACCACAGAGCTAAGAAGACCTTTATAACCAGAAAACAATGGTTCCAATTTATAGTTTAAATATACTATGGAAATGCTCAGCAAATGATAAGAAATAGGACCATTCTGATCTTCAGAAACATTTTGTCTTATATTGTGCTTAAATCTCACTTATTTTTAGCCAATAAATGAAGAAAACACAAAACCCTGTTCAGTTCCCTCACCATTGCATGAACAATTCAATCACATAATCTCACTGGTTAATTAGCAAGTGTTGAGCAATAATGTTGAGTGGTATTCATTCTTCCTCTATGCTCATGAAATCATTGGAATCAAGGTCAGGGATTATAAATCTATACGTTTTCCTTGATACCAAAGCACCAGACTCTGAATCTTCTCCTTTTTTTTTTTAAGATTTTATTTATTTATTCATGAAAGGCACAGAGAGAGAGAGAGAGAGAGAGAGAGAGAGGCAGAGACATAGGCAGAGGGAGAAGCAGTTTCCATGCAGGGAGCCCAACGTGGGACTCAATCCCGGGTCTCCAGGATCACACCCTGCGCCCAAGGCAGGCACTAAACCACTGAGCCACCCAGGCTGCCCAAATCTCCTCCTTTTATCTGCATTCTTGGGATGTCTGCTAGATGTCTGGTGCCTTGGCAATAATGTAAGGCAAGAAGAGAGTGAAACAAGGTGAAATGTAGATATTCTAAGGCTACTTCAGGCCAAGAAATTCCCTTACTAATACTCCTAGCATTCCCATGTAATGATTTTCCTTTAAAGGAGTAAAAATTTAGGGTTTTATCTTTCCTTTTAGAAATAGAGTAAACTAACACAGTCTAGATGAGAGAGGGAGAGAGAGAAAGGCAAGGTTGGCTTCATAACCATGTGATCTGTGCTGCTGACTTAGAAGGGCCTCACTCTTGGTTTAATGTTCTGCTGTTGCTGTCTTGACATTATGACTAACTTTTTTAACAAGAGGCCCTGTGTTTTCATTTTGCACTGGACCAGTCCTAGAATGCATATACTATACACAATAACTATTCAGTAAGTGAATAATTTTGTGAGTGAACACAACTTTTTCCTGAAAAAATAAGTTGGAGATTTCCAAGTAGGAAAGGAACATGCTAAGTACAAAATAAAATAAAATAAAATAAAAAATAAGTAAGTAAGTAAGTAAATAAATAAATAAATTGTGCAAGAGCACAGAAGAGAAAATGACTTCTATGATTTAGGCAGTGCAAGAGGTTTGGTTCATGGCTGGGATCCATTAGGAAGAGATAAAGTTAGAAAAAAAATAGATGATGAAAATATTGAAAGCTTTGGATTATATTATAAAGAGTTTAGACATTATTCTATGGCTTAAGTAATTTTTGTAGTCCATTAAATAGGTAAATAACAAGGATCAGACATGAATTTTAGGAAGTTTCTCTGGATGGTAATAAACAGACTAATGGCTAGGTAGGTTTTATGGATTAAGCAGCAGAGGGATGTGCAGGAAGAAAAGTAATTTTCCCTCTACCCTTCTTAGTTCTTGGCTGATAACCATGTGATAGAAGACAGACTAACAAGAGAAAAACAGAATTTTATTGATATGCAGTTCGTGTACACATGCAAGATACCCAGGGAAAAATGAGTGACTCTCTGGAATGGCTTAAAACTCTGGCTTAAGTACAATCTTTACCTAAGACAAAAGCAGAAAGGTATGTGGGTGGGGGAGAGATCATTTGTGGGGAGGTTACAATGAAAAGCACACTGAACAATGGTAAGCTTTGATATACAGGTTTAAGTTGGTATCTTTTCCATTGATAAGATTCTCTTGTAATTTATTCTTCTTTTCCTGATACATAGAAAGAGACTTCCTTACATATGGAAATTTCCTTTATAAGTGCGAAAGTGACTTCTACTCTGTTTTCAGAGCTTTTCTTGTGTCTGGTATTTCTCAAAATAATCAGCTGAAAATAATCTTTATGCCAAAGAAGATGATTCTGGGGTGACATATTCTGCTAGCATTCACCTCTCAATCATGTTTTTCAGTTTTCACCACTGGTTTTATGTATATTTCTTTCCTGGGTAACTGATTTTGTTAAATGCTATATTAGAAAATATATGCTTATTAAATTTTATTTTTTCAGATTTTTCAAGCTAGAATATAAAAATAAAATTAGCTTTTTAAAAGTAACTGGCTTGTCTTTGCAATGAACTTACATTGTTATACATGATGATTCAACTCTTTTAAAATTCAAACAAGCACATTCCTATTTTGTATCTGTTCACAAACATTGTATTTATTCTATATGGTAGTTTATTTGGAGAATTCCCTGTTATAAGTCAGTTCCCCCAAAAGACTCAGCTACACACATTCCTAGTAGCTGTCTCCAGTTAAAGGTTTAATAATCATCTTAAACTTAACATAATCAGAAGGAGCACCATATTTTCACTCTCAAATCTGCTTTACCATAGTCCTCCCCATCTCAATCAATAGCAGCTCCATCACTGCCAATAGCTTCAGCCAAAAGTCTTGGAGACATCCTTGACTCCTCAGTATCTTTACATTCCACATCCAATCAGTAGATCCAGGTGGTTCAACCTGCTAAAATATATTCAGACTATAATTAAACTTTTAGAAACTGACCTAAAAACAAAGTTTAAAATATTTAATATCATTATAGAAGTAAATCTGAGAACTTTTACCTTTGATTGAGAGCTTTGGATGCTAAAACTTAAGAGAAAAGTAAAGTCAGTGTTATCCTAATCTTTCCAAGAGGGGATTTAAGCCATATTATCTGTGGTAGATTAAAGAATAAATAGATATTTGTGTATTAAAAAATACACAAAGTTGTTTAGGTTGAACCATGAAATTGTCATTTTTCTGGGTCAATATGATTGAATGTGGGTGAATTCATATGGTTTAATGAAATATAATTTTCTACCAACCTAGAGAAAATGAGATAGTAAGTGTAGTGTGCTTATATATGGAAGTAATCATCTGAAGAAATAAAATAAATATTAACAATTGCATGTGGACAGCAAGATAATTTATAGTTAAAACTTTCAATTTTTTGAGAATTAAAAAAATACTCATCTGTGGGATTATTGTATTTAAGGACTTGGGGAACTCTTCTGTGTACAGATATTTAAGCAGTCCCTTGGTGTTTCATTCTTCACTCCTGTCCTGTATTCATCTGCCATCTCTGAACCCAGAAATATTCACTGTTTCTAGTGGACATGATGGCCTCCTCCTAGGCTATCACCCTTCAGCTTGTCTCCACAACTATACTTTGCTCTGTCCTCATTCAGCATTCAACACTCTCCCTCTGCCTGCCTTCAGTCATGAATTTGTTGATATCCTTCATCTATTGATGCCTCTATTATCTTTACAATTACATCAAGTTAATTTCAAGTGATTAATCTGTATCCTGGCCTGCCATGTCTTCCAGTAAAAAAAGGCAGGCAAAGTATGAGCTCCCACATTTGTCCTTTGCAATTCTAGATGTGGGTTGTATGGAGAAATAAGATGGAATCCATAGCAAAGTGAAAATATCATTTTAAAATAAAATATATTTAATCTTAGGCAATATACTTAAATCTCTCCAGCCTGACTTCCTTATACATTCCATAAATAGCCTGAATTACATGATCTCTGAAACCATTTCTAGTCTTAGGATTCCATGATTCTGTAGGTTTTTAGGTTATATAAAGTTATGTAAGAATATATGAAAATGATTCTCTCTGTAAGTCCACTAGTCCATGAGCTCCTAAAAGGCAGGTGCATTTTCTTCTTCACTTTTCTGTATCTCATACCTAGAGTACTGTCATGTCTTTAACAATGATCTTTAACAAATATTTGTTAAATGACTAAAAAATATAATATTTTATCACTTATAATTTATATACATTTTATATAGTTATTATACCCAATAAATACTCATTATGCCTTTAATATTATGAAGTTCTATTAGTTAGTGGGACTGTAGAGAAAAGGTATGATATGTGCCCTTAAATACAGCATATTCTGGCAGAAAAATAATAGAGAAACAAATACACATACAGAGTACAGAATATTGTCATGTATGAAGTAATACGATATAGGAGAAGGAGTATGAGCTTTGGAGTCAGAAAAATCTGGAGTCAGAAAAACCTAAACCCTGCTGTTTGGCTACTCTGTCAGCTTGGAAAGCTTACTTGGCTTCTAGAGATCATACTTTTGTTTCAGAAATGTTATGAGGATTATATTATATGATATATCCAAACAACCTCACACATTGTAGGTGCCCCAAAATTCTATCATTATTAATATTATTACCAATGTACATACAGTTGGGAAAAAATCTAGTGTGAACGAATTAGGAACAGCTTTTCAGATGGGTTGATCTTGAGCTGATTCTTGAAAGACAAGAAGAAATAAATGAGGCAGGAAAAAGCAGATAATTAATCCTGGGCAGAGGAAAGAGCATGCGTGCCTTGTGAGGTCATAGGTGTTCATGGCAAGTAGTCCTGTTTGGCTCCAGCAAAGTAAAAGCTACCTGCAGGAGTCGTTCAAAGAGCAGATGGAGGAGGGAGTGAGCTCAGGGACTCCTCGGTCTGTGCCTTCTTTCTTCCTTCTGTACTTCCTGGGCAGAGGGCACTTCAGTGATTTCCTGTCCTAGTAACTAAGAGTTCTTTCATTTGGAGAAGAACATAATGTCATATTCTTTTCCACACACATATTTTCAAACTTTGAAAGCTATCATTGGTAAGAGGAAAACAAAGCTAGCTATTAGTGACTGTTGTGTTCTGGGTGCTTTTGTCTCTAGAGCAACATGAGAGCTAATCAAGGAGACATCTTTTCCTTAAAGTAATGTTATCTACCTTGGGCACTGCAACTCTGTACTTGCAGACAGCACCAATTGCCAGTGGTATCTCCTTGGAAGTATCCCACGCCTTTATTGTCCTTTTGTTCTATCAGTTGGGTGGTGCAGTACTTAATTCCACCTTTCAGGCAACCAATGCATTGGACTATTTGAGAAGTTAGTTCTAATGTATTACATTCAGGACAAAATAATCCTTGAAACAATCCAAACCTCTTTCCTCCTCCCTTTATAGCAATGCTCACAGACATGAGGAAGGAGCAGGTAGGAAGTCTCCTCTCTAAACACCTTGTTCTTGAAGGTTTACCAGAAGGCAGCTGATGAAGAAGAAAGGGTGAAAGTTAGGGCTTCAATGATGCTTTTACATACACAATCAATTCACTCCTCCTAACTTCCCTTCAAGGTATACATTCTTATCCTCATTCAACAAAGAGAGAACTGAGGCTCAGAGAGACTAAGTGGTATGTCCAAGGTCACTCAGATAGTGGTCGGACAGGTATTTAGACACAGGGTTGTCTAGCTCCAAAATTGATGTTCTTTCATTATCATGTGCTCTCCCCTTTCCCTAGCTAGTTACAACTTACTGTATTTTACCAACTACAAGACACATTTTTTTTTTTTTACATTATGAGCCTATCTGTAAAGGACATACATAGTGTGCTACCATTGCTGTTAGCAAAAGAGAGTTGTAACTATATGTCACTGCTTGTGTGTGCACAAACTTGGGTGTTGTTCTTAAAGCATGATTGATCATTGCAGTCCTTTGATACTTTCAACACAAGTCAGTTAAGGAACATTTAACAAAAGGGTGAATCTTAGTTGTTTTCTGAAAACCTTCCCTGATATTATGGTAAAATCAATAAATCACTAACATTATTACATGTAGAATGAGAGTCTGGGGCTTGGGAGAAAATCTCAAAGAATATATTACCTTTCAGAAATGCTGCAGCACTGATGCACTTGATGACACAAGAATATTGTACAGAAGGCAGTAATTAAAGATTCTTAGGCCAAAGTTATTCAGAATAGTCAAATTGGTTTTATTCCTATTGTTATTGTATTTTTTCTTGTATTACTATTTACATTTATTTTCTTATTATGTAAAATTGCTATATGCTAAAAATGTGTGTTCAAAACACCCCACATGGTCCTTGGGTCCAGTCATGAGTTTGCTGTCCCTCTTTAGCCAGATGTGTTTCCCAGAACAAGGTCTGACTATTACAAAATTAGCTGCCATGTTTTTGAGATCTTATCTTTCAAGTAGTGTGCTGCAGCGTAAATTATGTCCTTTAATCTTAACAACAACCTTGTCAAGTAGCTATTGTCTCCATGATTTTACAGAAGAGGAGATAAGAATTAGGGAGGTTATATAATTTACCCACGTTCATTGCCACTAGGAAGACAGGATTTTAACTAAGGATCTTTAGACTTAACAATCTTTCTGTTAAACATCACATTCTTTTAGTTTTCAAATTTTTTTGGACATGACACTGGAGGTACAGCGCTTTCCAGAGCACATGCAAGTACTAGCCCGTTTCTGGCTAATTAAATAACACATTTCTGTTTTGCCAACTGAAGGAAGAAGGCAAGAGTACCCAGAGCAACAGCAGGTGATTAAGTAAAGACTCCCACGTTTTTTTTTTTTTTTTTTTTTTTTTTTTTTTTTTTTTTTTTTTTTTTTTAGCACAGGGGAATCAGGTAGACCTTGGAGTCAAACATACCTAGGTTTGAATCTCTAATAAGCCACTCATGGACTGCAAGAACTTGGCAAGTCATGTAGCCTCTCAGAGTCTCATTTTTATGTAAAAAGGGTATGATAATCACAAGTCAGCAGGGTTTTTGATTGCCTTAGAGGAGATGATGAATGCGATTTTGTCACACTTAGCACACTGAGTAGCACAAAGTCACCATGGGGAGACAGTTCTCTTTTCCCTTTTCATGGAGTTAGTTCTGGGCTGCGTATCTCAGTCTAATTTTAGTCTTAGTTTGTTTTTTTTTTCAAGAAAGTTAAATTGGCTAAGGAAAATTATTTTCTATTTATTCTGCTCCAAAACTGGGTGGCCCATGTAATCTTTTATTTATTCAACACATATTCATTCAGCACAGTGATATGCCACACAATGTGCTGGGCATCAATATAAAAAGAAAAAAAAAAGAGCTTTGGCATCAGGATGTCTTATGATAGCCCTGACTCTGTCACATGGTATAATTGTGGACAATTAGTTCATTTTTCTGAACCTCACCTTGGTTATATAAAGTGAATAATGTTATTTTTTTCCAGGGTAGCTATAAGGATTGGGAGAGATAATAAAAATAAAAGTGTTTTTCACTAAGAAAGTGTTAGTGTAATAGCTAGTTCCTTTGACCTTGATAGTCTTGGGTAGAATCAAACTACCAGTTAGAATCAAACTAGTTTGATGAGTTGCAAACCACCTGATGGTATGTTGGCAAATGCTTAACAATGGACTCTCTGCGTGGGGGGATGGGTGAATCTCTGGTGTAGTGTTTGATGATTTCCAACGTGTAAAACTTTCCAGGCAGTTCCAGCCTACCACTGACCAGTGTTTCTCTTTCTTCACCTTGACAGCACACAGGTTTATCCCCTGGTTTCCCATGTAAGGTAGTATATTCACAGGTTCCAGAGATTTGGGTATGGACATCTTTGGGGCCATTCTTCTGCCTACCACAAATGGCAACCATTTATTATGCTTTCTGTGCATTAACTTATCCTCTCAGCAACTCAGACTCTTATTCCCCATTTTGTGGATAAAGAAACTGTGGCTCAGAGAGGTGAGCTTGCTAAAAGTGACCTAGCCAGCCAGTGTCAAACAGGTTTGAACTGAAGTCATTTAATTCCTGAGTCTGTGTTCTTACCCATCTCCTTCTGCTGTCTCCCCTGTCAAGGATTCAATAAACTAGTTCCCTGGTTTAGCAGAGAATTTCCATGGAAACAGTCGGATTGCTGTGGTGGTGGTGATGGAAGGGAGATTTATTCTGAAGTGCATGATGTGATTTAGAGTGGATGCTAAAAGTAAAAATTGATTTGGGTTGCATATCTGGTCAATGGTAGATGCCCTTCCTAACACTAACTAAAACCACTAAGAGGGTTTCTAGGCTTTAGCTAAGGTGATTTCTTGAAGCTTTGTCCACCACAGTCACACATAGAAAAACAAATGCAAACAAACAAACAAAAATCAGTTAAAATTAAATGAATGCTCTCCAAATAGCTGTATTGGAACCCAAAGCTGTCTTACAGAGCAAAAAAGCAGGGAAAATAGAGTAAATTCTACCTTTAATCTCAGCCAGATTTATTGTCATCTTGGAGAGAAAGGAAAGGCTTAGAAAAACCATGACTTGTAAAGCCATTTTCTGAAAAATAGCCCAGACACTCCTTAAGAAAATAGGTTAACTGAATTTTCATGAGAATGGTCCATGATGCTGAGGTTCTATGGTCAACAGGAAAAAGTGACCATGACAGAAAGACCAAAATGAATGTAGCTGTAGAGATATATTGTTTTATTATCACGTCTATTCCCATTGTTCCTTTACATTTCAGACCTCACTCCCCATTATATTTTGAGGACAGGAACTAACTTATTCAGTTTGTATCCATATCAGTTAGCCTACTGTTTAACAGGTGGAACATGCTTCATCAATATTGTAGAGTGCAAATGAATATTACATTACCTTTGTGGAGTGGTTCCAATATGTAATCAATCTGTGGATTGGTAGACCTAGCATCATCAGAGGAGATCGGAAAAATACAGGTTACCTACATTTATCACAGAGATTTTCAAGTATATGATCTACACGGAGCCCAGATTCTTCCATTTTTATAAAACCGTGCAGGAGATTATGAAATGCACCAAAGTTGTAGCACAAACAGCTACTCCTGTATGCAAATCCATAGGCAGCATGCTAGACTCACACTTATTAAATAACACTTGAGTTAATATCCCCAGTGAAAAGAGCAAAGGAAGAAATTCTTTCATTATTATGGGCCTCCCCCTATGTGCCTCAAACTGGGCCAGGGGAAGTCAGGAATAGCAGAATGATAATCTTTTTCTCTGAAACATAAAATTACTTTAGAAAACTAAGGATATCTTTTTGACTCAAATCTGTCATTGTCTGTTGGGCTGGTAAGTAACTTAGGAAACTTCAGGTAATAACTTGTGTTAAAGAGGGAGGTTAAAAGTGTTGATTTGGTTCAAGGGCATTGCAAACTTATGGCAGGAATGGAAGATTGGTACCAGTTACCATTGAAGGTGGTGCAGCCTGACCAGACCTTGTTTATGTCAGGCAGCAGTGTTCTCGCTGTAGACATTGAGGCATGAGCAGCAACATGAGCACCACTCACACAATTTGGCTTATATACTTTTAGCAGGAGCAAGACTACAGTTCTGGGTCTTAATATTGATGTGATAAGACTGGGTCACAAAGCCAGAGCAGAAAATGGAGGAAACCAGATGAAAAAAAACTGGCTGGCAAAGAAAGCTGATGTATGGATCTCATAATATGTAAGTGCGCCCTCTAATAATTCTTAAATACCTACAACCACAGAGATATTGTTGATATTGTTCTTGCTCATAGTATGGATAGAAAAACCTTGGCTATAATAAACAATGAGAATAACAAATAAATATAAAGAAATAGATAATAAACACAATACTGCATGACATGATGTAGTCTCTAAATTCAATATGAGTTCATTCCCAGAAGATATGGACAAAAAAAATAATGTGAAACAGATAAAAAATAAAAGTAGCAGGCAATGAAAGAACTGTTTTATTAACGAGTGGACAAGCATTTGATACCTTAGTGCCTAATCTGTAATTCATCTTTTAAGTCACCACTCCATCCATAAAATGTGGCTCAATGAATGGCCTGAACTATGAACATAAGGGCAGAAGGGACAGTGTTTCTCACTACATGGCCTGTATCATTTCCTTCCTCTTGGCATCTTCTAGGTGCTAGTGTTCTTATATATTGGAGTTACCATTAAAAGAAGACAACATCCCTGCTTTATTTTTCACCAGAGGACTCAATACTAGTTGATACTTTATTATAAATTCATTATTTTCAATTGTCTGCCATAGTGCCCCACACAAAAGCTCTGCAAGGAAAAGGACTTTTCTTGCTCACCACTCTATTCTCAATGGATTTTGTAAACCCTACTCATCAACTATTAGTTGAATAGATGAAGAAATGACTGAGTGAATAATATGAGTGGGCATAAAGTGATTAAACGGGAAATTCTGAGTTTCTTTTGAGGTATTGTCTGAAGGGATAGCTTATCGAGCATAAAACCTATAAGGAATAGTGTCACTGGTCATATAAGATATACACTTGATATTTTCACACCAAACAGAAAATGACTCTTGATGCCAAAATGGAATATAAAATCTCTCAGCTTAAAACCATGTACTAGGGGAGCGGGACAAGATTGTGGAAGAGTAGGGTCCCCAAGTCACCTGCCCCCACCAACTTACCTGGATAACTTTCAAATCATCCTGAAAACCTACGAATTCAGCCTGAGATTTAAAGAGAGAACAATTGAAATGCTACAGTGAGAAGAGTTGGCGCTTCTATCAGGGTAGGAAGACGGAAAAATAAAGAAATAAAAAAGCATCCAAGGGGGAGGGGCCCCACGAGGAGCCGGGCTAAGACCGGGGCGAGCGCCCCCAGGACAAGAAAGCCCCGCCCTGGAGAAGCAGGAGCTTTACCAACCTTCCGGGACAGAAAGGGCTCTCAGGGAGCTCGGGCAGGATCCCAGGAGGGGCAGTGGAGTCCCCAGGTTCCCGGGGTCACTAACAGAGGAAGTGCGCCCTGGGGGGCAGAGAGCCACACCCCGTAGGCGGAGTCCGGTAAAGGGCTGCAGCGCGCCCAGTGGGGCCCCGGGAGCAGCTCATGCGGTGGCTCTGCAGAGGGGGCTGCGAGGCCCGGGAACACGATTCCAGCGGCACAGGCCCCGGAGCCCAGTGCGCTGGGGGACACAGCCCAGGATCCTATGCTCCCCCTGGGACAGACAGAAGCCAGGAGGGCACAAGACAGGAAGCTTGAGGAAGCTCCTGCCGCAGGGCGTCCCGAGCTGTGCAGATCGGTGCCCCCACCCCCAGAGCATCCAGGCCCCTGCGGTCTGGGAGCTGCCGTAGTTACTGCGGGAGCTGACTACAGGGCAGGAGAGCTGGCCGCTGCCACTGTGGTTGTTCCTCCTGGTGTCACCCTGTGCCTGGGACGGAGTAGGGCCACCAGGAAACAGGGGCCTCACGGAGTCAACAGCTCCCACTAAGCCGTGTACCTGGCAGGGGGCGGGGTACACACACCTGAGAACCAGCACAGCAGGCCCCTCCCCCAGAAGATCAGCTGGAGGGACAGAGGAAGAGCGAGTTCTGGACTGAGCAGCGCTGGAAAGCTCCAGGGGAAGTCAAGGAACTTACAAGTATATAGAATCAGAGGATACCCCTCCTTTTGTTGTTGTTGTTTTCTGTTTTGCTTTTGTTTTGTTTTGTTTTGCTTTTGGTTTTTGTTCTTTGTTTTCCCCCTTTTCTCTCTTTTTTTCATTCCTTTTTCTACTACATCTTATTTTTAGCCACTCTGCACTAAGCAAAATGACTAGAAGGAAGAACTCGCCACAAAAGAAAGAATCAGAAGCCATACTCTCTCCCACAGAGTTACAGAATTTGGATTACAATTCGATGTCAGAAAGCCAAATCAGAAGCACAACTATAAAGCTACTGGTGGCTCTGGAAAAAAGCATAAAGGAGTCAAGAGACTTCATGACTGCAGAATTTAGATCTAATCAGGCCGAAATTAAAAATCAATTAAATGAGATGCAATCCAAACTGGAGGTCCTAACGACAAAGGTTAATGAGGTAGAAGAACGAATGAGTGACATAGAAGACAAGTTGATGGGAAGGAAGGAAGCTGAGGGAGGAAAAAAGAGAAAAACAAAAGATCACGAGGAAAGGTTAAGGGAAATAAATGACAGCCTCAGAAGGAAAAGTCTACATTTAATTGGGGTTCCAGAGGGCGCCAAAAGGGACAGAGGACCAGAAAGTGTATTTGAACAAATCATAGCTGAGAATTTCCCTAACTTGGGAAGGGAAACAGGCATTCAGAGCCAGGAGATAGAGAGACCCCCCCCCCCTAAAATCAATAAAATCCATTCAACACCCTGACATTTAATAGTGAAACTTGCAAATTCCAAAGACAAAGAGAAGATCCTTAAAGCAGCAAGAGACAAGAAATCCCTAACCTTTATGGGGAGAAATATTAGGTTAACAGCAGACCTCTCCACAGAGACCTGGTAGGCCAGAAAAGGCTGGCAGGATATATTCAGGGTCCTAAAAGAGAAAAACATGCAGCCAAGAATATTCTATCTAGCAAGGCTCTCATTCAGAATAGAAGGAGAGATAAAGAGCTTCCAAGATAGGCAGAAACGGAAAGAATATGTGACCACCAAACCAGCTCTGCAAAAACTATTAAGGGGGACTCTGTAAAAGAAAGAGGAAGTCCAAAGAAACAATCCACCAAAACAGGGACTGAATAGGTATTATGATGACACTAAATTCATATCTGTCAATAGTAACTCTGAACGTGAAGGGGCTTAATGATCCTATCAAAAGGCGCAGGGTTTCAGACTGGATAAAAAAGCGAGACCCATCTATTTGATGTCTACAAGAGACTCATTTTAGACCTAAGGGCACCGACAGCCTGAAAATAAAAGGTTGGAGAACCATTTACCATTCAAATGGTCCTCAAAAGAAAGCAGGGGTAGCAATCTTCATATCAGATAAATTAAACTTTATCCCAAAGACTGTAGTGCAAGATAAAGAGGGACACTATATCATACTTAAAGGATCTATCCAACAAGAGGACCTAACAATCATGAATATTTATGCCCCGAATGTGGGAGCTGCCAAGTATATCAATCAATTAATAACCAAAGTTAAGACATACTTAGATAATAATACACTAATACTGGGAGACTTTAACACGGTGCTTTCTGTAAATGGCAATCTTCTAGCACAACATCTCCAAAGAAACAAGAGCTTGGACCAGATGGATTTCACAGATACATACAGAACTTTGTATCTGAACACAACTGAATACACATTCTTAACAAGTGCACATGGAATTTTCTCCAGAATAAACCACATACTGGGTCACAAATCAGGTCTCAACTGATACCAAAAGATTGGGATTGTCCCCTGCACATTTTCAGACCATAATGCTTTGAAACTAGGACTAAATCACAAGAAGAAATTTGGAAGGAATTCAAACACGTGGAGGTTAAAGACCATCCTGCTAAAAGATGAAAGGGTCAACCAGGAAATTAGAGAAGAATTAAAAAGATTCATGGAAACTAATGAGAATGAAGATAGAACAGTTCAAAATCTTTGATATACAGCAAAAGCAGTCCTGAGAGGGAAATACATGGCAATACAAGCATCCCTCAAAAAACTGGAAAGAACTCAAATACAAAAGCTAACTTTGCACTTAAAGGAACTGGAGAAAGAACAGCAAATAAAACTTACACCCAGCAGAAGAAGACAGTTAATAAAGATTTGAGCAGAACTCAATGAAATAGAGACCAGAAGAACTGTGGAACAGATCAACAAAACCAGGAGTTGGTTCTTTGAAAGAATTAATAAGATAGATAAACCATTAGCCAGTCTTATTAAAAACAAAAGAGAAAAGACTCAAATTAATAAAATCACAAATGAAAAAGGAGAGATCACCACCAAGGAAATACGAACTATTTTAAAAACTTATTATGAGCAGCTATATGCCAATAAATTAGGCAATCTAGAAGAAATGGACACATTTCTGGAAAACCACAAACTACCAAAACTGGAACAGGAAGAAGTAGAAAACCTGAACAGGCCAATAACCAGGGAGGAAATTGAAGCAGTCATCAAAAACCTCCCAAGACACAAAAGTCCAGGGCCAGATGGCGTCCCAGGGGAATTCTATCAAACGTTTAATGAAGAAACCATACCTATCCTACTAAAGCTGTTCAGAAAGATAGAAAGAGATGTAATACCTCCAAACTCGTTCTATGAGGCCAGCATCACCTTAATTCCAAAACCAGACAAAGACCCCACCAAAAAGGAGAATTGTAGACCAATATCCCAGATGAACACAGATGCAAAAATTCTCAACAAGATACTAGCTAATAGGATCCAACAGTATATTAAGAAGATTATTCACCATGACCAAGTGGGATTTATCCCTGGGATGCAGGACTGGTTCAACACTCATAAAGTAATCAATGTGATAGATCATATCAGCAAGAGAAAAAACAAGAACCATAGGATCCTCTCAATAGATGGAGAGAAAGCATTTGACAAAATACAGCATGCATTCCTGATCAAAACTCTTCAAAGTGTAGGGACAGAGGGAACATTCCCCAGCATCTTAAAATCCATCTACGAAAAGCCCACAGCAAATATCATTCTCAATGGGGAAACACTGGGAGCCTTTCCCCTAAGATTAGAAACACGACAGGGGTGTCCACTCTCACCACTGCTATTCCACTTAGTACTAGAAGTCCTAGCCTCAGCAATCAGACAACAAAAGGAAATCAAAGGCCTTCAAATTGGCAAAGAAGAAGTCAAACTCTCCCTCTTCGCAGATGACATGATACTGTACATAGAAAACCCAAAAGACTCCACCCCAAGATTGCTAGAACTCATACAGCAATTCGGCAGTGAGGCAGGATACAAAATCAATGCCCAAAAGTCAGTGGCATTTCTATACACTAACAATGAGACTGAAGAAAGAGAAATTAAGGAGTCAATCCCACTTACAATTGCACCCAAAAGCATAAGATACCTAGGAATAGGTATCTTCCTATTCCTAGAGGTAAAGGATCTATACCCTAAAAACTACAGAATACTTCTGAAAGAAATTGAGGAAGACACAAAGAGATGGAAAAATATTCCATGCTCATGGATTGGAAGAATTAATATTGTGAAAATGTCAATGTTACCCAGGGCAATTTACACCTTCAATGCAATCCCTATCAAAATACCATGGACTTTCTTCAGAGAGTTGGAACAAATCAACCTAAGATTTGTATTGAATCAGAAAAGGCCCCAAATAGCCAGGGGAATATTAAAAAAGAAAACCTTAGCTGGGGCATCACAATGCCAGATTTCAGGTTGTACTACAAAGCTGTGGTCATCAAGACAGTGTGGTACTGGCACAAAAATAGACACATAGATCAATGGAACAGAATAGAGAATCCAGAAATGGTCCCTCAACTCTATGTCCAACTAATATTTGACAAAGCAGGAAAGACTATCCACTGGAAAAAAAGAGAGTCTCTTCAATAAATGGTGCTGGGAAAATTGGACATCCACATGCAGAAGAATGAAACTGGACCATTCTCTTATACCAGACACAAAGTCAAAATGGATGAAAGATCTAAATGTGGGACAGAAATTCATCAAAATCCTAGAGGAGAACACAGGCAACACCCTTTTTGAACTTGGCCACAGCAACTTCCTGCAAGATACATCTATGAAGGCAAGGGAAACAAAAGCAAAAATGAACTATTGGGACTTCATCAAGATAAGAAGCTTTTGCACAGCAAAGGATACAGTCAACAAAACTCAAAGACAACCTACAGAATGGGAGAAGATATTTGCAAATGACGTATCAGATAAAGGGCTAGTTTCCAAGATCTATAAAGAACTTATCAAACTCAACAGCAAAGAAACAAACAATCCAATCATGAAATGGGCAAAAGACATGAAGAGAAATCTCACAGAGGAAGACATAGACATGGCCAACATGCACATGAGAAAATGCTCCGCATCACTGGCCATCAGGGAAATACAAATCGAAACCACAATGAGATACCACCTCACACCAGTGAGAATGGGGAAAATTAACAAAGCAGGAAACAACAAATGTTGGAGAGGATGTGGAGAAAAGGGAACCCTCTTACACTGTTGGTGGAATGTGAACTGGTGCAGCCACTCTGGAAAACTGTGTGGAGGTTCCTCAAAGGGTTAAAAATAGAGCTACCCTACAATCCCGCAATTGCAGTGCTGGGGATTTACCCCAAAGATACAGATGCAGTGAAATGCCGGGACACTTGCACCCCAATGTTTCTAGCAGCAATGTCCACAATAGCCAAACTGTGGAAAGAGCCTCGGTGTCCATCGACAGATGAATGGATAAAGAAGATGTGGTCTCCGTATACAATGGAATATTCCTCAGCCATTAGAAACGACAAATACCCACCATTTGCTTCGACGTGGATGGAACTGGAGGGTATTATGCTGAGTGAAGTAAGTCAATCGGAGAAGGACAAACATTATATGGTCTCATTCATTTGGGGAATATAAAAAATAGTGAAAGGGAATAAAGGGGAAAGGAGAGAAAATGAGTGAAAATGTCAGTGAATTTGACAGAGCATGAGAGACTCCTAACTCTGGGAAACGAACAAGGGGTAGTGGAAGGGAAGGTGGGTGGGGGGTTGGGGTGACTGGGTGACAGGCACTGAGGGGGACACTTGACAGGATGAGCACTGGGTGATATGCTATATGTTGGCAAATTGAACTCAAATTAAAAAAAAAACATGTACTAGTCAATATAGTCTACGTTAAATGTGGTAAAAATAAACTTCACAGTTTAGCCACTTAAAATAAAATATAACTTGTTTTTCATATCACAGCCCCTTGAGCAGTTCTCCTAAAAGCTATGATTTGGAAATCTAAGCTCTTTCCATCCGTGGCTCTACCATCTTTAACCTTTTCTTCTCAAGGCTTCTCAATGCAGATAGAGCAGGGAAGCTACATGTGCCATGTTGGCCAGGACTTGAAACAATGTACATGTTTCCATCCCTATTACATTTGCCTGGTCTCATTGAGTTGTAAGAGTTCTATACACTATAGTCATCTTGTGTGCCAAGGAGGAAAATTAAGTGATTTGGTGAGCACGTGCCATTTTCTCATTTTACATTTCCAACACTGAGTTTAAAAATAAGTAGAGTGGTGGTTTGTCTAGCCATAGCCAACACCTATAGAAAATAGAGATAGGAAATAAAATAGTCAAAAGAAATCCTTGCATAAAGATCCAATCACAGATATTAATTAACTCAGCCACTAGGATATATGAAGTTATTACTATGTACCACTGTTCCCATTCTCTAGAAGGGAAAATAAATGAGCCACTATGAAGTAAGATAAGTACCTTGATAGAGAAATATAACATGTTGTGTAAAAACTTTAGTAATATTTTAAAATAATAATTACTAATATTTTGAGCACTTCAAACTCCTAAAGGTATTACTGTATTTATTTTTTACAATGCTAAAACAGACTCTGTTACTATTGTTTTACAGCTGGGTAAACTAAGGCTTCGAGAAAGACCGCAACTTGCTCAAGGTCACACAGTAATTAATGGACTTTGCATAATGGAATAAGCAATGATTAGCCCTGTAATGAAAGTTTTCTTTTTTTAATATTTTATTTATTCATTCATGAGAGATACAGAGGGAGGCATAGGCATAGGCATAGTAGGCTTCCTCTGGGGAGCCCATTGTGGGACTCAATCCCAGGACCCCAGGATCACACCCTGAGCCAAAGGCAGAAGCTCAACCACTGAGCCACCCAGGCATCCCTGAAAGTTTTCAATATAAGAACTGCATGATTTCGCCCCCAAATAAAAATAATGCAAAACTCTCAGGAGAAAATCCCCATGAGATGAGCATGAGACTATTCCATGACGACACAGAGATTCTCGCCAGCTCCTAAATGAAGAACTAGAGGTGACGGCAGAACCCACTATACATCCCCTTAGTCTGCTGCAGAGAGGTCTAAAAATAAAGCTCCCAGAGCTCCCATTCCAGAGTGTGGGTCCTACCTTTTTAAACAATTATTTTTGTTTTCTGTAGTTCCAACTTAAAAAATCTCAGTCACTGCAAAAGTCTCTCATTTTCTCTTCCTCCCTCTACCTAATTTATCTTATCCCTCTCCCTAGAGAGAGAAGTAAAGCAAAGCAGGTGTTCCATCTGAAGCATCTGTCCTTTATGCTGGAATGTGCTGTGCCTGGCAATGTGGTCGCATATCCACATAGACAAATAAGAAAACATTTGTGAATGCATGCAGTCCCATTGCAAGTAAATAAATTTTATGCTCAGCTCAAGTAATTTATTGTTTTGGTGATTGATGTAGGAATTAGTAAACAATTTAACTTATATTTATGATATTCTTGATATAAAAACCATTATTTTTCCACATTAAAAAGCAAAACGAAATAGCTAGAGTTCTGCCTATCTTTAGTATGTCCTGCCTCCCCAGCCCTCCAGCTCCTTTGCTAAAATTTAAATTCCTAGGCATGTTAGTTTCCCACCAAGGTAAAAAAAAAGTTTCAATAATTGCTCTGCAAATTAGAGAAGCTAGCTAGGATAGGATACTTAACTTGGATATTTTCCATTGCAATAATGTGGAAATAACCTATTTAATGAGAATAATATAATGAGGTGGGGTAACAATTTCATCCTTGAGCCAAAGTTTCATTTTTCTCTCCATGGGATGGATTAAAGAGGTGGATTGAGCAAGGAGCTCACCTGGCGAACCCACTGTTTTTGCAGATGTAAGTGGCACGCAGCTGGCTTTAACTGCTGTGATTTGCTAACCCGTATGTGGTAGTACATGAATTAAAGAGGAGCTAAAACTGGGGAGTGGGAAATGCAATTTTTAGCACAGCCTCACTGTCAGCAATGGGAATTGCTTTTCTAACACTGAGATTATCCTTGATGAAAACATTCTTCGACATGCTCAACATTGCCTTGGGATAAATTCTTCCAGAAACCATGGAACGCTTCCTCATCATTTTGCAGTTTTATGGCATTTTATTGTCTACTTTCTGGAATGTTATGAAGCTTATGTACCATCCTCTGCTGTTTCCTGAGTGGCATAACCAGGGAGTTCACAAGTAAAGAGACTGAGATCATTTAATTCAAATTAAATACTTCTTCGAGCATGTGTTAGGCACTAGGGAGACAAGAACAATTAAATTTTTAAAAAAAGTCTAATAGGCAAAGCCTACATTTCAGTCAGGCAAAAAAGAGTCCTTAACCTATGCCCACCTCATGCCAGCTATGAGAATGTGGGGAATTTACTTAAATTCTCTCAGGCCAAGGGCTCAGTTTCCCTCTATGCAAAATGGGAATAATAACACTTACTCCCATCATGTTATAAGGATAAGTAATGTGTGCAGAGTGTCTGATACAGAGTAGACACCACGGTATGGAGCTGTTATAATAGACACTGGTCAGGAATTCAAGAAGAGGATAAAATTAGTGGAGAGTCTGGGAGCACAGAATTATGGGGAGGAGAAGAGTGTGATTTCATGGCTACTACAGAGCCCCAGGTGATAAACTGGGTCTCACTGAGGATATCAGCTCTGAGGATTAAACTACTTTAGGAAGGCCACAATGATATCCAAGAGGAGCTCATTCAGTAAGGTTAACAGGGAGACAGGAAGAAGATGGATTGGGCTAACTACTAATGATTTGTCCATTTTTCTCTATGTTTATTTCTATGAATTTGTACTTTAAAATGCCCAATAATTTTTTATAGACCAATTTATGCTCTTTATTGGAAGACACCAAAAAGGACTTAAAATGCATGTGTGTGAGTGTGTGTGAACACCACAAACTTCTGGGCCAACCTCAAAATCCAGGTGCATAGCACATATATGGGGATGTGTTTTGGAAAGGTAGCCTTTTTTTTTTTTTTTTTTTTCACACGAAGCCTGACATCTTACCTAAACTGAGCTAGCTAAATTCTGCTTTACAGGAGCTGATGGCAGAAGGTGGGGAGGGTTCTTGAGAATGGATCACAGTCTGCTTCTCTGGAATCTAGAGTTTCACAGCTTGTCCCGAAGGCAGTCAGAATACACAATGACATGCTTTGACAAACAAACTAACAACAAACTTGAAGCATATTTGGACCCTCAGGTGAAATCAATTAAACACAAAAATGATTTTCTCAAAATTTCAAAATTGTTTAGTTTAATTTTTACATATTATATATTAAACCATGTGTTTGGATCCAGATTAAAGTTTGGAACAAATGGAATAGTTTGTACATAAAATATGGTTATAAAGCAATTTTAACATTTTGCATAATAAAGTAAAACACAACATAATGCTATGAATGGTGTAAAAGATTCAATTACATTAAATACAGGATTGAATGGTTGCATTACAAATGAAAAATCATAGTTTTTATTTGGTCTGAGCAAGAAGAGCAAACATACAGACTATGATAGTTATTCTATACACAAACACCAGACTGAGAAAAATCCCACATGATTCTGAGGCTGTCATTTTCAAGTATGTGAATAATAATCAGTGCCAAATAAGTATTGACTTTAAAAGGCTAAACAATATCACAGCTAATCTGAACTAAAGCTATTAATTTTAGAAAGGTCTAAAGTGGCTTGGGAAGAGGATTGGAGCCATTGTGTTACATCTTCGCTTAAGTTACTTTCCTTCTGCAATTTATGTGGTCATCTTTTTTAATGTGGAATGTTATTAGCAAGTAACATGCTATCTTATCTCAGAAACGCTAAAAGAAAAACAAGAACAAATGAATTGTCAAAAAAGCCAGAGAGCCAAAGACCATAGTAAAGAAAAGTAATGGGGCGCTGGTGACAACAGGTGCAATGACTTGTTTTTTATGATTTTTTTCTATTTGGCATAAGGTATTTTTAAAAAAATGCAAATTAATAAATGTGCACACACTCGCTGCAGAAGCATAAAGCCTATTTTGGCTTTGTGTTACAATTGTTTTATGGCAATGTTTCTGACCCATTGTCATGATGACTCATGGAGGATGATGTTCATATGTCTGCCATTCTAGGCCTATACAGATTTGTGGATGGAACTGTAAAAGCTTTTGTGAGGAAGTACAATAAACAACCCCACAGAAATATTTTCTTTTCAATGAAGCACTCATAAAAAATATTTATTGTCAGCAAGTGAATAATAAAATTAGTGCCAAATAAGTATTTACTTTAAAAGGCTAAATAATATCATGTCTAAAATTATTAATTTTAGAAAGGCTTTTATCCCCCAGACTTCTGTTCCAAGGTATTATTAAGATGAATAATTTTATATGATTTCAGGATAAGCACATAATTTATTTTGTTAAAACTATGATGGATAGAATTTGACTTTTTAAAAAGATTTTATTTATTTGAGAGAAAGAGAGAGCACAAGTTAGGAGTGAAGCAGGGGGGGAGGGAGAGGGACAAGCAGACTCTGTGCTGAGCATGGAGCCCAACATGGGGCTGGATCTCAGGACCCAGAGATCATGACCGGAGCTAAAACCAAGAGTCCGATACTTAACCGCTTAAATGACTGAGCCACCCAGGTGGCCCAGAATTTCTGACTTTCAACCCATATTATGTAGTACTGATTTTTTTTCATGGTATTAGCTCAGCCTAGTTGCCTTTGATTTGGTAATAGGCGCATGTTTTTGTGAATTTAGTTACAGAAATATCCTATACACTTCCTTCACTGATACACATCAAAGAGATAGATGCATAGGAATGCAATTGGTTGGGCTACGTCACATAGATAGGAAGGTGGTAGGTTATGGGCTGTCTCCCACTCAAGAAAGCATAACAAAATACAAATAATTGTGAAGTTATTAAAAATAATCTTTAAAAAAGATAATCTTGAATGTACCACAATGGGGTTTTTCAGTAAATTCTTCACATACATTTGACCTTAAAAATCATTGAAAATGCCAGAAATATATAACCTGATATAAACTCTGCAATAATAGTACTCTAACATTGCTGCTGCAGTATGTCCAAAACTATGAAAGTACTGCATTGTCCAAAAAGAACTGATACTTTTGTTAGTGCAGTCCTGCTTATAGAAGTTTTGTAGTAGGGTGAGCAGAGCGCTAATTTGAGGTAAATGTTCATGATTCACATTGAGGCTCTCAAGCTAAGTAACTGTAAGTGGTCATTTTATTTATTTATTTTTTTAAGATTTATTTATTTATTTGAGAGAGAAAGTGTGTGCACAAGCTGGGGGAGGGGCAGAGGGAGAGGAAACTTCAAGCGGACTCCCCACTGAACATGGAGCCCAAGGCTGGGTTCAATCCCAGGACCCTGAGAGTATGACCTGAGCCAAAACCAAGAGTCAGTCACTTAACCAACTGAGCCACCCAAGTGCCCCATGATTTTTTAAGAAGATTAAATGAGATACTGTGTTAGGTGCTTATCCCAGTGCCTGCAGCGTAACAAATAATCTAAAAAAATATTAGCTGAACTTATTATTTGGTTGATGAAAGCAAATGATATGTAGCAGAGAATAGAATTCTTTGCCACAAGAATGTAAGTGTAAGTAATAGTGACATTTAACATGGTCCCTTTTATGGTTTTACTTTCCTGGATTCTGATAGAAGAATAAGAACAGGATAAAACAGTGGAAAAAGTGAACCAACAATGATGTCTCAGGTTTTGACTCACTTCAGTCTGTCCCCAGTGGGGAGCTCTGAAGTATGAATGGTCTGACAGTCATAGTCTCAACCTGGGACAGAAGAGGTAGCCTTTGCTACCTGGCCCAGGCACTCAATCACTGGCCACAATATAATGATCTGAGGGAGATGGGACTGGGGAGGGGAGTATTCCTACCCAGTAGCGGGCAGTTCTCCTGAGGAGGAGGCAATACTTGAAGCAGCTGGGGTGGCCAGTAGGAGGGATATGGGCAGAGCACTACCAATAGTGTCTCTATGACTCCCATTCTTCCTCAACGGGGGCTACTCAGTAGCAGAGAAGCCTTCTGCAGAGTATTTAGCTAAGTGTATGCCTGCCCTCCAAATAACCCTTTCTCTCATTCTCTTTCTCTCTCCCCATCCCTGATCTAGATCCCTCTTTAGTTTCTATTGTGATTAGCTTCTGTCCGTAATGTCCTCCATTTCCAAATATTCCAGGTCAGACTGGTGATTTCCCTGTGTCTGCCCTGACATGTCTACTAAAGAAGCTTTCAGCATCTGTGTCCATAACTTGAGTGCTCCCGCCTTTTGCAGTGTGTGGCACTACAGACTGTACTGGGTAAGGCAACATATCCTGGGTTTGAAACTTACCGCTATTACTTACTGGCTTAGTGAACTGCACATTGGTTCTTAGTTTCTTCATCTGTAAAAATAGAAATAATATTGTCACCTACCTTTGAGAATTCCTTGATAATTCAATGAGCTTATATGTTCAAATTACTTAGAACAGCACCTATACAAGATGGGCACTAAACATTAAGTATTCATAGTGACAAAATACAGAGGCTGCCTTTTTCAACTTCAGACTCTATCAGTCATGTTTTTTCTTCTCTTTGGTTATTACCATATCTCTAAATTACCATTGCCCACATTTGTCAAGTTTGGGATATAAGACCTAATTCTTCATCAATGTCAGGAAGCTTTACTAATGTCTTCTGCCTATAAACAATTTCCAGAAAAACCTTAGGAGTGCTCTCTGTTCCTATACAAAAGAGGTTTGGTTTTCAGCGAGGCAATGGATGACTTTTAGATCAACTGTTGTCTAGAGGACTCTTCACCATTGAAGCTCTTTCTTTTTATGGCAGTTTCTTTTTCATCTCCTATCTACTGTCTCCCAAGTTCCAAAGACTGAGACTAAAATTACCTCATGGAGATAAAATTTTAGTCTTTAAAAATAATGTGTACCCTGTTTGGCTGCTACAGTGCTCACTTAATCCTGAAAATTATCCTGAGATGTATCTCCATTGACTTAGATACTGAAGCTTGGAGAGAATCAATTCAGACAAAAAGTCACAAAGCAGGTTTTGGTGTTTAAACCCATTCATCTTTACTAGTTGTGGGCTATCTGAGCTGCCCCAGCAGTGCTACCCCCATAGATTTCTCTTCCAAGGTTCTAAATGGGAGAGATGCCCAGGCCAGGTTCTAAAGCATCGGTTGTGGCTCATTCCTTACCAAGGTTTATACTCAGAGGAAAGTAGATATTAGTTGGTCTGCTCTTGTTATCTAAGCAGTTACTTTTGAATTATCTTTTTAGTGAATAAAGAGAGGATAAATGTCACTTCATAACTAAGGTATATTGTCATTTCAATGATCACTGGAGCCCTGATTTCTTCTCCATTTACATTGTGAATTTTTGGAGATTTTCACAGAACACACTGGAGGAAGAGCTCTGCTGTAATGGTTGCTCAGACCATTGCACCGCTTCACAGTGGTGACTCTGGGCAGTTGTCAAACCTCACCATGCCTCTCTTTCTTCCTCTGTCAAATTAAGGCTAATAATGCTGGCTCCTTATGAGATTATGGAGAACACATAAGATATGTATAAAAGTGCATATTTAGGGATCCCTGGGTGGCGCAGCGGTTTAGCGCCTGCCTTTGACCCAGGGCTCGATCCTGGAGACCCGGGATCGAATCCCACATCGGGCTCTCGGTGCATGGAGCCTGCTTCTCCCTCTGTCTATGTCTCTGCCTCTCTCTCTCTCTCTCTCTCTCTTTGTGACTATCATAAATAAATAAAAATTAAAAAAAATAAAAGTGCATATTTAAATGTCAGCCACTATTATTATAGATGGTTCTGAGAAGACATTGGCATACATCTTTTGTGAATAAGTATTAACTAAAGACTTACAGTATCTTTGGATAAATGTAAGATTAATGATTTTAATAAGAAAACTATTAGACAAATATGTATGTGGAACATTCTATATGATGATTGGCATAGATTCTTTAAAATTGTCAATGTCATTAGAATAAAAAAGTCAGGAGCATTGTATTAAAGGGTACTAAAGAGGTAAGATACCTAAATTCAATGTGCGATTCTCTCAATTGGATCCTGGAATTGAAAGGAAAAAAAAAGTTACAAAAATGTTTCTCAAACTTGAATGTGTTTAGAATCACTAGGATCCTGTTAAGTGAGTAGAGTCTGAGGTTCTACAATTATAACAAGCTCCCAGGTAATACAGTTGCTCAGTCTGCTGACCGCACTATAGATAGTAAGGGCTAAATGGACAATATTGGAACACTGGGGATATTTAAATGTGGGTCACATATTAAATAGTATAACTATGATAAAGTGTAATAAAGGTTTTATGCATATATGGGAGAATGTAATTATTTTTAGGAGATACCTGTTGAAATACTCAGTGTTCAGATACTATCATATGTAAAACTTACTTTCAAATTGTGGAAAAAAAAGTATAGGTGCATGTGGCAGGGGAGAGGAACAAATTGGGCAAAATACTAACTAAATTTGACATTTTAGTTGAAGATCTATAAGTTTGAAATTTCTCAAAACAAATATATTTGAGAAAATAAAATGGCTTCTCTCTATGGTAATTTTTACATAAGTTTTTAAGATAGTTCTTTTCTCATCCCATCTTAGGGTAAAACTTAGGTAAAACATCTTTACCTCCAACATTCTCTCCCTGTTCAATTAGGTATGTACCCCCAGAAGTTTTTCTTCAGAGTAGGGGTCTATCTTCTGGGTGAATTGGTTCATAGTTATTTCTGGTTGAAAGAAACAAAGTCAAGGAAGCTATAGAGAGCGATGGTGTTGAAGGTGACTCAGTTTGAAAGGTATTGCCCATTGCATAGCATCAGTGCTTGAAATATTGCCACAAATTAAAGGCAATGCACACCTGGTGACCCAGAAATCTTGATACATATTTATTGAACTCTTTTCTCAATATTCTGGTATTATTCAGTGTCAGTCTCTCTTCTCTGCCCCCACTCCTTTCAGGCTTTGGATAGCCTTGTTCTTTTTCCTACTTCATTTTAAATTCTGACTTCCTAGTTTCAATGAAACTCTCTAAATGTACTGTCCTGGTAATCTTCAAATATGCACTATTGTTCCATTGACTACAATCACCATGCTGAACCCCAAACCATTTCACAACTGGAAATCTACCTCCAGATCTCCTTCACCCATCTCTCATACCCTTACCCCTTTTTCTCATGGCAACCACCACTCTGTTTTCTGTATATATGAGTTTTGTTTTGTTTTTGTTTTTGTCTTTTAGATTCCACCTAAAAGTGAGATCATAAGATATTTGTCTTTCTCTGCTTGACTTTTCTTTTTTTCTTTTTTCTTTTTTGCTAAGCTTAATACCCTCAAGGTCCATCCATGTTGTGGTAAATGGCAGGATTTCATTCTTTTTTATGATGAGTATTTTTCTTTGCTACAGGGTAGTGAGAGCACTTCTAGGTATTGAGCCATTTAGAATCCACTTTGTATTTTTTTTGGCACTTTGTATTTTTTATAATGAAATTCAAATGACTTTTGTTGGAATCTCCTCCACAACTCTTCAATGTTATTAAAAATGACCCATTTCATCCCATGAGCATCGTGGCTTTCATTTAAGTTAGAAGAGAAACAGTATTTTCCACTATTACTTAGATACAATACAATATTGAAAATGCTACCACTTTTCTGCCACCATTATGAATGAACCTACCTGGGAATGGAGCCAACATAAGGAAGCAGAGCCAAGAAGTAGATCGAGAAGAAAGTCCTGTCAACCTAATGTCAATCCCTGAAACAAGATATTTGTTATACCAGCAAGAAGTAGCCCTGGACTTTAAAGTTATATGAACCAATAAATTTCCTTTTTCTGCCTAAACCATTTTACGGTAGCTTTTCTGTTGATCACAACCAGAAGATATCTTACTGATACTAATAGATACCTAGAAGAATAAGTGTCTTTGAGGGTATGTACATTTAAAATTATTATAGATGAAATTATTATTTCATATCATATATATTGTCTATATATAAATTATTATTATATATAGACGAATTACCGTTCCATAGACTCTGCCAACTTAAAACACAACAAACTCCTCTCCGTCAAAAATATTATAAACAATTTTATCTTTTGATAAAATATAGTAAAAACATAGTATCTTTTTAGAGGCACCTGATTGGCTCAGTCAGTTAAGCATCTGCCATTGCCTTTGATCTTGGGGCCTAGGATCTAGCATCAGGCTCTCTGCTCACCAAGGAGTCTGCTTCTCCTTCTCACTCTCCCTCTGCGCTGTCTCTCTCTCTCAAACAAATCAAAAAAACCTTAAAAAATCATTTTAAACTGAATTAGTTGATAACAAGGTAGGTTGATAGTTTTTTCATACATGTTTGACCATTTAATTTTTCTTTTATGGCTTTACTGTATGTACATTTTTCCTGTTTCTTATTGGATCATTTATATGATTTTCAGATGGTTTAAATATATCCTTTATTATATAAATATAAGGTGAGTATATTTTCTTTTAAACCACTCCTTTCTTGGAATTTTACAGTATTCTCATATAGATGTTTTAAAATTTTACTAGTGACATCTGTCAATAACTTTCTCTGTACTTGATACATTTTTGCCTAGTTTAGAGGTTATTCCTAAATTATACTAACTTCCTTAAGTTTTTTAAAATTTTATTTTATCCTCAATTATTAAATTTTAATTTACTGTTTGCTTTTTAAAACACTAAAATATATTTTTAAGTTTTCTTATTTTATTTATGTTTTTTGGTATAGTTGACACACACTGTTACATTAGTTTCAGGTACATGAGATGGTGATTCAACAATTTTATAGGTTATGTTATCCCATCACAAATGTAACTACTATCAGTCACTGTATACTATTATAATACCATTGACTATATCCATTTGGTTATATATTATGAGATAATATATAATAAATAACCAATTGTGCTACATATTATTTGTTAAATAGTTCATTTTTTCTAAGTGATTTGAAATGTTATTTTCATCATTTGTTGTATTCTTTTTTTAAAAGATTTTTATTTATTTATTCATGAGAGACACAGAGAGAGAGAGGCAGAGACATAGGCAGAGGGAGAAGCAGGGAGCCTGAAGTGGGACCCAATCCCTGGACCCAGGATCATGCCCTGAGTCAAAGGTAAGTGCTCAACACTGAGCCACCCAGATGTCCCCATTTGTTGTATTATTATACCTAAGTTTATTGCTTTATTTTATTCTGCTTCACTAATCCATTTTAATTTTCTCCTTTTGAACTCAGTTACATACAATTTTATTGATCATATTCCTTTGTTTTATGACATATTGCCAACATAGTTTTATGAATTCATGGTTTCATTTATTTGGTTGGCTTGACAATTTTAAAAACACCTACAAATCCATCACTGAGAGCAAAATCCAGGACTTTGACAATGACCTACATCTAACTATTTGGTTATCTTCCTCCAATCTTTTTTTTTAAGCTTTTATTTAAATTCCAGTCAGATAACATATAGTGAAATAGTAGTTTCAGGTGTACAATATGGTGATTGAACACTTCCATACAACACTCAGTGCTCATCATAGCAAGTGCACTCCTTAACTCTCAACACCTTTTGAACCTATTCCCCTACCCATTTCCTTTTGGTAACCATCAGTTTGTTCTCTATAGTTAAGGGTTTATTTCTTGGTTTACCTCCCTCTCTTTTTCTTCTCCTTCACTCATTTGTTTTTTCTTAAATTCCATATATAAGTGAAGTCATATAGTATTTGTCTTTCTCTGACTGATATACTTTGCTTAGCAGTGTACCCTCTAGCCCCATTCATGCTGTTGCAAATGGCAAGATTTCATGGCTTGCAGTATTCCATAATATATAATGTAATATGCCATATGTGGCATATTCCATATTATATATATATTATATATATATATATATAAATGTAATATGCTATATATATATATATTACAGGTCTTATAACTGTTTGGTTAAGTTTATTCCTAGGTATCTCACTGTTTTTGGTGCAATTGGAAATGGGATCAATTCCTTGATTTCTTTTTCTGCTGCTTCATTATTGCTGTATAGAAATGCAACAGATGTCTATATGTTGATTTTGCTGAATTCATGTGTTAGCGCTAGCATTTTTTGCTGCAGTCTTTTGAGTTTTCTAAATAGAGTATCATATCATCTTCAAATAATGAAATTTGACTCCTTTGTTGCAGATTTGGATGCATTTTATTTCTTTTTTTTTTGTCTGAGGCTGAAATTTGACTCCTTTGTTGCAGATTTGGATGCATTTTATTTCTTTTTTTTTGTCTGAGGCTAAGAGTTCTAGCACTATGTTAAATAGTAACCGTGAGAGTGGACCTTCCTGTATTGTTCCTGACTGCAGGAGAAAAGTTCTCAGTTTTTCTCCATGGAGGATGATATTAGCTGTAGGTTTTTCATATATGGCCTTTATGTTACTGAGCTATGTTCCATCTAGGCCTACTTTGTTGAGGGTTTTTTATCAAGAATGGAACCTGTAGGGGAACCTGGGTGGCTCAGTGGTTGAGCATCTATCTGCCTTTGGCTCAGGTCATCGTCCCAGGATCCTAGGATCGAGTCCCACATCAGGTTCCTCTGAGGGGACCTGCCTCTCCCTCTGCCTATGTCTCTGCCTCTCCCTCTGCCTATGTCTCTGCCTCTCTCTTTCTCTAGGTCTCTCATGATTAAATAAATAAAATCTTAAAAAAAAAAAAAAGAACGGATCCTGTATTGGACTGCCTGGATGACTCAGCTGATTAAACATCTGACTCTTGATTTCAGCTCAGGTCATGGTCTCAGGGTTGTGAAATTAAGCCTGGCACTGGGCTCCACACTGGCATGAAGCCTACTTGGGATTCTCTCTCTCCCACTCCCTCTTCTCTTTCTCTCTCATACTCAAGAAATTAAATAAATTAAAAAGAATCGATGCTGTATTTTGTCAAATGCTTTTTCTGCATCTGTTGAGAGGATCATATGGTTCTTATCCTTTCTTTTTTAATATGATGTACCACACTGATTGATTTGCAAATATTAAACCACCCCTGCAGCCCAGAAATAAATCCCACTTGATTGTGGTAAATAATTATTTTATTTATTTATTTTTTAAAATATTTTATTTATTTATTCATGAGAAACACACACACACAGAGAGAGAGAGAGAGAGAGAGAGAGAGAGAGAGAGAGGCAGAGACACAGTCAGAGGGAGAAGCAGGCTCCATGCAGGGAGCCCGATGCAGGACTCGATCCTGGGACTCCAGGATCATGCCCTGCGACAAAGGCAAGTGCTAAACCACTGAGCCACCCAGGGATCCCCTGATTTTTTTAACATACTGAATAATCTTGCTGTTTTGCTTAAAATTACTTCTCCAAAAGGGATATAAAAGATATATAGTTGAATATTATACTAAGCATTCTAAAACTTATTATATTTATTAACCCATCCAGGGCAGGGGTCAGAAAACTGTTCTGTAAAGGATGAGATAATAAATCCTTTTGGCATTTCAAGCCATATGATTTCTATTTGTAATTATTTGACTCTGATATTGTACGTGAAAGAAGTTGTAGGCAATACATAAATTAATGTGTGTGGCTATGTTCCAATAAAACTTTATAAGAATAGGCAGTAGCTTGGATTTGGCCCATGGACATTGTTTGCCAACCTTTTGTCTAGGGTTTTTATTTTTATAAATGATGTATAGTAGGGAACTAATATTTTTTTCATAAAGATTTAGCAATTCATTTAATTTCCAGTCATTCATCATTTCTACTCTTCCTCACTAATCTGATATGCAACCTCCATCATATGTCAGTTAAATGTATATCTGTCTGGACTCTATTTTACATCAGTAATAAATTTTTTCCAGTACCATTATCACATTTTCTCAATTAATATAGCATAGAAATTCTTATATCAGGGAAGGTGTTATTTCCTTCTTTTATTCTATGCAAATGTTTGACTATCCATTGCCCTATTATTCACCTAAAAATAGATTATATATTTTCCTTGTCAAATGAAATAGCTACCTCCTGGACTGAAACATAGCTTGTCACCTGCTTCAGTCAAGTATGGTAAGCCTTGATGATGATTTCATGACATAATTCAGTCCCATTTTATTTAGGAGCAGTTGTTATCAAGTTATACTCTAGTGGGAACAAAAGATTCTAATGCTAAATTAGAACTATTTCCATTATTCCCAGGTGTGATGAAATTTTTTTTCAGTAAATTTATCTAAAAATTTTGGAATTTGTTATTTTCACATACTAAAATCTATATAAGATGTATTAGAATAAGTATGCCTAGTTGCTGAAACAATACCTCAAAATCTTATTGGTTTAAAATAGTAAAGATTTAGTTTTTGCTCATATCATAGTCCCGTGTAAATTGGTGACAGTTGTGCTCGATGCAGTCATTCAGGAATCCAGAATCTTTCCATATCATGTCACATCCATCTTTAACATAATATTTCAGTAGGACAGGAGAAAAGTATGTGAAGAATCATCTAGATGATCTTATGTGTCAGTCATGGAACACATCACTTCCACTCAATTCTACTGCCAGAATGCTGTTTATGATACCAAATTTATTTCTAATGGTTAGGATAATGTAGTCTGTCTATTTGACTAGGAAGAAAATGAAGTACATTTTTAAGTTTATAGCACTTTCCTTGCCACAGATGATGGCTTATGTATCAAAATGCATGTTTGGGGGGATCCCTGGGTAGCTCTGTGGTTTAGTGCCTGCCTTCGGCCCAGGGTGTGATCTGGAGTCCCAGGATCGAGTCCTATGTCAGGCTCCCTGCGTGGAACCTGCTTCTCCCTCTGCCTGTGTCTCTGCCTCTCTCTCTCTCTCTCTCTGTGTGTCTCTCACGAATAAATAAAGTCTTAAAAAATGCATTTTAATTGTTTTAAGTTTGTGTTTAAGTGCATCATAGTGTTTTAAAAACTTACAGTGACTTTTCGAAAGCCATTAGTTTAAAAAACTTGAGGAAGACTTTTTTTTTTTTTAAGACTTAACTAAATAGTGGAAAGGTCTGTGAGTGTTTTACAATCAATTGTGTATTTCCCTATATAAAAGATATAGAAAATATAGACAGAAAAATATAAAGATAAAGCCGCTTAACAAATATACTGAGGCTATACTAATTCACTATTAGAACTATTAGAATTATTCAATTCTGTTTAAAAGATAAATTAAAGAAAAGAAATCTAAATATCTATTACAACTGGAATGTAGAGGGTATTTTATATGCAGGAAAAAAACCTAAATTCTAACATCTTCATTCCTATTTTTATTTCATAGGTTATGTGTTTATTTTATAAAACGCTTTCATGTGATTTTTCTTCTCTAATATCTTTGAAAATAGGTATAAACCTTATTTATGAAGTCATATTTTAAAACTTCCATTTAACTCTACATTGTCTATTCTCCACATTAACTTTAATGACTTTGAATAGATCAAATTGAAACCATGGTTTACAATAAACCGATGTAATGACACAAAAAAATTTATTTGTTACTCTTTAGTAACTGTGAATGATGCTGACATTACCAATGTTCTGAATTGATTTATAACCTCAGTAAGCCAGTAGAGGCCTATAGGGATGTTGCTGAAATGGAAGAGCAAGAGATTATTGAAGAAAAGGAGATCACCAAGGAAACTATGCTTCTCTCTGGGTATTTCATCCAAAGACTTTATGGAACCATTCATGTGCACTGAATAAACCATGAAAAATTTTAGAACTGATTACTCTAATTTTGATGAAATCTGAGAGTCTTTAGAGCAATAAAGCAATACAAATTTCTTCTGCTTACTAACAGGAACATTTTCTAAGGAAAAATAGAAGGAATCTTCAGTCCAAATTTCAATAGGCTTATATTTTAAGGGATCTCAGCAAGTCCACTGAAGGTATAAAATGATCACAGAAAAAATTTACACTATTAATTTTTATATTAACTGGTTTTTTTTACATAATTTAGAAATGTTTGGGGGCACCTGGGTGGCTCTGTCTATTAAACATCTGTCTTTAGTTCAGATGACAACCTTGGGGTCCCATTCAGGGAGGATCCTGCTTCTCCCTCTTCTTTCTGCCCCCTGCCCCCTGCTCGTGTTCTCTTTCTCTCACTCAAATAAATAAAATATTTTAAAAATAAGTGTTTGTAAATGAGGTGTTTTATTTTTGATCAGTTATTTTTAAAATAAATTCTGGTAATTTTATGGCATACATTACAAAAAATGTACTTTTGTACACAGTCCAATTATAAAATTTTGCTACTAGGAAGAAAATATTTCACTTATAGCTTTACTTGTGGTTGCTATCCATGGAAAAAGTTAATAGACTAAGGGACACTAACTTCAATAATTTAATTTTAAGAAAAGGCAGATTTTAAAATTTGCCTAACAATTGTTATAAGTATTTCTGTTAGTTATAATGAATTCCATTTTGCTGTGAAATATGTCTTAAGAAGTCAATTTCAGGTAAATGTGTAGCACCAAGATCTGGATTTTGGTTTGTCAAATTCTGGCAAGCAGGTGCAGAGATCAAAGAAACAGGCAGGCCATTCTAGATTGGTAGGAGGAAGTTTTAATAAGCAAGAGAACTTACATGCCAGGCTTGTCTTGGGCAGCAGCAAGACAAATAGATCTCTGTGCCTGCTTGCCAGAATTTGACAAGTCCTTATAGAGGCCTTAACAGGGTTCAGTTGCATGTACCATCTACAGAGTCTTAAGCTCTCTCAAGGTTGGGTCCTTAAAATTGTTCCTGCTGTGGAAAATTGAAAGCTTCTTCTCTAAAATCAGGAACAAGACAAAGCTGTCCACTCTCATCACTTTTATTCAATGTAGTACTGGAAGTCCTAGCCAGAGCAATCAGACAAAATAATAAATAAATAAATAAATAAATAATGGCATCCAAATTGATAAGGAAGAAGCAAAACTTTCACTCTTTGCAGATGATATGATCCTATATAGAGAACTCTAAAGGTTCCACCAAAAAAACTGCTAGAACTGATAACAATTCAATAAAATCACAGGATACAAAATCAATACAGAAATATGTTGCATTCCTATACACTAATAATGAAGCATCAGAAAGAGAAAATAAGAAGACAATCCCATTTACAATTGCACCAAAAAGAATAAAATACCTAGGAATATATTTAACCAAGGATGTAAAAGACTTATATTCTGAAAACTATAAAACATTGATGAAAGAAATTGAAGATGACACAAACAAATGAAAAGGTATTCCATGTTCATGGATTGGAAGAACAAATACTGTTAGATCTGCCCATTAATCTGCAGATTTAATGCAATTCCTATCATAGTGCCAAGAACATTTTCACAGAACTAGAACAAATAACCCTAAAATTTGTATGGAACCACAAAAGACCATAAATAGTGAAAGTAGTCTTGAATAAGAAAAACAAAACTAGAGGTATCACAATTCCAGATTTCAAGATATACTACAAAGCTATAGTAATCAAAACAGTATGACACTGACACAAAAATAGACGCAATCTTTTTCAAGTTTTTACTTTAATTCCAGTTAGTTAATATACAGTGTAATATTAGTTTCAGGTGTAAATTTAGTAAATCTTCACATACATACAACACCCAGTGCTCATCACAAATTCCCTCCTTAATATCCATTCCCTATTTAACCAATTCCCCCCGCTGATCTCCTCTTCAGTAACCTTCAGTTTGTTCTCTGTAATTAAGAGTTTGTTTTTTGGTTTACCCCTCCTTGTTTTTCCCCTATGTTCCTCTATTTTGCTTCTCAAATCTGCATAGGAGTGAAATCATATGATATTTGTCTTTCTCTGACTGACTTATTTCATTTAGCATAATACTTTTTAGCTTCATCTATGTCACTGCAAATGGCAAGATTTCATTCTTTTTATGGCTGAGTAAAATTCCATTGTACATATAAACATCTTCTTCATCCATTCATCAATCAATGAACATCTGGCCTCTTTCCATAATGCTGCTATAAACATCGGGGTGCATATATACCTTCAAATAAGTAATTTTGATACATAAATCAATAAAAGAGAACAGAGCCTAGAAATAAACCCATGATTATATGATCAATTAATCTTCAAAAGAAACAAGATATTCAATGGGAGAAAGTCTCTTCAATAATGGTGTTGGGAAAACTGGACAGCAACATGCAAAAGAATGAAAATGGACCACTTTCTTATACTAAACACAAAATAAACTCAAAATGGATTAAAGACATAAATGTGAGACCTGAAACCATAAAAATCCTAGAGGAGAGCACAGGCAGTAATTCCTCTGACATCAGCCATAGCAGCATTTTTCTAGATATGTCTCCTGAGGCAAGGGAAACAAAATAAAAAATAATCTATTGGGACTACATCAAAATAAGAAGCTCCTGGGGCACCTGGGTGCCTCAGTCAGTTACGTGTTTGCCTTCAGTTCAGGTCATGATCCCAGGGTCCTGGGATCAAGTTCTACATCAGGCTCCCTGCTCAGCAGGGGATCTGCTTCTCCCTTTCCCTCTACCCCTACCCCTGCTCATGCTTTCTCTCTCACACTTTCTCTCTCAAATGAATAAATAAAATCTCTTAAAAATAAACAAAAAACTTTTTCACAGCAAAGGAAAAAAAAATCAATAAAACTGAAAGCCTATTGAATGGGAGAAGAAATTTACAAATGACATAACCAATAAAGGGTTAATATCCAAACTATATAAAGAGCTTAAATAACTCAACACCCAAAAAACAAATAATCCAATTAAAATTGAGCTAAAGACATGGGAAGACATTTCTCCAAAGAAGATATACAAGTGGTGAACAGACACATGAAAAGATGCTCAACATCACTAACCAGGGAAATGCAAATCAAAACTATGAGATATCACTTCACACCTCTCAACATGGCTAAAATCTACAACACAAGAGACAACAGGTGTTGTTGAGAATGTGGAGAAAAGGAACATTTGCACATTGTTTTAGGGAATACAAACTGGTACAGCCACTGTGGAAAATAGTATGGAGGTTCCTCAAAAAATTTAAAGTAGAATTATCATACAATCCAGAAATTGCACTACTGGGTATTTACCCAAGAAATACCAAAATACTTATATGACAGATTTATGCACCTTTATGTTTATTGCAGCATTATTTAAAATAGCCAAGTTATGGAAGTAGCCCAAGGGTCCATTGATAGATAAATGAATAAGGAACAGGTGGTATATATAAACAATGGAACATTACTCAGCTATAAAAAATGAATGAAATCTTGCCATTTGCAACAATCTGGGTAGATCCAGAGGGTATATAATGCTGAGCAAATTAAGCCGGAGAAAGACAAATACCATATGATTTCTCTCATATGTGGAATGTAAGAAACAAAACAATAAACAAAGAAAAAAAGAGACAAACCAAAAACCAGCTCTTCACTATAGAGAACAAACTGATTGTTACCAGAGGGGAGGGTGGTGGGGGGATGGGTGAGATAGGTGAAGGGAATTAAGAGTTCACTTAACTTGATAAGCACTGAGTATTATATAGAATTGTCAAATCACTATATTGTTCACCTGAACTAATACAACACTCTATGTTAAGTAAACTGAAATTAATTATTTAAAAAAAATTAAAAAGAAAAATACATTAGGACTAGTAATAAACATTATTTTCTTAAAAATATTTTGCTCAAAATCTTTTAAAACAAAATTTCTTTTCAGCTGTAAATTTGCCTTGATATTGTTGTTTCCAACCCCTGTAAAATGGGAAGAAAAATCTGAAATGATTAGGAAGCCATGTTGGAATTTCAGAGGTCAGGTACCATTCATTCCAGGTGGCAGGGTTCCCAAGAGGGACTCAGGCTCTGTGCTAAGGGTTAGTTCTCAGAAGAATTCAGCCTCTGTGTAGAGCTACAAATGGCAAGTTAATCGTGGGGTTAACATGGCAACTCAGCCACACATGGATTTTTTAAATGTGGAAAATGGAAACCACCCCCCCCCCCTTTCCAGCTATGTAGCATTAGTTCTTTATTTTAACCTGGTGTTTTAATGCTGTTAGGTTTAACTTGTGTTCATAGGTAGGTAATAACTGGGAAAGAGGGAGGTAAGCCAGTAACACAGATAATCCAGACCAGCAAACAAACAATAAAAAAGTTTACCTCTAGGGATCCCTGGGTGGCGCAGTGGTTTGGCGCCTGCCTTTGGCCCAGGGCGCGATCTTGGAGATCCAGGATCGAATCCCACGTCGGGCATCCCGGTGCATGGAGCCTGCTTCTCCCTCTGCCTGTGTCTCTGCCTCTCTCTCTCTCTCTCTGTGTGTGTGTGACTATCATAAAAAAAAAAGTTTACCTCTAAACATCAACTCATTTATCCATGAAATGCCATCCTAAACATTATCTGTAGGTAGTCGAAAGGCTCTATGAATTGTGGGAAAAGGTAACTTGTGATTCACTTCCATTTAAAATAATATGGCTTCTATGATGTGGAAATCACTTCATCTCATTTTAATTAACTCCTACTGTGCCATGCTAGATGCTAAAGATCTTGAAGTCAGCAAAATGCAGCCTCTACATTCAATGAATTTACAATTTAGTTGTGGGGTGTTTGGGAAGGAAGACAGGCAAATAAATAGGTACCCTTATGGTAACAGATACTAAATTCAGTCTCAGAAGTTGTCTTATTAATATTTTCAATTGAAGGAGGTGTAGGAAATTTCTGTAAGACACCATCTGTACTTTTTCTAGAGGAAAGGTAGGAGATGCATACTGCATTAAGGTCCAAGCGCATCCTGCTCCTTCACCTTCACATCTGAAGCTATTGCCCCAATCGTGAAATGCAGACCCACGAAGCTAGATTGGTTATAACGGGTGTTTGAATTTTACCGATAATGATGAATGTCCACACAGCTCAATGAAAAGGACAAGAGCACTGATGCTCCACGATGCAGGTGAGAGGTGTTTTGGAAATCAGTTAAAATACTAAGCCAAAATTCTTAAGATTAAATACAAAGCAGTACTTTTAACACTTTAATGGCAGGATGCAGGCATTATTTGTGTGTCTGATGGTGTGTGTGTGTGTGTTGGTACTGGGTTGGATCATCAGAAGTTAATTCTTCAATCAGTTTTTGGTGCCAAATTTTGGGAGGTGGGAGAAGAGATTAAGAAAATAAATATGCTGTGCCTAAAATATTTTACCTAGCAAAGACTGCAAAATTGAGTGAGACTTTGAGCCACCACAAAGAAGCAGTTCCTCAGGGGCTTTTTGCATTCCTCATTACCTCCCCCCGCCAAACCCCTGACACCCCTCACCCCCATACACAGATGCTCCTTTAGGAGGATTGTTTGTGGAGGAAGGAAAGTATGGTTAAAAGCAACAGAGTTGTGGAGATGCTGTGAGGGAATTGGAACCTCTAAACTTATGAAGTATGCATATGTGTGTGTTAAGGGGAGAAAAAAGGAAAGAGACTGTTTTTTTCATTTCTAGAAAAAAGTCAACTGTTACAGGATAACGTCCCTGGCAAAAGAGGCTGCAGCAGAACTGATAATATTTTGCTGAATCGGTGCTTTGGTACTTTACTTATGGTTTATTTTACGAAAAATTGGTATTTTTGCAGACAAAAAATTAAATTGGTTGAGCAAGTTATTGTGCTTTGAAAGATTTTTATGTACTCTGTGTGTGTTGTTTGTGTGCGTGTGTTTGTGAAAGAGAGAGAGAAAGGATATGTGTATTTAAAAAGAAGTGCATAGTGAAGCAGAACTTTTTTTTTTTAAGTTAAGAGAACCATTTAAAAGATACCTGCTGGGGTGCGTGGGTGGCTCAGTCCATAAGCGACTGGCTTGTGATTTTGGCTCAGGTGATGATCTCAGGGTTGTGAGATTGAGTCTCTCTGTTGAGCTTCCTGCTGAGCATGGAATCTGCTTAAGATTCTCTCTCTCCTTCTCCCTCTGCCCCTCTCTGCTCACATTCTATCTCTCTCTCTTAAAAAAATAAATAAAACATTTAACATTTATGTGAAAGATGCTTGCTATTTCTGTTGCTGATGGTGGCATGATCAAGCCCCCTGTGATAGAATGTCACTGGTTTACAAATGTCATCATCATTTAGGAAGGCTCTTTGTTCATAGAAAGAAAAGCAAATACCCATGTATTGGCCAGGTGGTAATGGGAGTAGGAACAGGATCCTTTTTTGGTTTTGAGAGAGTCTAGGATTTAAATCCTGTTTGAAGGTGAAGTTCCAGGATACTTACTTATCCTCACTTATTTGACCCAAATTTCCCTGAAAAAGAAATTTTCAGGGAAATTTCTAAAGGGAAAGAGGGCAGGATGGAGATTATTTCTTTTTGAAGACTCAAGTTACTAACTACTCTGGCTGGCTGGCTGGCAGTAAAGGACAACATATCCTTCCAAACTGTACTCAAAAAAAGGAAGAGGTAAGCTATCTAGGTTCAACATCAAGATCTGTATTGTTGTAGGGAGATGAAAACTGTGTGGCTGGTGCTATGACCCTTTCTGACACATCTTGCTGACACCATAAAGTGACTATATGACACACAGCCCAAACCAAGAGCTATTTGAAAATGGTAGTATGTGGGACGATGACTATTAATATTTAAATTAAGAAAAGAGGCATAATTTGATGTGTCCTGGACAAACTAGGGTACAATCCCCAGAAATTTGAGCCAGATTATTGGGGCAATCTATCTCTGTTGCTATAGCACTTTCTGAGATGCACAGAACTTTGTACCAATCTATGGACTTCCTGATTTCAAGTTAATGCTCTGTGGTGGTAAAAGTCAGGATACCAGGTCCTCTTGATTTGCTGTGAGAAATACAAAGTGCTGCTGGGACTTGAGTAAGCACTGTTGTGAGAAACTGGAACTTATTCCTAAACTCACAGTGAAAAACACCTGTCCTATAACCAGTAGTCTAGTGATACAGGAACATTTTTATTAGCAAAAAAGAGGACTTAACTTATAAATTCAGCAACATTAACATTGGAATAAGTGCGCAACTATGTGAATCAAAGGTTATATTAATTATAAAATTGCATGTTATCATGCAATAAATTAGTAACTCTTTTTCTTCCTAAGATAGACAGTGATTTACTGATAATCTGTTTTTTAAACAATCCAGAGCTTTTTCAGTCTCAGGTGTGGACCTGATGGATTGGTGCCTTGGTTAAGCTCTACTGTTTTCCCTGGCAGCTGAGAGAGATAAGAAACTTCAAAGCTGTGTGAGCAGGGAACGTTATTGCTATTGCATAGGGAGCATTCATTAGCAAGAAAGGCATTCCTAAATTTGGCGTTTATTATTTTAAGTCTTTGTTGTCTGAATCTTGCTGTGGAAGATATAAGCAGGGGAACATATTTTGTGATTTTGAATGGGAGAAAAATAGAATGATGAATTATAAATAAAAGTAAAACCATAAATTATAAAAGGGATGATGTTGAGATAGTCAATTAATTAGGCTTACTTAATAAAGTAATTTTAATTGCCATTCCTTTCTTGGTCATTCTCAGAAAGAATGCTAATTTCCTACATTTTTAGGAAGAACAGCTTGTTTTTTCTGTGATTATAAATCATCAGACATGGGAGTTGGTGGGGAGGAGGCAGACTGTGGACTGACATTAAGGATACACATAACGGAGTAGCAAGAAGGCCCTGGGAGAGGAAATTGGATGCTGGCTGTCATGTGGTAACTTCTCTACCCCTGTTTCTCTGAACTTGCTAAATAGATGGTGATTTATTTCCTTCCATGATAAAGCTGCAGATTAGGGATGGGATAGGAAGGTGATGGATCAAAATTAGGTTAAAATTATAGGTAGGTGTAAGAACATGAGGGTTCATTGGTTACTCTTTTCTGTTTTAAAAAAGAGAAAAAAATAAAGCAAAGGTAGGAAATGATTTTAATAGAATAAAGATCTATTTGATTTAGTTGTGTATCTTGATGTCCAGAAACTTGTTTAATTAGAGAATTGTTATGGATCTCAAGCCTTCTTTTTTTCTCTTAGCTCATTTATTCTGGCCTACATTCTATCCTTTAGGGGAGGTAATGTAGATGTGTTTGCCTCAGGATAGTGACGTTATTTATTGTTTCTCAGTAAAAGGACTGGTTTGTCCCTCCTCTGAGTCTCCATTTCTTCCCCCTGGATTTGTGGCTGGCTGTTCAGGTTAAACTGGTAGTGTAAAAAGATAGAATAATTGTTTTTTTTTTTAATCCAAGAATACAAGCATCCTATAAAGCTTTATCCTGCTGCAGTCCCCTGGTACCTACTCCACACTCCCCCCATCCCTCCCCTACTCACTTCCTATAGGAAACATGCAGTGATGTCCCCAGGGGAAGTGGATTCAAAGAACAACACTGCCAGTCCCACAGTGAAACCCTAGGTCTGGAGTTCCAATTTTGGGTAACAAATTCAATTTCTTTACTTGACATACAATTATTCAGTTTTTCTGTTTTCTTTTGTGTCAATTCTTTTTTTAAATATATATATATATATATATATATATATATATATATATATATTATTTATGATAGTCACACACACAGAGAGAGAGAGAGGCAGAGACACAGGCAGAGGGAGAAGCAGGCTCCATGCACCGGGAGCCTGACGTGGGATTCGATTCCGGGTCTCCAGGATCGCGCCCTGGGCCAAAGGCAGGCGCTAAACCGCTGCGCCACCCAGGGATCCCTTTTGTGTCAATTCTTACAAGTTTTAGCTTTCATGGCATTTGTCCATTTCATGTAAGTTGTCAAATCTTTAGCCCAAAGTTCTCTTATTCTTTTAATGTGTAGAGTCTGTGGTGACAAATACTAGACTTCAAACATTCATTACTAATGTTGTCCACTCGTATTGTCACTCCTTTTGTCACAAAAATTCCAGCCATAGGATCACTAATTCTGCTGATTTTTCTCAGAGCACCAGATTTTTACTTACTTTTATCTATTACCCCTTTTTAATATATTTTATTTCCAGTCTTTATTAATGTTCTTTGTTTTTTCTTTTCTAGTTTTTCAGGTAGAATTTTACACTGATTGTAGACCGTTCTTCTTTTCTAACATGTGCATGTTAAATTTTCCAGTTACTAGCTTTAGCTGTACCTTACACATTTTGTTTTGTTGTATTTTTTAAAAAGATTTATTTATTTATTTATTTCAGAGAGAGATAGGATGCACGTGTGCAAGTAGGGTGGGGGGAGGTGTAGAAAGAGAGGGAGAGAGAAGCCCAAGCAGACTCCATGCCAAGCATGGGGGCAGTCACAGGGTTCCATCTCATAATGCTGAGATCACGACCTAAGCTGAAATCAAGAGTCAGATGCTTAACCAACTGTACCACCCAGGCGCCCTGATATGTTTTATGGTAATCATATCAGTTCAAAATACTTTGTAAATTTTCTTGAAATTTCATCTTTGACCCATGAGGTATTTAAAAAGTGTAGTGTAATTTCTAGCAAAATAGGGTTAACTCATCATTTATTGTTATTTAGTTCTAATTTAATTACATTGATGTGAGAGGATACACTGCCTAATTCAGATTTTTTTTTAAAGATTTTATTTATTTATTCATGACAGACACACACACAGAGAGAGAGGCAGAGACACAGGTAGAGGGGGAAGCAGGCTCTATCCAGGGAGCCCGACATGGGACTCGATCCCGGGTCCCCAGGATCACACCTGAGGCTGAAGGCGGCGCTAAACCACTGAGTCACCAGGGCTGCCCTCAGATTTTTTTTAATTTAATTTCTCTCAATTTCTAATTTATGTATATTGTGGCTCTCTAAGTATGTAGATACCTTTAATTGTTATTTCTTCCTAATTATGTCTCTTTTTTAAATAAAGTATTGTCTGTGGTATTTCTCTTTTTATTAGAGTCTATTTTACCTGATATTAGCATAGCCAGTCCAGCCTTTTTTTTTTTTTTTAAAGATTTTATTTATTCTTTCATGAGAGACACACACACACACAGAGGCAGAGACACAGGCAGAGGGAGAAGCAGGCTCCCTGTAGGGAGCCTGATGTGGGACTCGATCCCAGGACCCCAAGATCACACTGTGGGCGAAGGGCAGGCACTCAACCATTGAGCCACCCAGGCATCCCCCAGTCCAACTTTCTTATGCTTACTATTTATATACCATGTCTTTTTCATCTACTTACTTGAAACTTTTCTGTCTTTATATTTTATGTATGATGTTACAGCAGCATATAGTTCAGTCTTGTTTTTTCCTATTTGTTAATTTCTACTTGTTAATTGGAGTATAAAACTAATAATGGCTTATGTAATTATTAATATAGTTGGATTTAGCCCTAACATTTCCTTATTTGTTTCTATATTCTCCCTTCTTGATTTTTTGGGGGAATATTTTTAGTATTTAATTTTAATTATTATTTGGCTTTTTTATATGTCTGTGTGTGTGTGTGTGTGTGTGTGTGTGTGTTGCTTTATTTGTAGGGTTCCTTTATGGATTACAGAATACATACATTACCTTTTACATCCTATTTAGAATTTCTCCTAGCATTCCCTACAGAACAGATCTGTTAGTGACAAATGCTCTTAGTTTTATTTCTTTATATCACCTTCATTTTCTCAAGTATATTTTCACTGGATATAGAATAGCAACATACTTTTCTTTCTTTCTTTTTCTTTTTTTAGCACTTTATAAAGAAATTTGTCTTCTGGCTTTGATGCTTTCTGTTAAGAAATCAACAATCATTCAAATCATTGTCCTCCTGTAAGTAGGATGTCATTTTTCTCTAAATGTTTTCAGGACTTCATATTTGAGTTTTAGAAAATTGTTTGTAATGTGTCTAGTGTTGTTTTCTTTGAATTTATCCTTTTTAGAGTTCACTAAGCATTTTGAATCTATAAGTGTATGTCGTGTATGTCTCATTAAGAGAGCTGTGACTATATCACAAAACATTTTTTTACTCCAATATCTTTCACTTTTCTAGATTGCCAAACATACATATATTAGACCTTTGATATCTCATAGGTTCCTGAGGCTTTGACCAATTCTTTCAATCTTTTCTTTCTTTGTTATTTTCACTATCATATCCATGTTGCTTGTGAGTTTATCCGGTAATTGTTTTTATTTCAGATATTAAATTCTTAACTTTAAAATCTCAATTTTTCAGGTGTTATTTTTATTATTTCCTGTTAAGATTTATTATCTTCTAATCCATTGCACATTTGTGATTTTTTTTTGTTTTTGACTTCGAGAAGCATAGTGTTGCCTTAAAATTTTGAAAATTCCAATATATACCTTTGTCGTGTTGGTGTTGCATTCTTTTCTCTTCTTTCTTTCTTTTTCTTTCTTTTTTTTTTTTTTAGAGTTGGGTTACATTTTCCTGACCCTTTGGTATGTAACAATTTTAGATTGTATCAGGCTCTAAGACCTGTTATAATCTTCTGTCAGAATGTTTAAATTTTTATATTAACAGGCAATCAACAAATGAGATTTGTACTGTAAGTTCTGTCCTGCCTCCTGTGGGTGGTGGTTCAAACTTCAGTTCATTGCTATGCTTTTTTATAATATTATACAAATGCATGATTTGAAACTTATGATGAGACTTTTATGATATTTTGTGCAAGTATAGTACATGTTCAAAACTTTTGCTGTGCTGGTTTGAATGGGCCCACACATATGTATTTCAGAAGTCAGTCTCATGTTAGTGGTTCAAATCTCAGCTCAGTGACCTAGGCCTGCACCACATTGGTTTGTGTTTGTTCCATGCTTGTTTGTTCAGAGTTTAGACTAAAGTTTGCCAATTAACTTTAAATTTCCCCATATATGCAAGGCAAATTGATTAGGTTTAAAGTGAACATTTGCTTTAGAATTAGTTCTAAGTTAGCCACTTATGGATGCGGAATTGTAGAAACTCCGTGATGGAAGTGGCAAGAATAACCACTGAAAATTAAGCAAGTCTATTTTGAGAAAAGTAAGGGACATGATGTAAATCTGAGAGGGAGTTCAGCATAGTAGTTTAAAGCATAGGACCTGGGATGAGATTAAACTAGAATAAGGTTCCAGGTCTCCTACAATCCAGCTCTGTAACCTTAGGGAAATTACTTAGCTCTCTGAACCTCAATTTTCCCAACTGCAGTGGGAAAGATGAGTCATCTCTTCTAAAGTTCTCAGGATAATTCCATATCATTGTGCAAACTGCTTGGCATAGGGCCAGACACACACACATTGAGATTTCAATATATGGCAAGAAAATATTAAAAGCGCACATATACCAAGTTGAAACAATGGCAGTGTTATGGGTTAGAGAAACTTTAAATTCAAAATGAGTCTCTAGCTCTGTATGTTTTAGTTTCTCTATCCATCACTTTGAAAGCGTAATCCCTGTTCTTTTGAAAGTATTCCTGGTGGAGTTTAATGCAATAATCTATGGGAAAATGTGTTGACAGCTATAGTGCTCCATATAAAATGCAAAGGAGTCTTGGTAACTGAATTTGATGGGACATTGTGTGAAGGGTAATAAGCAGAAAATATATAACACAATTAAAGTATCCTGAATATACTAAAATGAAACTAAGAGAAGAGGAAAAATGTTATTAAAAGCTCAGATCAATCAATAAAATAACAATATCTGTAGTATTATGTGACTTTGAAATTAAAAAGTGTAATGAAGGAGGTATTTGTAGCAAATTGAACATTTCAATAGAGCCAGGACACAAAAGTTACAGTACCCAGAGTATATTATAACAGACTTTTTCTTCCAAGTTTTTATTTAAATTCCAGTTAGTGAACATATAGTGTAATATTAATTTTAGGAGTAGAATTTAGTGATTCATCACTTACATACAACACTCTATGCCCATCTCAACAAGTACCCTCCTCAATCCCCATGACCCATTTCACCCATCATTCCTCCCACCTCCCCTCTGGTACCTTCAGTTTGTTCTCTATAGTTAAGAGTCTGTTTCCTAGTTTGCCTCTTTTTTAACCCCCATATATTCATCTGTTTTGTTTCTTGTATTCCACATATGAGGAAATCATATGGTATTTGTCTTTCTCTGACTTATTTCACTTAGCATTATGCTCTCTAGCTTCATCCATATTGTTTCAAATGGCAAGATTTCATTCTTTTATGATGACTTAGTAATATTCCAGTGTATATACATATAATATACACATGTATATATACACATTCACATTCATCAGCCAATGGACATTTGGACTATGGACATTTGGAATGCTTTCATAATTTGGCTATTGAGACAATGCTACTATGCATCAGGGTACATGTATCCCTTCAAATCAGGATTTTGGTATCCTTTGGGTAAATACCTAGTAGTGCAATTGCTGGATTGTAGGGTAGCTCTATTTTTTTTTAAAGATTTTATTTATTTATTTTATCACACACACACACGCACACACACACACACACACTCAGAGCCAGAGACACAGGCAGAGGGAGAAGCAGGCTCCATGCAGGGAGCCTGACGTGGGACTCAATCCTGGGTCTCCAGGATCAGGCCCTGGGCTGAAGGCGGCACTAAACCGCTGAGCCACCCAGGCTGCCCGGGTAGCTCTATTTTTAACTTTTTGAGGAACCTCCATACTGTTTACCACAGTGGCTGCACCATTTTCCATTCCGACCAACAGTTTAAGAGGATTCCCCTTTTTCCATATCCTCGCCAAAACTTATTGTTTCCTGTGTTAATTTTAGCCATTCTGACAGGTGTGATCTAGAAGAACTATATTTTTATATCATGTTTTGAGGTTTCTAAAATATTTCTTCCTTTATTTTATAATTTGAACTTTAAAACAGCCTTATGGAATGCCTGGGTGACTCATCAGTTGAACATTTGCCTTTGGCCCAGGGTGTGATCCTGGAGTTCCAGGATCGAGTCCCACGTTGGGCTCCCTGAATGGAGCCTGGAGCCTGCTTCTCCTTTTGCCTATGTCTCTGCCTCTCTCTCTCTCTCTGTGTCTCTCATAAATAAATAAATAAATAAATAAATAAATAAATAAATAAATAAAATCTTTTTTTAAAAAAATAGCCTTTTGAGGGAGCACAAATACTTAGTTTCACTTTTGTGAGCAAATTTAGGTATGAGGGTTTAAATAACATGCTGAAAATTATCTCAGAAATAAGCCATGAAGCTGAGATTATAGGTAGGGTCTTTTGACACCAAGGGTAGTGTTCCTTTTTCTTCACCATGAACTCTCAGTACACATGATAGTTAAGCTTTCAGAAACATTTATAGGTACAGCCCCCTGGCCTTGGTGAGGTAGTAGAAGCTAAATGAGTGTTCAGCTTCTGGGGAATCGACAGCTAGTAGCAACACCGGCAAATAGTTCCTGCTTATCTGGATAGGTATGTGGAATCTCTTAGTAACCCATCACAACTCCTAGAGAAGGAAAACTGAACAAAAATGGAATCGAGGTGATTCTACCTGGAGACTCGCCAATAAAACTTCGTATGAGGAGAGAAGTTTCAGAGTGTGGCTATTGGAACCTGTGTGAATGAGGCATCTATTGGAAGATGCTCCGTTCACATCTGGCCAGTATGGGATTTGGAGAGGTGGGCATAATTTAGTGCTGCTGTCTACAAAACATGGGGGCATCAACATAAGCTCTGTGGTGCCCACTTCTCAGTGCATCTCAGTAGGGCCAAATGAGCAGTATAAACAAGGAATCCGGGAGCTGAGAAAATAAAATGTTTGTGGACCTCATGGGAGGGAACAGAGCTCCAATAGCCCCTACCTAGAGCCCCCACTCTGCCTATTTCAGCCAACACACTCTCCTACAGCTTGTTTCCATGGCTGCAAAGCCCAGTTTGGCCAAATATAAAGTTCCCATTGAGACAAATCTCATTTCTTTTATGAAAAATACCTTTCAAATGATAGTGAATTGTGTGATGGCAAGGGTAGGGGCTGCTGTAAGGGCAGATTATTTTGGCCAATGTGAAAGATGTGTGTGTTATGAAGTAGGGTCATTCCAGGAGAGACAGGTTGAAGTAGAGATACTATGCAAAAGTAAAGTAGAAAATGAAGAACAAGGGCACCAGGGTGGCTCAGTGGCTGAACATCTGCTCTCTGCTCAGGTAATGATCCCAGGGTCCTGGGATCGAGTCTTGCATCAGACTCCCCACGGGCAGCCTGCTTCTCCCTCTGCCTATATTTCTGCCTCTCTCTCTCTCTCTCTCTCTCTCTCTCTCTCTGTGTGTGTGTGTGTCTTTCATGCATGAATAAAGAAAATCTTTAAAAAAAAAAGAAAAGAAAGAACAAGATAGTTCTAGTCAAAGGACTGTTAGCACATTCATTTGTGTAGCTCACAGTTTGTTGTGGCTTTTGGATAAATATACTTTTAGAGATATTTATGGCACATTAATTTTCTCTTTTTAAAAAGATTTTCTTTATTTATTCATGAGAAACACAGAGAGAGAGAGAGAGGCAGAGGTAAGCTTAGGGAGAAGTAGGCTCCCTGTGGGGAGACCCTGGGGTCCCAGGACCCTGGGATCATGACAGCCAAAGGCAGACGTTCCACCACTGAGGCACTGAGGTACTCCGCACATTAATTTTCCAAATGCCAATCAGGAATTGCTCTCTGAATTGTTCAGTGAGAATGGAGGCCCCTCCCCAACTGCACATGAGGCTCCTTTGGGCTTAAGATATCATCATATAAAAGGATGATATATTTACACAGCTCTACTTGGACTCTAGGATTTCAACTTTTCTCATATGAGCTTCATCCAAATTGAACACAAACAATTTAAAATTTTATTTTTTCTTCTCCCCTTTGCTTTCATTAACACAGCTTAACAATACCTTATTGTTTCTTCTCTGGGGAAATCTTGACCTTCACTAGGGCTGTAGGTTCCCATGTCATCTTCTCCTTCCACATCATTTACTCTGGTCTAGTAAACTGAAATTCCTATTCTGTCTTGGAATAGCTCCTTTAACATGTTCTTCTGTGTTCATCAATGACACTTCTCAACATCTCACTTTAATAAGACAGCAAAAAAGTGAGGTTATTTAAAAATGATTGCATCCTTCAGCCTCTGAGCCCTATCAGGCTCCCTTCCTGTGACAAAATGTATCAAAGAGCAGCAAAAAGAAAGGAAAAACACATAGCCAGGCAAATCTCAGAGAACAGAGAACTACTTATATAATTCATTCTTCAAATGTCCTCTAACAGAAATCAGAAGTAAGTTAGGTAAGGTGACCACATCCAATATTGCCCAGGACATACTGGTTTATGTTTGTCTTCACATCCAACCCAGTTAGCACCATCTTTTATTCTCCAAAGTATCTAGATTTGTTTACCTCTTGATAAGAAGAATGAGTTTTTCACATCAAAGTCGAATTGTACATTCTGAGAAATAGGCACAGGATATCTGGAATTTAAAACCATTTCTGGTCTTTGGGAAGCCTGGTCTTCAGACAAACACCTAAGCCCAGAAACATTCATCAAAAGGATATGTTCTAGACAGAAATCACTCACTCAGCTTCTGGAAGGGATCCCATCCTGGTGCCCAGAGTACTTATCAGGTAGCTAGAATTTAGAAACACAATCAAGCCCAAAGAAGAGATCTCCATTTAGGACATGTATGTGTTTGAGGATGAGTGGGGGAGAAGTGTGGAGATTTAGATGTAAATAGAATTAATGTAGTTCAGAGAAAAGGGGAAGAGCTTTGGAATTAGGCACATATGAGCTGAAGATCCACTTCTACTACTTATTGACTGTGATGTAAACTTCCCAAGCTTCAGTTTCCTCATCTATAAAATCAAGCCAAAAAATGGAGACAAAAATATAGATCTTAGGGGTGCCTAGATAACTCAGTTGGTTAGTGACTGACTTGGTTTCAGCTCAAATCATAATCTCATGAGTTGTGGGATGGAGTCCCACGTTAGGGTGTGCACTTAGCAATCTCCTTGGGGATTCTCTCCTCCACCCCTCTCCCCACTTGCATGCATGCACACTCACATTCTCAAATAAATAAGTAAATATTTTTTAAAAATATAGATCTTAGAGGAGTTATAATGATTAAATATAAAGTATAATGACTTGAACAGAATAGTAATGATAGCTGATACTTTTTAAATGCTTAGAATATACAAGGTACTATTCTAAGAACTTTATATTAATTCATTTAATCTTTATAAAAACCATAAAAAGATAACCCATTGTTATCATTAGCATTTTACAGACAATTAACCTGAGGTTCAAAGTAACCAGATGGTCAAGAATGATGGAATCTAGATTTGACCCAGACAGACTGGTTTCAGAGCTATTCTTAGTCTAGGGGTTAAGCATGACCTTAGTCACTATTCTTTACAGCTGTTCTCTGCCAAGCAAGCAATAGATGTTATTGAGGAAAAGAAAATAATGAGTTGTAATAAAATGAAAAAGTACCTAAATGGTAACAGTTTAATGTGAACCACCCTATATAGATAAGTGTATAAAAAGCTCTAAGTTGGATTTCCATATGCCTTACATAAGAAACATTTATATACATTAGTGCCTTTTACATTACTTTTGATGGTAATGACATTTTAGCACATTTCTCTCTTTTGAAACTCCTAAAAAGTGCATTAATATGAGAGGAACTCTTAAAATAGACACATTACTGAATTAAACTGAACTAACTACAATCTTAATTTAGGATCAGTATAAAATATTGCAAATATGCTTTCTTCCCAGGATAGAGAACCAGTGATTCTCTGTGTATAGGATGTATGTTATCCTAAATAAACAGTGGGCAGTCCTTCCTTTGGGCTTTGTAGAAAGGATATCATCCTGATGACCATTTAGCAGTGCCCTACTCTCTGACCTTCAGGACACTAGTGGCCAATTAGTTAAACCTTAGGCACCTTAGTTCTATGCATTTTGTTTACTCTAAAGCCAGAGACTCATGCCAACTTCCCACATTTCTCAATGTCACCAAAGGAGGAAGGGAATTTATTTCTTTTCTTTAGTTCCAACCCTTACAAAATTTAGAAATCCATCCAGCAATCACCATCATTTTCATTTGTAATATCCAAAATCTCCCTAACTCTTCCTTATTTTTATTTGTTATTACTTCACTGACCTTCTCTTTTCCTGTCTCCTTTATCTCTTCCTCTTTTCATAAACATAAGAATCATTTCTAGTCTCCAATAGAGGCTTTTTGAGTGAAGGAATTTGCAAGTTATTTTCCTATTTCTGAGGCCCATTCTCACCAATGATATTACACAGGCTCACTGGACTAGAGAATGAAGCATATCCTTGTTCTTTTTGTTTTCATTCTCTGTACTTTTCTAAGCACTATGACATACATCACCATGATCAACCTGACAGAAGCCATTTGAGGTACCAGGATATTTCCCTGTACTGGCCAGATAAAGATTCATTCTTGGTATACTAAGAGTTTGGTCCAATTTCTGTCATTAACTCATCTTTCAATAAATTATTATGAATGGATTATGCTGGAGATGCTTGTACCAAATTTATTAGTGTCTAAATCAGATACATCTCCCATCTTCTATTTCATTGTTTTTCTAATACATTATATTAAGATTTTGTTCAAATATATCTGAAGTACATAAAGGATTCTGCTTCTGCTACTTGTCACTTAGAAACTTTGATAGTTTTATCATTGTGTATATAAAGTAAATCATGTAATTTTACTCATTCTACTCGAGATGACCTGGGTAAGATATAATTAAGGAAACAGCTTGGCTAGTTTGGTAATTCTTTTTCACTGAAGAACAGTAACCAAAAGCCAGGCAGTCTATAATTAGAAAGAAACCAAGTATAACAGGTCTGGGATTCTTATGGTTGATAACCACAGGTCAAAACCCAAACATGTGGACTACCATCTGCCTGAATCATGAGTTTTCTGCAGCATCTCTGGCCATTTAATTAACAAGGTATTTATTGTGTATTTTCAACTGCAAAGCATTGCATGACATAGTTAGAGATACCCACAAGAGATAAGACCATCATTTTTAATCAAAAGACACAGAACAGAACCTATTAGACATGCTTAAGAGAAAGAGGCAGAAACAAAAGCACCAGGCATTCACTTTTTAATAGCAAAATTTATGAAAGCCATTAAGTAAAGGGGCTTTCACCAGACTGTTGACTAGAAAAGAATTATTCCATTCTAACATCTCTCTAGTGTCCCATGGATACTAGTCCTCTGTACCAAAGCAATAGAGCACAGTGATTAGGAACATGGGCTTTTGGCTATGCTTTTTGTTAGCTGATCAAGTTTGAACAAGTTATCTGTTAGATGGACAAAATATTAAAATTTACCAGCATTGTTATGAGGATTAGCAAGATGATGACAGTAATGAGTTTTACACAGTGTCAGCACATAGTAAGCACTCAGTAAATGTTAGCTATTTTTAAAGTTAGCATAAGATGAGTTGGCAGAACTATTTCAGGATGTCATATGTTGTTTCCATAGTGTAGGATTTGAATTAAAACAGAGAAATATGAAATGACAAATGCCCACCATGAGGTTCAGACACACCCACATCATTGGCATTTTCCTCATCCCAGAAATGGTTTGTGCTAGCCAGGATGCGTCTCCATGATAAAGGAAGAAAGAACACCAAGTTTTCTGGGGATAAGCTGATCCCTCTCAGGTATTTTCCCCTCTACAGAAAAAGTCAGATAGCCCAGAGTCAGATCTTTACTGACTGAAGAAAGCTATACCATGGATTCAAATTCATGAGTGAAAGATAATTATTGTTAATAAGTAGCTACTGATTCCTGAGTCTGGCTGTTGCATAAATTGAGCTCAAGCATTTCTTCCTATATTTGGTTCACTGGAAAGTGCTGGACACATATCACAAGGTATTAAGCAGCATTCACACATGGAATATTCACCAAGTATTTATTGAGAACTTGTTAAATGCCAAACACTGACTGAGTAGGTAATTTGCAGAAAGATCAATTCAAAAGAAGGTAAATAAAAAAAAAAAACTATTACTTTGTAATCTTAGATGCCATGAAGATCTTCAAATATCTTTGTATATATGCTTAATATTTCATATTTTTGTTGCTACTTTCTCCTATGGAGAATGACTACTATCCAACCTGTTAATATGGGAAGTGCAGAGATGCCTGGGTGGCTCAGTGGTTGAGCATCTGCCTTTGGCCCGGGGCATGATCCTGGGGTCCCAGGGATTGAGTCCCACATCGGGCTCCCTGCATGGAGCCTGCTTCTCCCTCTGCCTGTGTCTCTGCCTCTCTCTCTGCGTCTCTCATGAATAGATAAATAAAATCTTTAAAAAATTTGGGAAGTACAAAGCTCTAGTCAAAAATTAGTTTGATATTGGGTACTAACACTGTATGATACGGAGCAAAAGTCTTCATTCACTTAGTCCTCAGTTATACCATCTATAAAATTGGGGGAATAATGCCTAACTCATTTGGTTGTTATAAAGGGTAAGTCATAACCATTGGCTAGCACCAGTTTGACCCTCATTAGTAACATTAGAAACATTAGTTTAACATTTGTAAAGACCCTCATTAGTAAATAGTAACTTAATTTGGACCTCTCTTCTGTCTCTTTCATGGCACATCTATCTTTAATCGTTTACTCATATTTATGACTGATGTAGGTGTAGAAGCTCAGGGGAACATTCCAGAGCTTTAGCTCATGCCTGCCAAAGCAAATTCCAGATCAAGTTTGATGCTTCTACTGGAAGAACTGATGACAGAAAAATCTCATTCTTTGAAGAAAAATGTATTAGGTACCTACATTATGCTGGGCATTAGAGATATAAATGTGTTTTTATGGAGCTCACAAACAAGTCACACGATGCTTTAAACAAGGTATTGTGCTCATATGGGGAATATGTACAGTCCTATGGAAGTACACATCAGAAATTCCAAAGTCAGTTTTGAGTTCAGGAGTGAAGTGATCAAGGAAATCTTGCTAAAAGAGAATAATGAGCAGAATAGTAAACATTTACTGAGTGTTTGTAGTGGTCACTTGGCTATTATAAGCATTTTATAAAACTTAACTCTGTTATTCTATACAATATCTCCATGAAGAGGATTCAATTTTATACCCATTTTACTGATGAAGAAGCTAAAGTACAGTATTTTTATAATGACCCATCTAGTAAATGAGGCACTGAGATCTAATATCTAAACAGAAAGTTTAAGTAGCTAAAAGGGGAGTTCTGAGAAGAGGGGCAAAGCCTTTTAGGCAGAGGGAATCCAGAGTACAAAGGCCTAGGGGATAGAACAAAAATAGAAACTAAATGGTGGTGGTGTGGTAGGAACTAAAAGCGAGATTGAGGAAAAGTGATAAAGCCTCAGAAGGAAGAAAAGCCAGACACCCAAGAACTAAGTATGCCAGGCAAAGAAGCTCCCATGTTCTACAAGACCATGAAAATCGAGTGAAGGATCTAAATGCTTGCCGGAACTGAGTTGCAGAATACTAGAGACATGATTGCAGAAATGCAGAGACGAGATTGGCGGAATGCAGTCTACAGTGAAGGAGAAACAAGTAGGATTTTGTGTGGCAATTTTGGGGACAGATAATGATGTGCTGGCCTAGGGTAGCAACAGAAAGGATGAAGTGGATGGGGTAGATGACTATTTTAGGTAGTTGAGTCAACAGCAGATGGTGATTAATTGGATGAGGAATTTGAATGAGGCAGTAGTCAAAAATATATCACAGGTTTCTGGGCTAGAAACCAGGTGGATAGAATTTTCATTTGTTTGCAAAGGGAAATGCCAGAGAAAGGACAGATTAAAGAGCAATGGGTGGAGTTTTATAATTGTACAATTATCTGTGCAACTCCCAAAATTGGTTTTAAGTGGGATTTTCACAGGTGAATTTGTCTGAAAGGCTTGAGTCTGTCATAAAAAGTCAGCGTGAAGGATTTTATCATTTATCACTTCTTTTGTAAGGGAAATTGCATTATTGTATAAGCATTCCCCACATCATCATGGCTGCATATTATGTGGAACATTTGAGAATTGTTGAAAGAAAAGCGCAGGTTAAAATCTATATTTGAGGAACGCCTTGGTGGCTCAGCAGTTGAGCATCTGGAGTTTGGCTCAGGGTGTGATCCTGGAGTCCTGGGATGGAGTCCCACATCGGGCTCCCTGCATGGAGCCTGCTTCTCTCTCTCTCTCTCTCTCTCTCTCTTTTTTTTCTCTCTCTCTCTCTCTTTCTCTGTCTGTCTCTGTGTGTGTGTGTCTCATGAATAAATACGATCTTTCATTTTTTAATTTTTTTTTAAGATTTTATTTCTTTATTCATGAGAGATACAGAGAGAGAGAGGCAGAGACACAGGCAGAGGGAGAAGCAGGCTCCATGCAGGGAGTATGACGTGGGGCTCGATCCCGGGTCTCCAGGATCATACCCTGGGCTGAACACGGCACTAAACAGCTGAGCCACTCGGGCTGCCCAATAAAATCTTTTTTGAAAAAGTTACATTTAGTATCCTGGACCCATTTCTAATGTGGAGAAGAATGTGTCCAGATATCGATGGGGAAAATTCAAGCATCAGACCAAACACTGGATTACTTATCTGAACTCCTTTGGTATCTGTATTAGTTTGCTAGGGCTGCCCTACCAAAGTATCACAGACTGGATGACTTAAACCTCAAACAATAGTAATTTGTTTTCTCATGGTTCTGAAGGCTGGAAGTTCAAAATCAAGGTATAGCAGAATTGGTCGCTTCTGAGGGCCCTGAGTAAAGGACCTGTTCCAGGCCTCTCCATCTAGCTTAGAGATGTCTTCTTGTGTCTTCACATTGTCTTCCCTCTGTACATACTTGTGACCAAATTTCCTTTCTTTTTTTTTTTTTAAGATTTTATTTATTTATTTATGAGAGACACACACACACACACACACACACACACAGAGAGAGAGAGAGAGAGAGAGAGAGAGAGAGAGGCAGAGACACAGGCAGAGGGAGAAGCAGGCTCCATGCAGGACGCCCAATGCGGGATTTGATCCAAGGTCTCCAGGATCAGGCCCTGGATGGCACTAAATTGCTGAGCCACCTGGGCTGCCCCCAAATTTCCTTTCTTATAAGGACACCAGTCATGTTGGATTAGGGCCAACCCTAATGACCTCATTTTAATTTAGTGATTTCTGTGAAGCCCCTATCTCAAAATATGGTCACATTCCAATGGGTTAAGACCTCAACATATGACAATAGGGGTAAGTAAGACACAATTCAGCCCACAATGGTATCTTTGATAATATTCCCTAAGCCAAAACTAAATATGGAAGGAGCGATTCAAGGAGAGCAGAGACAGTAGGGGGTTCATTCCAGAAGTTTCAAAGATAGTAGTCACAACGTCCTGGAGGCAGACCAGTGGTGACAGCCAGCCTGCACAACGTTCAGTGCCTTTAGTGGTGACAGTGCCAACCACGTGGCCTAATTCCAGCTGGTGACAGAGGTAGGCTTGTTTAGTAATTCTTCTGGCTGCTTCCAGCTATTTGACATCCCTGGTTTCTGCCCATTTTCTTAGCCAAGTTCTCCAGATTTTCTAGGATTCTATGAGGCACCTATTGCTTTACTCTCATGGATTTAATTAATCTTATATGGTTTCTCATGTTACTAACCTAAAACCCTGACAACTTAAAAAAGCATTTGAAAATTCTTCTATGTGTTGAATTAAGTCTTACTTGTTTTTATTGTACAGGAGAGAGAACAGGCTGCAAAGTCAGCAGATCTGGCTCCATTATTTGCCAAATACATGGGCAAGTTTCTGAAATTGAGCATCAGTTTCTTTGTAAGGAAATTGGAAATCATAACATATAGTGTCGAACATTTACTGGGCACTTATCAAATTCCAGGCACTGTTCTGGTATTTTATATGCATTATGCCATTTGCTTCTCATAACAACCTTTACCATAACTAGTATTATTAATATCAGATTTTTAGATGAAGAAAATGATGCTGTATGCCAATGACTCCCCAAATGCTTGCCCTAAACCCAAGACCTATCTTTTGAGCTCCAAGCCAATATACCCAACTGCCAATATGACATATTGCAAACTTAATATATAAAAAACCTAACTCTTGAGCTCTGATTCCTTCCCTGACTCCATAAATTATGATAGTCAAGTTTCTCAATCCTAAAACATTTATTATTGAGAACTCACCTTCCCTACTTCCAATAACTGAGCCCTGTTTAACCTCTATATTAGTGTTCTATTGCTACTAAAATAAATTACCACAAATTTAGCAGTCTAAAACAGTATCCATTCCCTGAGTTCTGAAGGTCAGAAATCTGGGTACAGCATGGCTCAGTTAGTTTTCAGCCTAGAGTTCTCACAAGGCTAAAATCAAGATGTTGGCAGGGATGAGTTTCCTTCTGGCAGTTCTGGGAGTGAATCCTTTTCAGCTCATTAAGACTGCTGGCTGAGTTCAGTTCCTTGCGGTTATAGGACTGAGGTCCCACTTTCTTTGCTGGTTGTCAGTTGGGGCTGGTCTTTGATCCTAGAGATTGACGGCATTTCTTCCCATGCCTTCCATGGGGCCCCTTTAGCAACAATGGCTCCAGTGCTCCCTCATGCTTTAACTCCCTCTGCCTTCTCCTTCTGCTGCCTCCGTCTGCTTCCAGCTGGAGAGAGTTCTTTGCTTTGAAAGGCCTTATATAATTAGACTGAGTCCATCTGGATAATCCAGAATATTGTTCCCGTATTAAAGCCAGCCAAGAAATAACCATGATTGCATCTGCAAAATCAATTTTGCCATGTAGTATAACATATTTACAGATTTTGGGATTAGGGTATGGACTGCTTTGAGAGGGCATTATTTTGCCTAAGCAAAGCAGGTAAATATTTTATTACACATATATAATAACATTGTTACATATGAAGAGTTGTAGACTATGGACCTGGACCCCTTGGTTCTTTTACCTATTGGCTATCACCTTGGACATTACTTAACCTGTCTGAGCTTCAGTTTCTTCACCTATGAAATGGAAGTAATAATGCTTACCTCGTAGGATTCTTGGGAAAATTAAATGCATCATTGTATTAAAGGTTTTTAGAACAATGCCTTGTACTTGGTAAGTGCTATGCTTAATCTACCTATTATTACAAATTGATACTTCGCATGAAGGGAAAATGTGTGTTACAAGAAACAGGTGAAGGGGACCAGTTTTCTAATGAGTGGTCAACAAAATTCTCCTTAAACTCAAAACTGAACAATGGAAGCTACAGTGACATGACTTGAGTGGTAAATTTTAGATCATTCTGACAGCTCTGTGGGAAGGGACTGGAAAGGGCCAAGCAAAAAGGCAGAGAAACTGGTTAGAAGTCCATGGGAACAGTGCATATGAAAGACTGTTTTGGGACAGTGAAAATAAAGAGAATTGAATAAATTTGAGATATATTTTGAAGGCTGTGGTAGGCTGAGTAATGTCCTCACACAAAGATGCCCATACCCAAATCTCTGGAACTTGTGAATATGTTACATGGCAAAGAGGACTTTGCAGATATAATCAAGGTTATTGACCTTAAAATAGGGAGAATAGCTGAATTACCCAGGTGGGTCCAATCTAATCACAGGAGTTCTTAAAAGGAGAGCACTGTCTCCAGCTAGGAGCAGAAGAGGACTTCAGAGAGAGGGGGTATAAAGAAAGATCAGAGATTCCAAGCTCAAGAAGGGTGTTGCTGGCTATTTCTGGCTCTGAATCAGAGGAGGTTGTGTGGAAAAGTTCATGGAGGCCTCCAGTCGACAGCCAGCAAAGAAATGGTCCTTGGTCCTACAGCCACAAACCACTAGAGTCTGCCAATAATCTGAATGAGCTGGGAAGTGGATTCTTCCCAAAGCCTTCCAGTAAGAGCCCAGCTGGCCAATATCTTAATTTTGGGCTTGCGAAACCAGGAGCAGAGGCACCAGCTCAGCCAGCCTGGACTTCTAAACTACAGACTGGTGAGTAATGAAATTTTTTTCAGGTCTTTTATTATTTTGTTTTGTTTTAAGCCACTAAAATTGCTCCTTGTGGTAATTTGTTATGGCAGCAATAGGAAACTACTTGCATTTATATATTTATATTGGTTTCCCTCCAGACTGTGAGTTTTGGTTTTTTTTTTTCAGACTGAGTTTTTTCAGAGATTGTTGAGTTCAGTACATTATCCCAGAGACCTAGACCAATGCCTGGCATATAGTAGATGCTCAATACGTATTTTGTTGCAAAAGCAAGACAACAAAAATTTATATAACTTTCCTAATATCACACCGTTAGTGTTTGAACCAGGCCTTGAGTTCATGCCAGAGTACCATATATAACATGCAATTGTTTTGAACACTGGAGAGCATATATAAAGTCTCTGACACAGAGTTGACATTCAGTAGCTATTAATTCCTCCATTTCCCCTAATTATCCTGACCCCACTTCAGACTGGCCTCATCATACTTCAGGCTAATAGTAATGTGCTAATGGGCTTCCCTGACTCTAAGCCCTCGCTCTTCCAATCAATTTCCTGCCAGATTAATATTCCACAAACACATTAGGTGAGACAATGTCTTTGCAAGAACAGGGCCAACTGTAAAGCCTCTGCGTTATTACTGTTATTACCATCACCCCTGCTTCCAAACTACATTAAATCTGCTGAGCCAAGCTTGCAAAGCACTAGGCTCACAGCCACGTCTCTTATCCTCCCAGATTTCTCTTTTCCCCATTCCTCAGTATGCAGCCATCGTGCAGGCCAAGCTCTTTTCTTTTGGAGAAAAAGCCATGACTATTACCCTAGAACTTTGCTTATCCCCTTTCTGGCTTCCCTTTCTAAATAATGTCCTGGGACCAGGACATTAAAGCCCACCTTTAAAGCCCACCTCCTCCTAAGTTTTACTTAACTACACTATGTATTGCTGCTCTCTGCCTCTAAATTCTCACAGTACTGAACTCTGATCCATGTTATTTTGCATGTATTTATTTAGTCTGCTCCACGGTCCTAAACTGAGTGCCTTGGATATAACAAACATTGCACTTGCTAACTCTGACCTTTGCTCAATACTATTTGGATATGGCTTCTGGTTGGTTGGTGTGTGTATGAGTCTCGTTTTGCCAGCTCAACAGTAAACCCCTCACAGAGCCGCCTAAAAAGCTAAGCACTCAGGCTCTGTGACGAATAAAACAGGTTGCATTCAAATCTCTCATATCTCTTATTAGTGGATTATTCTTGGGCAATTTTCTTAACTTCTCTAAAACTTAATTTCCTCATCATTACATTGGAGAGAATAATTGTATACTTCATTGGGTGGTGGTTCTGAGAAATAGAAGGAGATGATTGTAAAGCTCTTAAAATAGTCTCTGGCCTAGAAGTGTTTGATCAGTATTTTTTTTAATTTTTATTTATTTATGATAGTCACACACACAGAGAGAGAGAGGCAGAGACACAGGTAGAGGGAGAAGCAGGCTCCATGCACCGGGAGCCTGACGTGGGATTCGATCCGGGTCTCCAGGATCGTGCCCTGGGCCAAAGGCAGGCGCCAAACCACTGTGCCACCCAGGGATCCCGTGTTTGATCTGTATTATCCACTGTTATTTTGTATTACTACCTTAATCCCTATTTTGTATCTTCCATAATGTCTATTACAAAGCCGAGCACATAATAGATGTTGGGTAAATATCCTTCACTAAAAGTTACTGAAAAATAAGCTAGATTATATGATTAACAGAGGGAAATCAGAAGGAAAACAAAAAGGCCCAAAAGATTATTGCCTGAACTAAACATTCAAATGGCAGAAACCAAGAATTAATTTGAGTGATGAAAATAGTCACAAATCATTCTAGTGCACATAAATCGAACTAAGAAATGAGGAAGTCATTATTACAGGGTAATTTTATTTTTTGAACATTTAAATTAACATGTGCTTTCAGTAAAAATGAAATTCTGGGCATGGGGGTGGCTCAGTGGCTGAGCATCTGCCTTTGGCTCATGATCCCAGGGTCCTAGGATGGAGTCCCACATTGGTCTCCCCACAGAGAGCCTGCTTCTCCCTCTGTCTATGTCTTAGCCTCTCTTTCTGTGTCTCTCATGAATAAATAAAATCTTTAAAAAAATGAAATTCCAGCAACAGAGCAAACGTTTATCCTCATTGCTCATGATCCCCACTGCTCAGGGGTACTTACTATGAAAAATTTGTCTGGTTTTCCCAAAATTTTTTATATGTGCCAGTACTTCCCTTTCCAATACTCTTTATTTTGAGAATGAGTCCAATACAACTTTCTCTGTGATTTTTTTTTTTGTTCCAAAAATTTAAAGAGTGCATGATATTATATCCAAAGTTAATTGGAGAACAACATAACTTTATAGGTAAAGAGGCAAAAGAGCAGAGGTTTGTCAGTACTTTCGAGGTGAATTGGAGACTAATTCTCATGAAGATATTAAGTTTCATATGTATCTTTAAAGATTATTATTATAGCATGCTCTTTCCTAAATCCATTTAAATGATTGCACTGTTCAAACAGGAGGTTGTAGATGAATTAGCTTTTAAAAATGTTTGTTGAGAAAGAAAATAAATATGTGCATTTATAATCCTTCATCACGAAGTCAGCTTGCCAAATTTAAACATGTTGTTTGGTAATCAGAAAAGCTGATGAACAAATTGGGAAAAAAATTTACAGAGAGCGGAAATGAATAAGCAATTACTGAAGAATGGATAACAAAAGAGGAGATGAGGAAGTAGAGCAGGGAAGCCACACCTGTATGCACAGGATAAGCCTCTGCTGTGTTCTTGTCCAGTTCTTGCCCTCCGAGCAAGAAAGAACAACCTAGTGAACTTCCCCTGGCAGAGCACCAGACAGAGAGTTTAAGGGACTACCAAAGCTTTCATTTTCTACCACATATCTTTACCTCCTCTTGCTCTGTTTTACCCTCTGAATTTCCACTTTGCCTTTCAGTGTCAGATGATGATGATGATGATGATGATGACGACGACGACGACGATGACGATAAAGGCTGGTGGTGATGATGGTAAGAGTTTAACTCCAGGAGTATGAATGGCAGGCTAGGAATTTATGCAAGAAGTGTACCTATATTTTATTCCTCTGCACCTAAACCAAATTTCTATTTCAAGTGGCAATTCCTGCAAGTCCATTTGAAATCTCCCCTGACTCCTTACCCAGAGCTGTGACTGTGTCATCACACAGTGACAAGGCAATGGGGTGCAGGTGGGGTGGCCTTTAGCATTCATCATTCTTTCAATGCAGCTTCTATTCCTATCTGTAGATCCTTCTGATACTCCTAAGCCATATGGGAATAAAAAAATAATAATAATAACCTCACTGGTGTGCTCTCTCACCCTTTACCATTTCTAAGACTCTTTTGGGTACACAGGAGACCTTCTGCTGCACCTGCCCATGTTCAGCACCTGGGAACGCTATGAGCTGTGTTAGACCTGTCAGTTTAGGAACAGCCTGTGCTTTGCTCAGGAGGCAGCAACAGCCTGTCAAGTCATTCTCATACTTTGGATACCTGACTTCTTAGGCCAGATGTCTCTAAAGTCCTTTTCCATTTCCAGCTGGACAGAGTTTTTAAGAATTCTCCTTTTAAGTGTTCATGTGATTAGATTGGACCTCCCCAGATAATTCAAGGTAATCTCCCCACTTGAAGATCCATGACCTTAAATTACATCCACAAACTCCCTTTTGCTATGTATATATTCCTAAACTCTAGAGATCAGGATATGGATATCTACAGAGTGTGGGCATGATTACTCAGGTTCCTACAAGCTCCAAAATATACGTTAAATATATTCATTAATCTTTATCTCCATTGCCCTGAAATCAGTCTTTCATTTGGATGGTTTTCATAGACTTCTCTGTTAGCCTGCTGTTGTTTTTGCCCTCTCCCAATGCCTTCCCACACAGCAGTCAGAGTGGCCCTCTAAAAATGTTACTCAAGTCCTGCCACTTTATAGTTCCCATTTTTCTAAAGTCTAAGTTTCTCATTCTGACCACAGAGACTTGTGGGCTCTGCAGTCTTTTTCCCCTCGTCTAGCCACTTTTGTTTTTTGACTTCCTATACCTCTTTCTTACAAGGCTGTAATCCCAGTGATCTGCTTGAAGTTACTCAGATCTATAGCATTTTCTTACCCCAGTCAGCCCCTCCAGAATTCTCTGCTTGGGCTACTTCATTACCATACGCCTCCCTACAGCCTGCCATAGCAGTCTCCTTTTCTTTCAGTTCTGCACTTAAAGAGCTTTATGTGGCCCACCATTGAGATAATTGGTCCACGTCTATGATTTCTAGAGTTCTTTCTCCCTTATGGGGAGACCATGTCCAGAAGGCAGCATAAAAGTTTTCTTTTACCAAGGTCCCTACTTTTTACTCTAGATTTTCCTTAGTTTTCCCTCCCTTTGGGTGTCAGGATGCTGTTTAGTTTCCATGGTGGGATGCCGAGCTCTGAGACTTCTTGTTTTCCATGTTTGTACAGGACTTATGTGTTAGAAACTCCAAAGTACTTTTCTCTAAGTTTATCAGAACTTCCCTCCACCGATACAATGGATGATATGGTCCACATGTCAATGAATAAGGTACAGGGCAACAAGTTTGCCTAAAAATAAATCGGTTAACATTTAAAAATATTATCCTGACATAATGATAAAAATCATGAGAAATAACTATCATTCACGGAGTACTTGTACCTGTAATTGTACCACTAAATTTTATGGGTTTTAAAAAAAAAAAAAAACTTCAAAATAGTCCTGTGACATAGGTAGTATCTCATTTTATCGATAATTAAACTGAGATTGAGATAAAATAATATAATGCTGTTTTCAATGACTTCTGATTAGAAAGATCATTGGTTCATTTCTACCAAAGATAATGATTTTTTTCTCCCCACCTGCTTTTGGCAATTGTCTTTTTTATTCATTATAGGTTCTAGAAAACTCTTACCCATTAATGACTTTTTCTTTTGGAATTTGAGGAAATCTCTTGAATGCTTCCAGCTTTTCCCATGTATATCAATTCCCCATCAAGCATATTAGAACAAGTGGTTTGAGAGTACAGTCACCATGCAACATTTAGGAAGCTTAGTTAGAAGACCTGAGTTCAAGGATCATAGAAATGCAGGATAGAGTAGTGATGATTAAGCAGTCAATTCTCCAAGAGGGAAGTCATGTCCAAAACTAGGAATCAGGATATCGAGGAGCAAGAATTATTTGAAAGAGCCAGAGAGCTAAGGGAGACAAGCTGAGGCAATGCCACTTTTAGGTGTAGGAGTCTTTAGAGAGATTGCTCAGGGTTTCCCACTTAACATCACCCAGTCCTCAAAGAACTTTGTTTCTAGATTCCCAAGGAGTGTCCAGTATTGATATTAACCAGGATGAATTCTCTGAGAATATTCTATGGTGCAGACCTTGAGTGATTTGTAAGTAGAAGCTTTTGGATCTAAACAGAGTCACAAGGCAGAGAATACTTCTCCCACCTTTACTTTCTTAACATACTTAATGTTTTATGCTAGTGGGGAGGGATGCAAACCCACTATCCATAGCACAGATGGGAGATAGTCATATATCTTAAATATTTTTAACTGCCAAGCATAGCTAAGTGGGGATTTAAAAATGGATATCTGCCTTGAAATATCCACATAGAACTAGAATGAATATCTAATAAATATAATAAAGTTGTTAATAATAAGGCACTGAATAAGCAACAAGGTAAAAATTTTAGAAATTCTAGGCATGCTTTATAATAGTTTTGAGAATTCTTCAGGGACTTAGCATCAGATCAACAAAAATTTGTGTTTTCACAATGTTGAAATCAATGATTTCTAAATATTTTTAGAGTTTTATTTCGGAAGAATTTTAATGTACAGAAATCTTGTAAAGATAATACAGGAAGTTCTCCTATGCACCTCACCCACCTCCTCTAATGATAATTGTAAATTATGACACATTTGTTAAAACCAACACTGGTAAGTTACTATTACCTAAGCTCCAGCCTGTCTCATCAGTTTTTCCACTGAAGTCTTTTTCCGTTCCAAGTTCCAATCCAGGACACCACACTGCATTTAGAAACTGCTGGGTTTCAATCTCCTGTTTTCCCTCTAGAAAACTAACTATAGCAGACAACCTATTTTTTTCATTTCATAAGGTGCAGTTTACAGCGGTTTCTGCATGTTGGTAGAACTTGTTTGGAAAGATCTGCGTTAAATCTGCTGATGGATTTTGTCTGAAGTTTTTCAAATAATTCTGGTCTCCAGGTGAACTGAGTATTTATTTTAGTAGTGGGAAACCAAACTGAATGTCAAGAAATTTTCTGACATAGGTCAGTATATAGCAGTAATATGAACTTAGGAATTTTTATTTCCTAATTTAGACTAGAGCTTCTCACTCACTGACATTGTTCCTAAAGGAACATTACCACTGCTTCAGATTAATTTATTTTCAGTCTGGGGTCAGTAAAAAAAAAAAAAAAGAAAGAAAGAAACTACATTTTTTGTTATTATGGTTATGTGTTATGATATTTCCTTAGGGTTAAATAACATTTTTTTAAAAAAGTATTTTTAAAGAGAGAGAGAGAGAGAGAGAGAGAGAGAGAGAGAGAGAGGCAGAGACACAGGCAGAGGGAAAAGCAGGCTCCATGCAGGGATCCCAAGGTGGGACTCCATCCCCGGTCTGCAGGATCACACCCCGGGCTGAAGGCGGCGCTAAACTGCTGAGCCACCCGGGCTGCCCTGGGGTAAATAACATTTAAAGCAATCTGAACCAATCACACCATTCTCAATATTCATATTTTCCATAGGGTATTTCTTAAAAACTTTCCAACTAAAGACTACTAATAAGAGAGGGAGTCCAACTTAGACCCTTGAGATTTTGCAGCTTGTTATGAACCTTCTGAAAGAAAAAAAAGGATCTTTGAAGTCTTTAGCTTTGACTTAAAAATTCATATAAATTTTGCATTTTACTCCATGATCTATTTGCATTTGTTTTCATATAAAATTAATATTTTAAATTATTCACTAACAAGTCAAAACTGAGTTCTGTTTATCCTGTGCATTCATCAACCATCTTGTACACTGTTGGTTGAGGGGTGCGAATGTCCCTTCTTGATGAGCAGAGCCTTCAGAGTGGATGGAAGTCCATGCTGGTCAAGGTGTTCATTTTATCACAGACCCAATTAACGTCTTCAACCAAATCTCTTTCTACAAATACTATCATGATTTCTACTTAGGAGAAAAATATCTTAATTCTAGGACTTAAGTCTTCATACTTCTGAACTAATAAATGATTCCTTCTGTCTTCAAAGTCCTCCCCACTGTATTCACCTACCAATTCCTGCATTTGGTGAAGAAGTTACTGACACAGGCCTTGGAGTGAGGGAAATTGGGCAAGTTACTGACACAGGCCTTGGAGTGAGGGAAATTGGGCATCTGGATACATTCTAGACCAACATTTAGGGCAGTCTTTACCATGTGGTCATGGTATTTAAACTTATAGCACTTCCCCATATTAGCCAAATGGCTTTGAACAAAAACTTCACCAAGCCTTAATTTCCAACAATGTTAAGTTGAGATTGAGAATAGTAGCTATCCTTCAGATTTATCATGAGGATTAAATGGTATGGTGCATGTGAAGCATTTAGCTAACTGACATCTAGTCACAGCTCAGTTATTTTATTACTATATTTTAAGACTCAATTCAAATGTCACTTCTTTTGTGGAGTCTTCCTCTTTTTTCCATGGAGAATTAATGATCTTTTTTCTTTTGGTTTCCTGTATTTTTTTATTTAAAAAAATATGTAAAGAGGATTGTCATAGGTAAGTCATCATCATGCTTTTATTTATTTTTTTATTTTATAAATTTATTTTTTATTGGTGTTCAATTTACCAACATACAGAATAACACCCAGTGCTCATCCCGTCAAGTGCCCCCCTCAGTGCCCGTCACCCAGTCACCCCCACCCCCCCCCTTCCACCACCCCTAGTTCGTTTCCCAGAGTTAGGAGTCTTCATGCTTTTAAATAATGATTATAAAACAACAGGTGCAGGATGTTTGTGAGATAACTATATTGACAGTGGAATTTTTTTCCACACCTCTGTGTTTTTCAAACTTTCTATGATATGCATTAAGTTTAGGATCTGAAATGAAGAAAACAAGGTAATGCTGTTCTAACCATCCACATTAAATTTATTTTATCAAAGGAACACATGCACATAGTCCCCTTTTCTGCCACCCCCTATCTGCTGAATCCTGATCCACAGAGCATACCATTGTCAAATCCTCTCATTGTTTCTCCTATTATATGCTTTGATATTTCTAAATAACCTGTGTATGTTGTTGCCCCAGTTTCCCATCTTAAAGCTCTATTGGTTTCCTAGTATGGACAGTCTTGGACCATCTCTCTTGAATCAACTGAATTTCTTAGTATCTTTTTCCATCTTCTCAGTATAGTTGTATCTCAAGATTTTTCATTAAATTTTTATGCCACATTGTTATTGTAACTATGTAAGTATAATTCATAACTGTATTTTGTAGTTTATTATATTTATTTTGTATATTTTGATTCTCTGGAATTAATAATTGTTACATGATTGTTTGTTGAAAAAGATATTGGGAAATTCAGTTGATTCAAGAGAGATGGTCCAAGACTGTCCATACTAGGAAACCAATAGAGCTTTAAGATGGGAAACTGGGGCAACAACATACACAGGTTATTTAGAAATATCAAAGCATATAATAGGAGAAACAATGAGAGGATTTGACAATGGTATGCTCTGTGGATCAGGATTCAGCAGATAGGGGGTGGCAGAAAAGGGGACTATGTGCATGTGTTCCTTTGATAAAATAAATTTAATGTGGATGGTTAGAACAGCATTACCTTGTTTTCTTCATTTCAGATCCTAAACTTAATGCATATCATAGAAAGATTATGTACCTATCATTGCTTCTTCTCAAACTCTCCCATGAAAGAGCCAATTAGCTTTCAGTAACAAAGGCATCCAATTCAATGGTCCTTTCCACCACCACCACCACCACCACCGCCCCCGCCGCCCCCTTGGAGACACGTTTCCTTGACCACTTGTCTTTTAGCTCATTCAAGATTGCTTCCTTTCTAGGCCTTTCTTACAGACTGCGTTGTGTCCTCCTAAATTTCATGTTAAAGCCCTAACCCCTAGTACCTCAGAATATGATTGTACTTAGAGATAAGGCCTTAAAATATATGATTAAGTTAAAATGAGGTCATTAGCATGGGCCCTACTATTATCATTATCTTGTATTTCTACCTTTATATTTTGAATCCCCAATATTTTATCATATTCAGTAGTCAGTGTTCCTTGATATATAGCCACATACCTACTACTTCCTTTGCTTTTTTTTTTTTAAGATTTTATTTATTTATTCACAAAAGACAGAGAGAGAGAGAGAGAGGCAGAGACCGGCAGAGGGAGAAGCAGGCTCCATGCAGGGAGCCTGATGTGGGACTCAATCCTGGATCTCCAGGATCATGCCCTGGGCTAAAGGTGACGCTAAACTGCTGAGCCACCAGGGCTGCCCACTTTCTTTGCTTTTAATTGCTTTTTGCAATTCTATCTCAGAGAAATTTCCTTCTGCCTTAAATACAACCTTGAGAATTTCTTTTGTGTGTGGGGCTATCACTGGTAAAGACTCAGTTTTTATTTGTCTGAAAATGTCTTCATTCCACTCTTGTTTTCAGAGATACTTCTAATGGGCTTAGAATTCTAGGCTGCAGTTATTTTTTCTCAATACATTGCATATATAATCCTGATTTCTATTGTTACTCCTTGAGAAATTGGCTCCCCTTTTATTACTACTTTGAAAGTATTCTGTTATTTCTACTTGCCTGCTTTTAAGATGTTCTCTTTTTCTTTATTGTCCTTATTGTCCTGTGGTTTCACGGAAATGTATCTAGAATATTTTTGTTTGACCTGCTTGTGATTTACTGGGCTTCTTAAAGATGTGGATTTGTTTCTTAGAAAATTATCAGCGAAAATTCAGTCTAGTATTGCTTCTGTCCCCTCCCCTTTTCTTGGAACTCTGAGATATATGTTAGATATTCTTATTCCAGTATCTGTGTCTTTTTGCTCCTCTTTTATATATTCCATGTCCTTTCTTCATGTTGGTTGAAGATAACTTCTTCAGATCCATCATCTGGTTCACTGATTCCCTATTCTTTTCTCTCTAATATTTTGTTCAACCTACCTGCTCAACTTTTGAGCTATGTTCAGTCTGGTCATTTATTCTAGTTCCTTTTCTCTGGACATATTTTTAAGCTTGTGTTTTATTTCTTTAGGCATATTATTTATAGTAAGAATAGTCACTTAAAACCTGATCATTTATTCTGATGATTTGGTAAGACTGGGTCTGCCATCTGTTGTTTAAGCTGATTCTTATTAGTGGTACCTTGTTTCCTTGTGAATTTAGTTTTTATTTTTTTCGTGAACTTATTTTCCTTGGAGTTTTATCATGGAAATTATTTGTAGGCAAGTACTACAAAAGTGATCAGCCTTTGCTTTTGCCAAATGCTGGACCACTCTAAATATGTGACTGGGTTCATTTTGAATCAAATGGCGAGATTATAGATAGAAAAACTGGGTTAAGGCTATGTTAGTTTTCTGTTCTCACTGGTCATTTTTCATTTGAGATTCATGATCTTCAAGGCAAATAACCTTTCAGTTCACTGAGATGGATTTTATTGGTTTTGGTTCTAGATCATTCTTATGCTGAACAGGTCCCATTTATACTCTTGAGGCCCTAAGTTTAGCAGAGAAATCTATTTTGCTCCCTGCTTTTATAGGTTTTGGGCAACCCCCCCCCCCCCCCGCAACTCTGTCATTCCTTGAGACCATGAAAACCAGAACTCAAGTTCATGTAGTTTGGCAGTTGTCCTCAGATTTAATTCCAGCTGCAGAGTCGTACTTAGTTCTTCAAATTGCTGTTTGAAGAAATTGAAATTGGTGCCTGATCTGAGAATTGCTTATTTCCTGGGAGGTTATTAGTTTTTCAAATTTATTTTAATCTTATCCAGGATTTTTAGAATACTTGAGTAGGAAGGGTTGATCAAGGAAACTGACCTCTTATATTATCAATAAGGACAATCCTGCTATCACTGATACCACATCTATCAATTATATTGTATTGGATGTATTTGCTGGTGTTTCTTTTTTCCTACTAGACCTGGAGCTTCATAAAGATAATTGTTCATTTCGGTCACCCGCTTATAATAGGGACTCAATATATACTGAATAAATAAATAATAGTATATTCTACATCAAATTGCATTTTTCTTTTATTGTTTACTTATGAAGCACGTTTCAACTTGTTAGGATAAGATAAAGAGATTGGAATTTGAAATTTCACTCACTGGTTCGGTTACTGTTAAGTGTTTTCTTTTTATTGAGATATAATTGATATATAACATTAATTTCAGGTGTGCAGCATATTTTGTTTTTTGTGGCATAGCATATAGGAGGGATTTAATAATGTAATTATTAAATTTAGCACATTACCTCATTAAAAACCATAACAAATACAAACCAGTTGCCCTCACAGCATAAAAACAAAAACAAAATTTAAAAAATCCTGTTATATAACAGTGACTTTGTATTGTCTCATTTTTTGGTGGCCTGTTGCTATGGAAATATCCCCATATATCTGCAGACATGAATCACTGGGTAGCACTACATCTGCAGTGCTGCAGTGTACCATATGGCAAATTTACTGCAGCCAAAGGAGGCAAGTAAAAACTCCTTCCACACATGAATTTACCATTTCAAGGGTTGAGGCAACTATTAAGTAGGCTACATTGCCCGTTTCTTGGCAATACCAACATTTGCAAAGGCATTTGTCCTGAACAACACAGAGGTGCTGAGCTGGTACTTGGAATGAGTAGTTAAAGGGCTGCTGGGAGGGCCTCTACAGGAGAAGACATCCAACCTGAATTGGTAAACACAGCCTCTACCCATCACAGTTGTCTGTCTCTACCTGCATCCCATTCATCTGTACCAATCACAGAATGCTATTAATGTTTGGGTCCAGAACTACAGATCAATAGCTCTTGGAAAACAACTCAATGTTGATTTCATAATAACTTCAACATATGATTGGATGGATAGTTCATTCTTGATATAGCTGGAGTTACAGCTGGTGAGAGCAGATGATGGCTACCCTTTGTGAACTGCCACACATGCTAGACCTTTATCTGTTTTATAGACATTTGGATTTTTTCTCCCAACATTCCTACCAAGATAGATAGAAAAGGCATATTATAGACGTTCCTGCCAGGTCTATAATATAAGTGTTAATAAACCTATTTGACCTATGAAGGCCCTAAAGTTAAGATACTAATTTGTCATTTATAGTTTGTAAATGTGATGTGAAGTTCAGATTTTGCTGCAATTCTGACTTCAAAGCTTGTTCTCTTGTCACTGTACAACAACTCATCCAGACATGTGTACAAAGAGCAGAGGTCAACATTGTACTCTAGAGTCAGACTGCTTGGTCCACAAGTTGGCTCTATCTTTTACTATCTATGTGCCTTCAAGCTACTTACTTAATTAACCTCTTTTATCTTCAGTTTTTCCATCTGTAAATGAGGGTAATGAAAGTACTTACCTAGGAGGATTCTTGAGAGAATTAAATGACCTCTTGCACAGGGCCTAGTAAGTACTAGATAAGTGCTTAATAAGTGTTATTACTATCACTGTATTCATTCTCTAATTTTAGAATATGGCATACTAGTTTTGGATATACAATAATGAGTTTTTTTTTTTCTTTTAGGGCAGTAGTTCTCAACTGTGGTTCCCAGACTAGCAGCATTATCATCAGCTAGGAACTTGTTAGAAAAACAAATTAGCAAGTCTTATCCCAGATACACTGAATAAGAAACTCTAGAGATGGAGCCCAGCCATCTGTGTTTTAACAAGCCCTCCAGTGATTCTGATTCATGCCAAAGTTGGAGAAGCATTAGTGTGGGAGAAAAAAATGTTGTCTTTCCCAGTTTTACCCAAGGCCAACTCCGCTCAAAGGATGTTTTTGGAACCAATCCGGAGACACTGATTTTTCTAGAATCAGTTCCCACATCTTCAAATGGATGCTGCAATCACTTTGTTCTATGAGCCCATCTAATCACTAAGATTCTTGATTAAGAGTTAATCATTTTGTCTTGACTGCATTTGAAATGATCAATTATTTTATAATGATTTCCTCTTATGTGGAATGAGATTTAATGCTGTGATTATCACAGCCATTAGAAGACACTGCTGGAATTTCTCCACGGTTGAAGCAGGCAGAACATTTAAGTTGCCCCTAAACACAGGCTCGTCTCTAGTTCTCCATGAAAAATTAACATTTGGTTATTTTTTTTTTTTTGACTAGGAATTATTTGAATTAACTTTGTAAGGCTGTTTGGAAGTTTCACATTTTTTGTGAAGGTTCCTAAGTAGAAAATGACACATTAGGGACGCCTGGGTTGCTCAGTGGTTAAATGCCTGCCTTCAGCCCAGGGTGTGATTCTGGAGTCCCAGGATTGAGTTCTACACCGGGCTCCCCGCATGGAGCCTGCTTCTCCCTCTGCCTACGTCTCTGCCTCTCTTTCTCTCTGCGACTCTCATGAATAAATAAATAAAATCTTTTTTTAAAAAAATGACACATTGGCATAGTTTCAGATTTGGCTATTTGATGCAAGAACAAAATTCCATGCATTTGAGCCTCAGTAAGATTAATTTAACACCATCTTCAAAAATGAAAATTAAGCTGCTTATTTTAGAAAAGTCAGAAGAAATAGAATTTAAAAATACTGATAAAAATGATTTTAACAAATAAGAATGCTTACCCCCCCCCAAATTTTTTAAAGCCATTTACCTGTCCTAAATCTCTTTCCTTAGTCTATAGAACAAAGGGGTTATTTCAGTTGGTTTCTTAGTTGTTTTTTTCCTCTAGTTGTCAGAAGAGAATGGTGTAATGAATACGTTGAAAACTATCATTTGCATTGAAGAATAGGATATTTAATTCCTTTGAGAGTCCTTCTGGAGCAGACACAACTCTAACTAGATAAAAATGTTAAGCAAGGTCTTTTGAGAGTTCTGCAAAAACTATCAATTTGGTAGACATTATAGCAGTTTCTGGAACTGCTGGCATCTAGTGGTTATGAAGAAGCTTTGACTTGAGCACATGGAACATCCCAGTTAAGTTGAGGGTGTCAATCTGTCCAGCAGACCTTCAATATTTTTATTTGGCGTATAGGTATATTAATATTATCTATCATAAAGTTCTTATAAGGATTGCACAAGGTTATAAGTGTTAATAAACCTAATGTTCGATTCACCTATAGAAAGAGCTCCAAATACATGTTGCTCTTGCTTTAGCACAATGGTTTCTAAACTTTGTCGTGTATCAGAATCACCTGAACTGGTAATTGTTTAAAAAGTGAATTCTCAGATCTCATTCCAGAGATAAGGTAAATCCACCAAATCTGCATTTTTTAATAAGCTTTCTAGGTGTTTCGAATATAGCACATCTAGGTTTTAGGATTTTCCAAAGAAGCAGAGCTAATAGAAGATGGATATTGAGGGAGAGGGAAAATTTGATTTATTTTAAAGAATGGTCTCATGTGATTATAGGAACTGGCAAATCTGAAATCTGTAGGGAGGGCATTGCAATAAGCTAGAAATTCAGACAAGAATTGATGTTGCAGTCTTGAGTCTGAATTCTACTAGGGTAGCAACCTAGAAATTCAGGCAGGGTTTCTATGTTGTAGTCTTTAGGTGAATTCCTTCTTCAAGAAACCTCAAAAAACAAAACAAAACAAGAAAGAGAAAACCCCGCAGTCTTCAGCTCTAAAGGTCTTAAACTGATTAGATGAGGCCCACACATATGGAGAATCCTCTCCTTTACTCAGTCTACTGATTTAAATGTTGATCACAACCTACAAAATACCTTAACAGCAATACCTAATTTGTTTTTTTTAAAGATTTTATTTATTCATCACACACACACACACACACACACACACACACAGAGAGAGAGAGAGAGAGAGAGAGAGAGAGAGAGGCAGAGAGGCAGAGACACAGGCAGAGGGAGAAGCCGGCTCCATGCAGGGAGCCCGATGTGGGACTCCATCCCGGGTCTCCAGGATCACAGCCTGGGCTGAAGGCAATGCTAAACCGCTGAGCCACCCGGGCTGCCCAGTGCCTAGTTTTTGACCAAAAAGTGGATAAAGGGAGAAGGAATGATGAGGATGGATCAGACCTGGAATAAATAGAGCTGTTTTGTTTTTGTTTCAGGGTTTTGTGGGTTTTTTTGTTTGTTTGTTTGTTTTAGCATAAAACTCAAGAGCAATGTTGTAACCTTTTGAAGGTTAAGCACATTGAGCCTTCTTCTCAATACCTGTGTATAGCTCAAGAGACCTGGAAGACTATGGGGGTGTGGGAAGAGTCTGAGTGGTTTGAGAAGTATATAGGAGCTAAAATAAGAAAAGACATTAGTATTATGGTATTAATATGTGCTTTTAATGTTCTAAATGTTTCTGCTGCTTATAAGTAAAAAGCATAAGATAGCAAAATACAACACAGAAGCTGATTCTTGTGCCCAGTCACTCCCCATGGGCTGGAGCCATGATTACATGGGTCAGATATTGGCAAGAAGCAGCCAAACCAACATTTTTGAGCCCCTGTCGTTCAGAAAGCATGTAGCTGCATCATAAAGAGTATCTTATTTAATCCAAACAACTTTTTGAGGTTTTTACAGATATGAGACACTTGAACCTCAAATTCTTCAGGTAAATTACCTGGAATTACAGAACTTTTTAAGTAATAGATCCATAGTTCAGAGTCAAGTCTCTCTGACTGGAAAAGCCATTCTCTTTCTGCTTCCTTATTCTGCCTTTGGAAAAGAGGGGAAAAAATGGGAGTCATGAGGTAAGATGCTATGTCAAATTTATACGTACTGCTTCTGTCCAAGGTGGGCCTCTCAAAAAGACCTAGATTCTGCATTTCTTCAGTCCCTAACGCCCCCCTACACTAGCTCAGCCTCATTGTCCCTACTTCTTGTGGACGAGTGATAATATCTATGACAGTGTCGGGCCTGAGATCTTGGGCTCCTAGATTTGGTTTGTGGAAAGATGAAGACTGTACTGTGAGCTACAGAGTTGGAATGTATATGAAAAGATGTACCTCAGATTGAAATTTAAAATCCCAGCAAATAGAACAGAAGTGCCAATCCAAAGGAGTGAGAAAATAACCAAGACAGAGGCTGTGAGAAAATGAGACTTACCAAATGAGAGCAAGTGGCATAAGCACAGAGGGGAGGTGTATGTAGGTATTTGAAGCTTCCTGAGGTAGTCAAAATTTAATAGAATCAGACATACTGTGTTTACATTCTTGCTCCTCTGTCACTTAAAAGCTGTGTGACCTTGAATGAGTAACTTAGACTCTCCAGGACTCCAGTTTCTTCATGCGTAAAATAGATTCGAGGTTGAATGACCTAATGCATGTAATATATCTCATCTTGTATCTAGGAGTGCTCAATAAATTGCAACTGCTTTTGCTAATTATTATCAACCATAGTGGAGAAGGAGAGCTATGAGGTGGAGTATGTTTGATACTTCAGGAACTGCACTTGATACCATGTTCTCCCAGAAGACCTTGAAAAATATCATCTTGCCTTCTTCCCTAATGTTTAGAGATAGCAAGACAAAAGAGAAGCAATGACTGGGATCTCACAGGGCCCTAGGTGGGGCAAGAGGCTAGGTGACTATCACATGTATCTGCTGTGTTCTACAGCAATTCATGTTCTGGAAGGGATCTAAGCTGGAAGAAATCTAAACTTATTTCTCCACCAAAAGAGTTAAGGAAAAAAGTCAAGGCTCATAGCCAAAACCAAGAAACTGGAGAAACCAGGAAAGCTGGTCAACTAAATGGATCCCAAGTCAGCTAAAATGGATCCCCAAGATGGGGTGACCACAGTGAATTTAGTAAAGTTTTAAGAGGTTCTGGTAAGTGTGTTTTGGTTTTGGGTTTTTTTTTTTTTTTTTTTATTTTTGGTACTAAACCAACCATTTCACTTTAAAGAACAAGAATAGGAGAGACGAAGTGGGGGGGGGTAACTTTTAATATCTAGATTGTGACTTCCTGAGAGCAGTGTTGTCTTCTTTTTTTTTTTTTTTTTTTATTTTTTTTTTTTGAGTAGGCTCCATGCCCATCATGGAGCTCAATGCTAGGCTTGACTCCCAACCCTGAGATCAAGACCTAAGCTGAGATCAAGCATTGGACACTTAACTGACTGAGCCCCCCCACCAGGTGCCCCAGAGGGGGCCTTGCTCTTTAAAAATCATATGTCTCAATGCAAACATTAAATCTTAAACTACCACTTCTCAATCCTGGATGTGGAGAGAGGCATTTGGCAACTATTGGCTTCTATCTCAAATCTCAAGACTTTTTCCTGGGGGTATAAGCACATGCTGGTGCTCACCCACCCAAAGTACTTTCATTCCCTGCATCAGGGCAGATGAACTAAGGGCCCTTGATTGGATTTTCTCTACTACTTTCCCCCTCTTGACTACCTGCCTTCTGGAAAGGGAGGAAGATCAGTCTTAACCTTGAACATAACAAATTGATTTCACCTTGGGACTGGCACAGTTCTCCATCAACATACTGTGCTACCTTAATGCCTGGGTGGATTTTGAAGGGTTTGGAAATCTTCCTTCTCACATCCTACCAAAATTCATCGCTTGAATAAATTCCTCTGCAGTTTCTCAAATGGTCTTTTCTGCTGTTCTTATTGGACTGAAGGTATATGAAAATACCATCTGCATTCTCTTGGAATTAAGGTATCTCACAGAGCTACAGAATTTTTACCCCCACCCCTCTCCTCACTGCTTTGTTATTAATGTGAAGTGGAAAAAGAACTATGGCTTTGGCCATGGCTGGTGAGAAGCAGTGGGTCTTTATTTAATAAAAGCTTGCATTTTTTGCTATAAAGTGAAATTTCTTATTTTCAGAGAATTTCTTTGGAAATATAGCCCTTAAATTTTTTACCCATGGCAGGGAGGAAGAAGAGCCCATGTTACAGTTCCTATATTCAATAAGACAATTTAGAATCCATGATTGGCTATATTTCTCTAATTTGTAGGGGATTGACTTACTGCTGACCTAAATTCTTTAACAGTAGCAAAAAAAAAAAAAATTGTTTCCAAGCAACCAGAAATTACTGACATGAGGATTCAATTTTTTAGCATTTTGCACAAAAGCCAAGAAGTCTATTCTGCTGATCAAATGAATGGAGATACATGATGAGAAGCCTGGGACCTCTGCAAGACCATAACCTGAGTTAAAGAGTCACACACAGCTTGAATTACTGAGAAATTCCAAAAACCCCTCTATCATGTTATTCTTATTCTGATGGAATATAAAAGACATAGACTATTTCCCCAACAAAAACCTACAACTAAATGTCATCTTCAGTCTTAGGAATTGTCTTTTTTTCCCCATCTCCTGAATTTCCATGTATCTGGAGAGCAGATTAAATGAGACAAAATGGGCTCAGGCCAGTGCTCAACACATAGGAAATATTCAACACCATTTCAGGGGTGATCTAATCATTGGTGATGGAGGAGTGAGGTTGGCCTCAGGGCAAATCAGAATTCACCCGGGTTAACAGAAAGTTAATGCATTTAGCAAAAAACTTTTTTTTTTTTTTTAAATTTGAGTGTCACTGATAAGATTAACCCTCTTCATTTCACAAATGAGAAAATGAAGTTTGCCCAAGTTTAGTGATGATAAAGTTGAGATCTAATTCCTAACAGCTGAATTCTGCTCTACTTCATAGTACTACATAACCAATCTGAAACTCTCTAACAATCTTCAGGCTCATAGGTTGATCTATGGCAAAGCATTGGAGCCAGATTGACCTGAAATTCTAGGAGCATATAAAATGTCTATATTTTGCAACAGAAACAAAGAAAATCCAGATGGCTCCTTGGTAATTATTACCTGATGAAGCTACTATTTGAAATTGTATACCTTTCAACTTCTCCCAAATTTCTATCACCTCTCACACATGAAAGACCACCAGTACCTTTCTTACATTTGATGAATCTTGGGTATTTATGGTATAGTAATAATAATCCTTTAGAGAAGATATTGTTAGAATTTTTAAAACAATAAATACAGCACCTGGTGCCTTTTCATTTTCCTTGAATTTTAAAAAAGCAATAAAATAGCAAAGTAGGGGTGCATAGGTTGCTGAGGGGTTTAAGTGTCTGCCTTCTGCTCAAGTTATGATCTCAGGTCCTGGATTGAGCCCTGTGTCAGGTTCCCTGCTGAGCAAGGACCCTGGTTTTCCCTCTCCTTTTGCCTGCTGCTCCCCTGCTTGTACTCTCTGTCCATAATAAATCTTTTTAAAAATGTAAATAAGACTGTTAAGGCATGAAATGAGAACATTATATGAAGAATAGCTATAAAGAACTTTCACAGGGGAAGTAGATCAGAGGCTTGTAAAATATTCCAAAGAAAGTGGGAAATACAGTAAGCATTCCAAATAGAGGGTCTGGTACTCAAAAGAGGTACAGACCAGGAGATTCTTGAATATGTGTGAAGAGAGAAATAGAGACCAATCCTTGAGTTTGGTTTTGTCTTCTCTATTCAGCATGATAGCATTAAAAATGGTAATCAGCTAGGTATATGATCCTATTTGCATTTCAGAATGAAAGCTTTATGAGTGGATCCTACTTAATATCTTGATCTGTACTAATAGAACTTTATCCTTATCACAGTGGAAAAAATATAACCATTGAGCTCCAGAATGATTAAAAAAAAAGTATAGCTAGAACTAGATAGTCTCCAGCTCTACAATTCCTGGTTCATTTAAAGTAAAATCTGAGCTCTATTTGTGACTTAAACCTCCTCTGTGTCCATATGTTAATAGGCAATCTAAAGTGTTCAGAAATTTTGAAGTATTGATGGGAAAATGTTCTCTCTCTCTCTTTTTTTTTTTTAACATGTCTGAAAGGTGACAGAAATTGGGCAGGATTTGAAAGGCATATAATTTAAAATAGCTTATTCAGGCAGCAATGCCAATGAATATCTAAAATTCTTGTTACTTTTACATGAAAAATATGTAAGAAATGGATAAATCTATGCTTTCTAGCTAATAAGAGTAGGAAAAAGCTTAGGAAATGATCAATATTACAATCAGTTATTTTAGAGGCTCCTGAGTGACTTAAGTCAGTTAAGCGACCAGCTCTTGATTTCACTTAGGTCGTCACCTCATGGTCATGAGATCGAGCCCTCCCGTCGGGTTCCATGCTGGGTATGGAGTCTGCTTACAATTTTCTCTTTCCTTCTTCCCCAACCCCCCCCTCCTAAAAACAAAGTTCTTTTATTTTCTTGTCCTAGCTGTCCTCCAAATTTTTAAGCAGAAATTATGGAAATAAAGGAAAAAGGGACAGAAAAATAAAACTAGTTTTAGAAGTAGACAGTTTAGCTTCTTGAAACTTTTTTTTTCCAGAGCTTTCACTACCAGAATGGTAATTTCCATTCTTCTGATTAATTCTTTTAGAAAGTGCTATCATTGATCCACTTAAAATGAAAAGTCTGCCCAAGTTGATGTGAACATATATCTTGATTTGATATTAAGTCCCAGCTCACATACATTCAAGAGACTGCACAAATATGATAAGCAAGAGTCTGAGGCCCTGACTTGCTATTGTGTTGCTGGAGGCACAGCTTGGCATTATCCTACGCTGCAACTTTGGTTCAAGACCAAGAAAAGATTTAGTGTCTATCACATTTGAGAGTCTATTTTTTTTTCCACCTCTAGGATTGAATGTGAAGCTGCTTTTGTGGTCTAGGCAAAACAGTAGTTGTTCCATCCTTTTTTAGGATTTCTTAGTAAATCTTTTACAACCTCTTACATTCAAAACTTCAGTATCCTTATATTTTAGATATGGCTGTGGTGAATAGCATATGATGGAGTTATGTTCTTTTCTTTTTTCCCCAATCTGGAAAAATTTGTCTTCAAGTTAGATCAGATGCCCCATCTATAGTAAGTGAAATTATTCCCATGTACGTTTAAATCTACTGTCATAACATGTGTGCTATTTGTTATGCTAATTCTGTCTATATTTTTTTCTCATTCATCTTGCCCTCTATTGGACTGAGGACAGTTAGTAACTCCAATTCCTTCCCCTTGACTAGTTTAGAGCTTATATGCTATATATCTGATCTTTTTGATTAATTTTAAGCATATATCTTTAATTTATTAAAGTTTAGTTTTAATATCTTTATTTTCCTCCAAGAAAATGCAAAGAACTAGAAAGTTTTAACGTTATTATTTCTACTAGTGGTTAGGATATCTTAGTCATGTATTTTAATGATACAGGTGTAAGAATATATTAATATTCATGTTTCATGTATATAGATATATTCTCTAAAACTATGAATATTTTATACTTAATTTTCTTTTAGAGTCATCCACCATTTTTATGGCTCCATTTGCTCTTTTTCCTTCATACATTTATGAGCTTTTCTTGGCATAGTGTTCATATTGCCTCAACTACATGTTGAGAAATCTTACTAGATTGAATCTACTGGAGGTGAACTCTTATTTCTGTTATAATAAAAAGTGTTTATCTTGCCTTCATTTGTAGAAGATACTTGCATTGTGTATAGGTTTCTACACTGTCAAATGCTTCCTTTCAATGTACTGAAGACTAAATTATATTAATTTGTGCTTCTAATATAACATTTGTGAAGTTAGCTGTCAGTTTAGTTATTGTTTTCAAAGGTACTTAGTCTGGCTGATTTTAAGACTTTTATCTTTTTTTAATTGAAATATTGTTGACATACAACATTGCATTAGTTTCAGGTGTACAACCTAATTTAATAGTTGATAATTCTATATATCACTCAATGCTCATCACGGTAAATATAGTCACCATCTGTCACCATACAACTTACTACAATATCATTGACCATATTTCCTGTGCTTTACTTTTCATCCTTAAGATTTATTTTATAACTGGAAATTTATCTCTCTTAATTCCTTTAGAATTAATTAAATAATCCCTTTTAATAAATCACTAGTTTATTCCCCCCCCTTTCTTTAGACTCCACATATAGGTGAAATCAACATGATATTTGTCTTTCTCTGTCAAACTTTTTGCATTAGCATAATACTCTATAGGTCTATTCATGTTGTTGCAAATGGCAAGATCTCATTCTTTCTTTTTGCTGACTAATATTCCATAGTGTATGCATGTGTAAATTTTATACATGTATAAAAATACTCATAATCTATATTTTCTTTATCCATTCAGCTATTGGTGGACACTCAGATTGCTTTCATATCTTGGCTATTGTAAATCGTGTGGCATTCAACATAGGGCTGGTTGTATCTTTTCAAATTAGCGTTGCAGGGTTTTTTGGAGATGGTAGGGTGGGGGCAGTAAATAACCAGTAGTGGAATTACTGTCTCATACGGTATCTCCATTTTTAATTTTTAAAGGATATCCATATTTTTTTCCAGAGTAGTTGCACCAGTTTACATTCCCACCAACAGTGCATGAAGATTCTTTTTTCACCACATCCTCACTAACACTTTTTTTTTTTTTTTGTCATTTTGATGCTAGCCATTCTGACTGGTGTGAGGTGATACCACATTGTAGTTTTGATGTGCATTTCCTTGGTGATTAGTGATGAACATCTTTCCATGTATTTGTTGACTATCTGTATGTCTTCTCTGGAGAAAAGTCTATTCAGGTCTTAGCCCATTTTTCAGTCAATAGTGTTTTTTGTGTTAAATTGCCTAAGTTCTTTATGTATTTTGGAAATTAACTCTTGTTTGATATAAGTTGACGATTCTTCTTCCATTTAGTAGGTTGACTTTTTTGGTTGATGGTTTCTTTTACTCTGCAGAGAGCTTTTGATTTTGGTATAGTTCCAACTGTTTATTATTGCTTTTGTTTCTCTTGCCCAAGGAGTCCTATCTGGAAAAATATTGATAAGGCCAATGTCCAAGAGGTTACTGTCTATGTATTCTTTGAAGATTTTTATAGTTTCAGGACTCACATTTAATCCATTTTGGTTTATTTTTGTGTGTAGTAGAAGAAAGTTGTCCAGTTTCATTCTTTTACATGTAGCTGTTCCATTATCCCAGCACCATTTGTTGAAGATTCTGTTCCCATTGTGCATTTTTGCCTCCTTTGTTCTAGATTAATTGACCATATAATCACAGGTTTATTCTGGACTCCTTATTCTGTTCCATCAAATTCTGTCTGTATTTGTGCTAGTAAGTACCATTCTGTTTTCATTACTATAGTTTTGTAGTGTATTTTGATCTGGGATTGTGATGCCTTCAGCTTTATTCCTCCTCAGATATTTAGGGTCTTTGTGGTTCCATACAAATTTTAGGATTATTAGGTCTAGTTCTGTGAAAAATGCTGCTGGTATTTTGATAGAGACTGCACTGAATCTGTATATTGCTTTGGGTAGTATGGACATTTTAACAAAATTTCTTCCAGTCCATGAGTATGGAGTGTCTTTTAATATTTGTGTGTTGTCTTCAATATTTTTCATCAATGTCTTGTGGTTTTCAGAGTATAGGCCTTTCATCTCCAGGGTTAAATTTTTTTCCTAGATATTTTGATGTATTGTAAATGGGATTGCTTTTTAAATCTTTTTAGCTTTTCCTATTAGTGTAGAGAAATGCAACAGATTTCTGTATGTTAATTTTGTATCATGCAACTTTACTGAATTCATTTATTCTGATCATTTTTCTGGTGGACTCTTTAGGGTTTTCTGTATGTAGTATTATGTCATCTGCAAACAGTGACAGCTTTTCCTTTTCCTTACCAATTTGGATAACTCTTGTTTTCTTGTCTGATTGCTGCAGGTAGGACTTCCAATATTCTGTTAAAAAAAAAAAAAGGTGGCAAGAATTGACTTTTTGTCTTACTGCAGATCTTAGAGGAAAAGCTTTCAGTTTTTGACCATTAAGTGTGATGTTAACTACAGGGGTTATTAATATATGCCCTTTATCATATTGAGGTATGTTCCTTCTAAACCCATGGAGAGTTTTTATCATAAACAGATGTATTTTGTCAAATGTCTTTCTGCATGTGCCAGAGGATCATATTCTTATCCATCTTCTTGTTAATGTGGTGTATCACATTGATTTCTAGGTATTGAACCATACTTGCACCCCTAGAATAAATCACACTTTATTGTGGCAGGTGATCTTTTTAATATGTTTTTTAATATATGTTAAATTTAGTTTTCCAGTATTTTGTTGAAGATTATTAGAAGCTTTAATTCCAGTATAGTTGATGTAAGAGTGTTCTATTAGTTTCAAGTATACAGTATAGTGTGGCTCAGCAATTCTATACACTACTCAGTGCTCATCATAGTAGGTGTACTTTTAATCCCTGTCACTTATTTCACCCATCCCCCCATTCACTTCCCCTCTAGTAGCCATCAGTTTGTTCTTTATAGCTAAGAGTATGTTTGTTGGTTTGTCTCTTTTTTAAAATTTATTTCTTAAATTCTACATATGAGTGAAATATATGGTATTTGTCTTTCTCTGACTTATTTCACTTGCGTCATATTCTCCAGATCCAACCATGTTGCAAATAGCAATATTTTGTTTTTTTATGGCTAATATTCCACAATGTGTGTGCACATGTGCACGTGCACACTTGGGCTACTTCCTTAATTTGGAATACTTACTGTATTTGTAATCAATAGTGCCATAAACATAAGGCTGCATGTATCTTTTCATTTTCGTGTTTTCATATTCCTTGGATATATACCCCATAGTGGAATTATTGCATCATATGGTAGTTATATTTTTAACTTTTAAAGGAACCTCCATACTGTTTTCCCCAGTGGCTCCACCAGCTTCCATTTCCACCAGCAGGAATTTTTCTCCACATCTTTACCAACACTTGTTTCTTCTCCCCCCCCCCCTTTTTTTTAATTTTTGCCATTCTGACAAGGTGTGGGGTGCTATCTTATTGTGGTTTGATTTACCTTTCCCTAATAATATGATGCTAATTGTCTTTTCATATGTCTATTGACATCTGAATTTCTTTTTTGGAAAAATGTCTAATATAGGTCTTCTGCTCATTTTTCAATCTGGTGTGTGTGTGTGTTTGGTGTTGAGTTGTCTGTATTTTTGTATATTTTGGATATTAACTCTGTATTGAATGCTAAGGATGAATCATTTGCAAGGTAAGTTGCTTTTTGGCTGAATGGCTTCCTTTGCTTGTCAAATGCTTTTTAGTTTGTTGTAGTCTCAATTCTTTGTTTTTGCTTTTCTTTCCATTGCTTGGGGAGGCATATCCAGAAAAATATTAAGGTTGAAATCTAAGAGATTACTGCCTATATTTTCTTTTAGGAGATTTCTGGTTTAAGATTTTACACTTAGGTCTTTAATCTATTTTGAATTTGTGTAGTATAAGAAAGTGGTCTGGTTTTATTCTTTTGCATGTAGCTGCCCAGTTTTCCCAGCACCATTTATGGAAGAGGTGGTCTTTTTACCATTGGGTTGTTTCCTTCCTTTGTCATATATTGCTGTGTAAGTGTGGGCCTGTTTCTGGGTTCTCTAAATATTCCATTGATCAAAGTGTCTATTTTTGCTCAATACTATCCTGTTTTCATTACTATAGTTTTGTAGTATAATTTGAAATCTGGGACTATGGCACCTATTGTGGTGCTCTTCTTCTTAAGATTGCTTTAGCTATTTTGGGTCTTTTGCGGTTCCATAGAAATTTTAAGATGACTTGTTCTAGTTCTATGAAAATTACTAGCATATTTTGATATAGATTGCATTAAATCTGTTGATTGTTTTGGGTAGCATAAGTATTTTTACAATACTTTTCCAATTCATGAGCATGGTGTAGCTTTCCATTTATTTGTGTCTCACCTTTGATGTTTTTCATCAGTGATTCATGGTTTTCAGTTAGGTTTTTCACCTCTTAGGTTAAATTGTTTTCTTATTTTCCCTTTTATTTTATTACTAGTGTATAGAAACACAACAGATTTCTGTATATTGATTTTTGTATCCTGTAATTTTACTGAATACATATATTGTGAGAGTTTTGTGGGGTCTTTAGGCTTTTCTGTATATAGCTTATTATCTGTATATGGTGAAGATTTTACTTCTTTCTTACCAATTTGGATGCCTTTTATCTCTCTTCTGTTTGTTGTGGCATTGACTTGTAGTGCTATGTTGAATAATAGTGATCTACCTCATTCCTGATCTTAAGGGAAAAGCCTTTAGCTTTTCACTATGGAGTATGATGTAAGCTGTGAATTTTTCATATCTGGTCTTTTTTTATATTGAGGTATGTTTCCTTTATTGGCAGTTTTTATCATGAACAGATGTAAAATTCTGTCAGATTTTTTAGCATCTATTGTGATGATCCTATCGTTCATTTTGTTAATGTGATGTATTATGATTGTTGATTTGTAGACATTGAACCATCTTTGCATACCCTGGATAAATCCTACTTCATTGTGGTGAATGATGCTTTTAACATATTGTTGAATGCACTTTGTTAATGTGTTGGTCAGAATTTTGCTTCTGTGTTTATCAGGGATTTTTGGCCTACAGTGTTTGTTTATTTGTTTATAGTGTCTTTGTCTTTTTCTATCAGTATTATTAGCCTCATAAAATGAATTTGGAAGTATTCCATCTTCTATCTTTGGAATAGGTTGATAATATTACATCTTCTCTTAATGTTTTGTAGAACTCACCCATTAAAGCCATTTGATCCTGAACTTTTGTTTTGTTTGATTGATGACCAATTCAATTTCCTTGGTAGTAAATGATGTGTTCAGATCTTCTTTTTCTTCCTGATTTAGTCTTGGAAGATTGTATGTTTCCAGTATTGTATCCATTCTTTTCTAGATTGCCCAGTTTGTTGACATAATTTTTCATAATACTCTCTTAAAATTCTTTGTATTTCTTTGGTGCCAAGTTTATTTCTGTTCCTTCATTTGTGATTTTTATTGGAGTTTTTGCTCTTCATGAGAAGTCTAATGATATATTAATTTTGCTCATCTTTCCAAAGAACCAGTTTAGTCTCATTGCTTTTGGCACATTGTAATTACATTCATTTCTGCTCTAAACTCTATTATTTTCTCTCTTCTATTACCTTTGGGCTTTGTTTATTATCTTTTTCTGTTTCCTTTGGATATAAAGTTAGATTATTTGAGATTTTTCTTCTTGGGCTCTTGCTATCAATTTCTCTCTTAGAACAGCTTTTGATGCGTTACAGAGATTTTGGACTGTTGAAATTTCCATTTGTGTCCATACTTTTTCTACTTTCCCTTTGATTTCTTTTTGACCCAAAGGTTAGTTAATAGCATGTTATTTAGCCTACCTATGTTTGTTTCCTGTAATTTATTCCTAATTTTATATAACTATAGTCAGATAAGATAGTTGATATAATTTTAATCTTCTTAAATTTATCTTTTCACTCCTCTCGGTTTGTGATGACTTTCCCATTTATGAGTCATATCAGAGTTTAGTTCTAAGCCATATCTCTTCCCTTTTTTTTTTTTTTTTTTTTTTGTGGTGGTTTTCTCTCTGACTAGCTGTGTAAGGTCTGATTGGCCAGTTTGTTTAAGGTTGTTTTCAGAGTGAGTTACAATACATGTAGTAGTTGTTACCATATGTTCATGAGATGAGGTAGCTTGGGGTCCTCCTATTCTGATGTTTTTCTTTTTCTCCACTACTTTTTAAATAAAGCTCTTAAGTAAATTTCATTCATTTGTTTTTCCAGGTGAATTTTAGAATTGCTTTGATACTCTTCCCTCAAATTCTTCAAATATTTATTGGTTTGCATCAAAAATAGAAATTAATTTCAAAATAAATAGTACATATTAATAGTTTTGTAAAATATTTTCATCCATCTTAAGTCATGTTTTGGCTTATGTAAATTTTATAGAAGTAAACATCTGGTGTTTTATGTTTTATTTTGCTATGATAAATATTTTTCACCTTTTATATTTTAAACTCCTTATAAATGGACTATAAGAAAGCCATTGGTTTTCATATTTTTGTCATCCTCCTGTTGGACTGTTAGTTTTTAAATGATCTTTCAATTGATTCTCTTGATTTCTTTAATTATTAGTTTATCCTGATTTAGAGCTTTAATTTCTCTTGCAATGTTATAATTTGTAGTGTATAAACCTTGCACTTTTTTGTTAAAATTATTTCCAAACATTTATTTTTTCTGAAGTTATTTTGAATGTAACTATTGCCTTAATTCAATTTTTGGATTGTTTGTATCCACTGTATAGAAATATAGTTGATTCCTATATATTGATGTTACCCTATAACCTTGTTAAACTTGTTTATTAATTATAGCAGGTTTGTTGTTGATGACAGCCAATATTTTCATTTCTACATATAGAATAATGTCTGAGGATTAAGGCAGTTTTACTTCCTCATATCGAATCTGATATTATAAATTCTTCTCCTTTTCCATTTTTCCTTCCTTTTCTCTTTATTTGAAGGGTCGGTATGTCATACAGGCTAGAACCCACAGTATAATGTTGAATAGAAGTGTTGAAAGTCTAAACACTTCCTCAACTTTTTTTCACAGAACTTCATGTTAATCTTTGCTGGAAAGATTAAATGTGATAATAAGTATGGAAGTCTTGTTAATTATAATTTACCATGTAAGTGCCTGCTATTATTGTGATTTTAAAAGGAAAAGGTGAAGAAACACTTAGAATGGGATTATTTATCAAATGTAAAAAAACTACTTATTGCCTAACAACTGTACACAGCTTGAGCTTGCTTGAGGTGATTGTGATTTTTCAGCTACAAGGAACCTTTGTGTGTACTTCATCTTACGAACTATTACATTTGTCTAATGAACCCTAGATCACTGAATTTCTCCCACCCATATCTCTTTTAGGATAGGTAAGAAAAAAAAAAGAAAAAAAAAGGATAGGTAAGAAAAATAAAAGTATTAAAAATTTATTGTATTTAATTAAATGAGGCTCAGATATACTCATATACTCATTGTGTGAAAATGCTAAATAAGTTGCTCTTGGAGAATAGCCAAATAGCAGAATGTGTTCATTACCAATAGTTCTCACAGATATTTTTAAGATGAATGCAGGAGATAGAGGGGACAATTAGGTGAAATCATTGAGACACGATTTCAGACTATTTGATCCAGAAATTCGGCTCCCAGTTCTATGAATGGTGAGATGCAAGTATTTAGAAATAGGAACATGCCAGAGGTCAGAAATTCTGGAAACTCAGGAAGTTTTGTGTGAGCAGGGATTTGTATCAGCTGAAATTATGGTACAATTTTAATTCACAGTGAATCCTATGAGCCTAAGAATGTATCTTACAGTTATTTACCTGGCTTCTCAATTGTAGTTATAGACCTCTGAAAGAATCTTCTCTTTGATCCACATACCTATGGAATAAAAGCCACTATTGGGCAGCCCTGGTGGCTCAGCAGTTTGGTGCCTGCCTTCGGCCCAGGGTGTGATCCTGGAGACCCAGGATCAAGTCCCATGTCAGGCTCCCTGCATGGAGCCTGCTTCTCCCTCTGCCTGTGTCTCTGCCTCTCTCTCTCTCTCTCTCTCTAATAAAAATAAAATCTTAAAAAAAAAGCCACTATTATAGGAATGGTCATGTCTCTGAAAATGTTCATCCTCTACTAACCAAGAAGTTAGAAACAATATCCTTTTCAAGGAGAAATTGCATATTAATGACCTGACAACTACCAGCTCTTTAAATCTTTGGCAATTTAATTAACCTGTAGCCTCTGAAAACTGAGGTGAATTATGCTTGATAATGGAGTGCTGTAAAATTAAACAGGTGGTAGCAATGGCAGCTGCTGAGCTGGGTGTGGTCCATGTATAGGTACAAATCAAAACAGCCTCTGGCACTTGATTGGAAGCTATTTGCCTGGCAGGTGTGTTCTTCTTGAATCTCCCTCATTGGGGGAAAAAAAAACTGATATAGCTGCTGCCACTATGAAATCACAAACCTTCCTGAGCAGAGGCCATAACCAAGTTCTCATTATGGAACAGTTTCTTGAGAAGCCCAGCCCGCCAAGTGAGAGGTTGGGTACATTGGACCTTTTCCATTTTATTTTGACCTTATCTGAATTGTAATCTGATAAGTGATTTAACTTTACCTACATGGCGACCTTCTCTGGATATGTATCTGTTTCCTTCTCTTTCCCACAGGAATTCTGCCAGGAGCATTATCTGAGAGCTTATAAAATATTTCATCTGTCATGTTGGCGAACAAAGAAGGTGAGATAATTGGCACATGACCATAGCCTCCACTAGTCTTACGTTACAGACTAAACCTATAATCCAGCAGCATAACCTACCAGGGGAAGAACCTATAATACTTAGTAATATGCCAGCAGAGGGTTGGAGACTGTGCTCCAGGAGGCAGCACATGCAGTAAACCTATGCTCATGGTGCTATGTCTCTACTGACCAGAATACGTGATTCCAAGAACCAAAGGGTGAAAGTGGTATTGTCTCTGACCATTATCATTCCAAGTGATCCACTTGGAAAACTTTGTTTTCTATCTCTCTAATCTTAGGTCTGCTAAAGTAAAGGCCAGGTTTTCAGTGGGTAAAACTTTCTACTAAGGACACTTTAAGGACTCCCCTGAACTTGAAGTTGTGAGGACAGCCTGGCCATTTTGTGCTCTCAAAGTCCATAAACCAGCAGCAAAGAAAATTACTCATACTGGGGGTTACTGATGTTGGAGCTGTTGCCACAAGATGGAACGGGAGCAGGAATGAATAGATCTGAAGTCCAGGAAGTTTACTGAGGTGTCTATTTTCTGTGCTCAAGGATGAATAGGCAGTTGTTGCAAAGTTGTCCTGGCAAAGGCAAAGCAATAAAGGAATCGGGTTACTTGGAATGTAAGTGTGGGTCATCCCACCAGACAAATGACCCAGCCCAACTAAAGTACTGACTGAGGGTTAGTGATATGTACAATAGTTGGTAGAGGAGAGGATGGTGATACTATTTACATCCATGTGAGCTGCTGCAGACATGGGAACTATAGTTTATTTTGTTTCCTTACTCCTCTCAAAGTGTCTTCACAGAGATTAAGGCTGTTCACTATCTAGAAGGGACATCCATAGTAGACTGGACTTGAATGAGGGCACAAGTGGATTGGAGTAGGCAAGGGGTGGAATATACTAAATACTTCTTATGCACTGTTAGAAATCTTCTCAGCTACACCTCTTATTTTGGCCATGGTTGCTTTGACTAGTTTGGTACAGGTTCCATCCAGCTTCATGCAGTTACAAACAGACTCATCTAGCCCTACTACTTACCCTTTTCTTGCTCCACAGGCAGAGGTAAATCACCTGTAGAGACGTTTGATGCCCACACATGTTCCATCAGAAGCATGGAACAGTTAACCTACAAAGTGAATATTTTACCAATGGGAAATAGAAGCCAGTGGACAATGCTTTATCCTTAGTCCTCTTGACAGACAGCTTGAAGAGGCATATTTTGTACTGCTCTGGAGATGTTCTTGGATCAAGCAGTGAGCCAATAATATATTCCTACACAGATTAACTGCTTTCCTGCTCTGTTCCCTTATCCCTCATGTCTGCTGCTAGAATCAAACCCCTCAGTAAGATACTTCCACAAAAGTCTTTGTTTCAGGCCTTGCTTCTCAGGAGCCAGGCTAAAGATGCTCCATCAGAGAGCTATTATTTGACATGTAGTCCAGATGATAAATAATGCTGTGGCTTACCTGGAGTCTCACAGATGGTGATCATCTGAGCTATATCATAATCCTATTTTATGACTCAAAATCTTGTAGTCTCTACACTGGATTGCTCCTCAATGGGGTTAGTAAATTCAGTGACCATGGAAACTAGGAGGTATCTAGGATATTACCATTTCTAGTGGCTGTGACTTTAATGTCAAATCTTGTGTGTGTGTGTGTGTGTGTGGGGGGGGGTCATAGTAAAATCAGAGGCAGAACATGTGAGAAAATAGCAGATTCTGTATTTTAAACAGTAATACAAAAGGGGATGCTACTATCTATCTTAGGTAGCCTTCTGTTTCCCAGTAACTGTGAAGAGGCTTCACACACAGTGTCTACTTGGAAAAACAAAACAAAACAATGCCTTCCTGACCCCACTTTTAAAATGAGACACTGAGGCCCAGAGAGATTAAGTTATCTTTCTAATTTCACAAGCTCATTACTGGCAATATTTAAGTTGTGACTAGATAATCTAAAGAAAGGAGTAATTATGCTTTTGATAAGTTTAAATACAGGTCTATGGAGGAATCTGGGAATTTTCAATAAGGTCTCCTGGGAGCCCTTCTAACACTGTATTTCTGTGATTCTAAGTAATCATCACATCCAATGAATTAATTATGCCACATGATATTTTCCCAGTGCAATACAGATGGCTTCATCTTATAATTTTAGGCTGTAGTTAGAGATGATTCACTGGCATTTTAGAGGTACTGTTGCAACAGTTCCCCCAGAAGAAACTCAAAGAGGAGGCTTCAAATTACTGTGTATTGAAAATATATCCCTTATCTATGGCAAGTCCCTGTGCATCTGAAAGGGAGATCCAGCAAGTGGGGTCAGTAATGCACACCATATAGATAGCCAAACTGCCCGTCAGAGACTGAGCTGCAGTGGGTATGCCTGAGCATCAGGGGCTGGAAGCCTATCTCGTACTATGTGCCAGATTGGCTCAGAACCAAATGATGAAAACCACTGTTAAAAGGTCCTAGAAGCTCTGTGTCAGAAGGACAGCTAGAGAGCATTGACAGAATGCAACCCTCTGTTAAAAAGTTGGTGCTTAAATCCCTTCCATAGCCTCCCTGTCAGCTAGGCCCTCTCTGAACCCACCCACTAGCTGAATTAAATACTGAACCTGCCACTGTCCAGATTAAAGTAAACCTCCTTTTACCTACTGGACAGTACTACTGGTTATAGAATTGTCTTTGGCATTCAATCAATTTGACAAGTGTTTACTGAAAAATACACATTGGCTTCCTCCTGGCAGTAGAAACATAAAGATGACAGCATGGCATGGTTGTGTGTATGACTTACCTCATCTCAAAAGGTACTGAATAATATCAATCTCCCCTTCATAGAACTCTGTGTGGAGCAGTTGCCAGAATGTAAACCAATGATTACTAAAACTAGGATTGTGGTGCCCAGAGGAGAGCCTGCCTGCTGGGTTGATTAAGGAAGGCTTTCTGGAGATTGGATACCTGAGCTGAGTATTGGAGAATGGGTGAGATAACTTAGATAATGGAGAAGGAAACAGCCTTCCAGGCAAAGCAACATGTGCAGAGGGGGAGGGTGCATGATGCAGTCAAGAAATGGCAACCACCAAATCAAGAAACTGGTATAAGGTACATGTGAGAGAGAGAGATGGTGGATGAGGCTGGGCAGGCGAGGCGAAGTCACAGAATAGCCTGTAGAAGCTTCAACTTTATCCTACAATCTATGGAGGCTGATGGCGATGTTTAAGTAGGGGAGTGATATGCTGCAATCAGTCACTGAATAGGCAGTTAGGTTAATCATTACAGAATTTTGTAAATTGGACTATAACTTCTGCAGATCTCCCCAGACAAGTCCTGCTAGCAAGGAGAATAAGTGGAAACTTTCCCTGCTACAGAGTTCAGGGGAAGTCCATGAGAACTATAGCTCCCCATTTTCCTCTCTCTACATCAGAGTAAATTTCCTGTTTCAGACAGAAAGGAGATGTAAATTAGTAAGTGATTATAGTGGCAGTGGTTTTAACAGATATCCAGCTGATCCTTCATTTATTTCCTACCCAGGGTCTCTGGCTGTCTCCTGTACCCCACTGGAACATTTCTCAGTCTGGTCATCTCTTGCCTGTACTTTGTGAGTTTAGTGGAGTTTTTCTTTGTCTTTAACCCAAACTCCCTAATAGAGGTCTTGGGATCATCCCAATTCTACAGTTCTCTTTACAATCTTAGTATTTTGGAAAATTAAGCTGGTTGGTCTAGATCACTGTTCCATAAGTGGTTTCACACTCTACCTAATGTTATTCTGTAACATAAAACCGGTCCTTAGGAAAAAGGAAAAAAAAAAAAAAAGCTAATATATTGAGGGATTTGTGGTCTTATTATGTTGCATTAGCCTTTGGGCAACAACGGATTGATATTATTTTATATAACTATAAAACTATAACTTTCTTATTTGTGACCTATTCTTATCATCCATGCATAATCCTTATTTGTTTGCTTGCTTGTTTAAAATAACTGAATTGAGGGCAGGCCCGGTGGCTCAGCGGTTTAGCGCCGCCTGCAGCCCAGGGTGCGATCCTGGAGACCGGGGATCGAGTCCCACATCAGGCTCCCTGCATGGAGCCTGCTTCTCCCTCTGCCTGTGTCTCTGCTTCTCTCTCTCCTTTCTGTGTATTCTCATGAATAAATAAATAAAATCTTAAAAAAAATAACTGAATTGAATAAATGGAGATATATCTCCTATCCAACATGGAAACTAGAAAATGGACTATAACCTAAATCTGCAAATGTAATTCCTGTTCAATTCATTCTTATGCCTCCCTTCACCTGTGATATTTTACTCTTCAAATAATTATATACACAGATACATGGATAAACATTTGTATGGAATCCTAAAAAGTATATCATAAAATTTTACTTTATAAACAGTGCATCTTGCTATATGTAAACTTCCCAGAATTTTTACTATCCAATATTTTATTAAAATTCATATTTTTTTCATGGAGCTGTTCACTTATCCTGACTACTGCATAAATATACCACATATTTATTCATCCTCCTATAGATGGCCATCTGGTTTATTTCCCAGACACTTCTAGTATGATCAGGGCTGCTTGAACACTTCAGTACACATCTCCTGGGGTATATTGACAAGAGTCATTCTCAGATAAAAACCTGAAGGTAGAATTGCTGGATAGTAGAGTTATGCATGTTTTCCGCACAGAAAAATGCAGTGGAAGGAGTTTCTTTTTTTTTTTAATAAATTAATTTTTATTGGTGTTCAGTTTACCAACATACAGAATAACACCCAGTGCTCATCCCGTCAAGTGTCCCCCTCAGTGCCCATCACCCATTCACCCCCACCCCCCGCCCTCCTCCCCTCCACCACCCCTAGTTCATTTCCCAGAGTTAGAAGTCTTTATGTTCTGTGTCCCTTTCTGATATTTCCCACACATTTCTTCTCCCTTCCCTTCTATTCCCTTTCACTATTATTCATATTCCCCAAATGAATGAGAACATACACTGTCTGTCCTTCTCCGATTGACTTACTTCACTCAGCATAATACCCTCCAGTTCGATCCACGTTGAAGCAAATGGTGGGTATTTGTCGTTTCTAATGGCTGAGGAAGGAGTTTGTTTATTCTGCCTTAGACAAATTCTTTTATAGTAGAAATGCCCTCTTTAATGAAATGATACCAATTATAGATAGCAGTAGCTGCTTTCTAAAAGGTATCCAGTTGGAGTAAAATTAACAATGTCAAATTTTGTTGGGAAGTTCTACTGCCCTGTGAAATTCTAAAGTCCAGGGAACCCAAGGCTAGATCACGTAGAAGAGAAAGGCCACATTTTATCCCCCTCTGTGAAGGAGCTATCAGCATAGTGCTTCTCCCATGGTACCATCATGAGGATTAATGAGGTAAGTAAAGGATAAGCACTGGTATACAGTGATTGTTCAGGAGGCCACCGTGGCTACCTTGGTTTCACATGGTGATTGTAAATGTCGGGGATTGCACAGCATGTACTGTGCTAGCTGCAGCATTATGAAGCCTTTCTGAAGGTAGGGACAGCCTTTCACGGAGTGTTCACTCCTTGCCTTTATCTGTGCAACAAATACGGTAGCACTCAGAACATGGAGTTAACCCCTGACTGTTGTGATGCCCTTCATTTTGAGGTAATTCGCTTCTATTTATTTGGACAATATGGGGGAGGCTGGGCCACAACACAGCAGGCATCTTGGAATTGAGTTTCCTCTGATGTTGCGTCTTTGGTCTGTTTCCATTTCCTTTCCTGAGGACACAAACATTGAACTTGTCAAATGGGGAGCAGCCGGATCCGAAGGAGGCACTAGAAAAGAGAAGAGAGAGAAAGCTGCCAGTTTAAGAATTTTAATTAACTTTGCTCCAGTCCCAAGGCTGAGATGTATCTCCCCAGGGAGCTCTCTGATGGTGTTTCCAGACTGGGCACTGGGATCTAGTGGGCACCTAGATGAATTTAGCTTCATAGAAGAAATAATTGTGGAAATGAAGATCCCAGGACATCCAGACTTCATTCCCATTCACTTATCAAATCCATCAGCTGCGTGTCCAGTTATTTAAATAATCCAACAAAATGTTATTGCATAAACTTCAGCAGCTCTTCTATTTGTTTACATACGAAAGGAATATTTCTATCCCTTGCTAATAGTTGCTTCTTTGTAAGTGGAACTTAAGACAGAGATCTGTGTCGATGCTGGGGTGTTGGTGTCAGGAAGGAGAGGGGCACCAACATAATAGGTAGAAGTATCTCCAGAGCACACTTAAGTACTTTATAAATTAGTATATGCTTTTCACTTAGTATGTACCAAACACTGTGCAGAATACTGAGGATAAGAATGAATATGATATTTTTTTCCTCTAATGAAGTTATGGCTGACACGGAATGTGGGCAAAAGAAACAATTACAACACAGCTAGGAACTGAAAAGTGATCAAGGGCAGGTGCTATGGGAACATGAGGAGTAGATAGGGAGCTATTACACAGATAAGTTGCCATGTAGGTAGAGCCTTGAAGCACAGGTAGGATATTTCCAGGTGGAGAAAGAATTCCTGAGAGAGAAAACCATTTCAGCAAAAACATGGAGCTAAGAAAATTTGGGGTCTCTTTCAAGACCAAGACCTTCTTCACAGGCCCAAGAACTCAGTGCCATTTTCCCGCGCATTTCCCTCCTCCCATGCCCCACAACAGCATATATGAAAAGCATCAGATGACACACATGAAGCACAAATTGCCTGACACATGGACACTGGTCCATAAATGGTGACTGCCATTATGGCAAGGCTGCTGGTCTGTGTCTCCTCGGTCTGCCCAACCTCCTCTGCCAACAGGACCATCATACTGACAACCACCCCTCTTTAAGCTTATAGTATATAGCAGAGAGGCAAAAGCATAGTGAATTACAGTTTATATTCATTGTGTGGATAAAATAACTGAGCCTCAGGGAAGTGAAGTAACTTGTCCAATGGCACGCAGTGGCAGAATTAGATATCGCCCAGCTCTTCCAGACTCAAAAGGCTATGCTTTTTCCATTGCACCGTCTAACTTCGTAGACTGAGTCCATGATAGATCTTCTGGCATTGACCAAAGTAAAACAAACAACAACAAAAAAACCCAACCAATCCTCAGCATCTTCCAGATCTGCCCGAAGCCTATTCAGGCACCCACAGTTTCTGCCTGTCTTCCAAGCTAGCATTTGGAAATAGCATCTCTTGCTGTGGTACCTCCAGACATAGGTAGTGCTTTCTCCCGTTACCCAGGCCAGAACACTTGGAAACTGGCTCCACTGAGGATAAACGTCTCAGACCAAGGCTTTGAGACTCTAAATGATGTTCTCATCAAGACTTTTATTTTCCCCTCTCTTCCATTATGCATTTAACTTTTTTTTAAAAAAGATTTTTATTTATTTATTCATAGACATACAGAGAGAGAGAGGCAGAGACACAGGCAGAGGGAGAAGCAGGCTCCGTGCAGGGAGCCCGATGTGGGACTCGATCCCGGGTCCCCAGGATCACACCCCAGGCTGCGGGCAGCGCCAAACTGCTGCACCACCAGGGCTGCCCTGCATTTAACTTTTATAGGGCAATCATCCACTTTCTTAATAACCCATCTCCTACTGCTGACTAAATTCCAAATGTTGAGCTTCAGATTCAGGAAGAGAAAACCTTGCCCCTCAAGCAATCTTCTAAAGGCTGGGTTATCAAGTGTTTCAATTTAATTGGGAAGAGAAGATTATAAGCAGGATTGAGGACTTTCATTTTTCATTTCTCAGAGGATTTAGGGATCTTTCTAAGCCTGCAACAGAGTATGATTCAAATCTAGGAAGTCAGTGTAAGCTACTATCTATCTATATCAGGAAGCCCCGAAGCCCAGATCTCTAATCCTAATTAACATTGGAATTTCTCCTTTTCTCAGTTCTGCTCTCTGAGCATAGGGTTGAACCCATGAAGGCATTTTAGCATGGACTAGTGAACTCTTAATTGTTCAGCAGTTCATTGTGAGGGTGAGGACCCAATTTTATTCATCTTTGATCACAACATCTCCAGAGGATTTAGACTCAGAAACGTTCAAGAAATATTTGCTAAGTTAACAGACCCAAGATAGGAAGCAATTATCTTTCTGGCAGAAGAAAAGACACATGTCAAAATAGATGTTTTTAAAAAAATGTTCATTAGGTTTGTGACATAGAAAATTATCACAAACACACTTCCTGATGTTACTACTTCAATATTTACTAAAACTTCCCTAAACATTGATTAAGCACTGCTATGAGTCAGACATGTTGCTAATGTGAGTCCTTCTTCCCCTTAGGGCCTTGCAGTCTTTTAGTGGAGAAAACCTCCTGACTCTTAAGTCTTATAAAGCAAGGTAGGCACTACAGTTGCAGGTATGTGAGGGTGCTGGGGGTGTGACTTGCAGTAGGAGAGCCTGATAGCACTCACTTTAAAGAGATAAGAGGGTGGAGGGAGAGGAAGGACATTTAGGGCAAAATAAACATAGGTAAAGAAGTGCAATATATTCCGAGAATGTCAAATATCAAGTGTGTCCTGGGCATAGAGATCATGGAAGAAGAAGAGGAGATTGGGACCAAGGTCTAAAAGTTTTGTTTTGTTTTGTTAATTATTGAAATATAGTTGGAATACAATGTCACATTAGTTTCAGGTGTACGACGACATGATGATTCAACCACTATATACATTGCTCATCACTCACCGCTCACCGTAACAAGTGTCAATACCATCTGTCACCATCCAACAGTTATCACAGGACTGACTATAATCCCTTTACTATACTTTTCATCTTTGTGACTTACTTATTTTATAACTGGAAGTTTGTATCTCTTAAGTTCTTTTGCCTATTTCAACAATTTCCCTAGCCTTCCTGCCTCTGTCAACTATCAGATTATTCTCTGTATTTGAGTCTGTTTTTATTTGTTCATTTGTTTTGTTAAATCCCACATATAAGTGAAATCATATTGTATTTGTCTTCACTTAGCATAATATTCTCTAGATCCATCCATATTGTCACAAATGGCAAATCACATTCTCTTTAATGGCTGAGTAATATTCCATTGTATATTCATATACTGTAACTTCTTTCTCCATCTATCTGTGGACACTCAGGCGGTGTCCATATTTTAGCTATTTTAAGTAATACTGCAGTAAACATGGAGGTGCATATATCTTTTCAAATTAGTGTTTTTTGTTTTCTTTGGTTAAATATTCAATAGAGAAATTAACTGGATCATATGGCATTTTCATTTTTAATTTTTGAGGAACTTCATATTATTTTCCACAGTGGTTGTACCAATTTGCATTCCCACCAACAGTGCACAGGAGTTTCCTTTTCTCCATATCCTTTCCAACATTTGTTATTTCTTGTCTTTTTGGTACTAGCCATTCTGTCTGGTGTAAGATGATATCTCATTGTAATTTGGATTTGCATTTCCCTGATGATGAGTGATATTAAGCATATTTCTTGCATCTGGGGGCCACTTGTATGTCATCTTTGAAAAATGTCTATTCAGGTTCTCTGTCCATCTTTTAATTGGATTATTTGGGTTTTTTTGTGTATTGAGTTGTAGAAGTTCTTTAGATATTTTGGATACTAACCCCTTATCAGATTTTGCAAATATCTTTGCTCATTCAGTAGATTGACTTCTTTGTTTTGTTTTGTTGATGGTTTCCTCTGCTATGCAAAAACTTTTTAGTTTGATGTAGTCCCAAGAGGTTTTGTGGGGTTTTGTTTATTTGTTTGTTTGTTTGTTTCCCTGGCCTCAGGAAACCTATAAATAAGTTGTTAAGCCTGATACACAAGAGATTGCTGCCCATGCTTATTCTGGGGCTTTATGGTTTTGGATCTCTAACTTAGGTATTAAGCCCATTTTGAGTCTATTTTTGTGCATGGTGTAAGAAAGTGGTCTGGTTTCATTCTGCTGCATGTAGCTTCCCAGTTTTCCTAGCACTATTTATTGAAATCCTGTCTTTTCTCCATTGTATTTGCTTGCCTCCTTTGTCATACATTAGTTAACCATGTAAGTATAGATTTATTTCTGTACTCTTTATCCTCTTCTATTGATCTATAGGTTTCTTTTGGTGACATTTCCCTGTTGTTTTGATTACTATAGCTTTGCAGTATATCTTTATCTGGAATTGTGAATTTTTCAGCTTTGTTCTTTCCCAAGAAGAACATTGCTTTGACTATTTGGTGTCTTTTGTGGTTCCATACAAATTTCAGCATTATTTGTTCTAGTTATGTTTTAAAAAATGCTGTTGGTATTTTGATAGATATTGCTTTGAATCTATAGGTTTCTTTGGTTAGTATGGGCATTTTAACAATATTGATTCCTTCAGTCCATGAGCATGGAATCTCTTTCCATTTGTGTCATCTTAAATTTCTTTCATCTATTTCTTGAAATTTTCAGAGTATAGGTCTTTTACCTCCTTGGTTAAGTTTATTTCTAGGTATTTTATTATTTTTAGCACAACTATAAAGGGGATTGTTTTCTTAATTTCTCTTTTGCTACTTAGTTATTTTTAAATAGAAGCAATAGATTTCTGTATATTAATTAATTTTTGTATGCTACAATTTTACTGAATTCATTTATTCATTCTAACATTTTTATAGTGGAGTTTTTAGTGTTTGTTTTTAATTTTTATTTATGATAGTCACACAGAGAGAGAGAGATGCAGAGACACAGGCAGAGGGAGAAGCAGGCTCCATGCACTGGGAGCCCGATGTGGGATTCGATCCCGGGTCTCCAGGATCGCGCCCTGGGCCAAAGGCAGGCGCCAAACTGCTGCGCCACCCAGGGATCCCTGGTTTTTTTTTTTTTTTTTGTATAAAGTATTTCACCTGCAATTAGTGATAATTTGACTAGTTTCATACTACTTTGGCTGCTTTTTATTTATTTTTCTTGGCTGATAATTGCCATAAGGATCCCCAGTACTATGTTGAATGAAAGTGAGAGGACATCCTTACCTTGTCCTTCATCTTGGAAGGAAAGTTTGCAGTTTTTTCACCTTTAAGTATGATGTTAGCTGTGGATTTCCCCCATAGCAAACATAATATATGGACTTTATTATATTAAGGTATATTTTCTCTATACCCACTTTGTGGAGAGGTTTTATCATGAATGGATGTTAGATTTCTGTCAAATGTCTTTTTTTCTACGTCTATTAAGATGATCATATGTAAAAATATCCTTCCCCTGGTTAATATGATCTATCACATTGATTTGTGGATATTGAATCTTACCTTCCTAAAATGAATCTCAATCATGGTGAAAGATTGAATTGAAAGATAAATTGTTGAATTTGGTTTGGTAATACCTTGAGGATTTTTGCATCTAAGTTCATTAGGGTTATTGGCCTGTGTTTTGTTTTGTTTTGTTTTGTTTTGGAAGTGTCTGGTTTTGGTATCAGGGTAGTGGTAGTGTGTATAATAGTTCGGAAAGTTTCCTTTTTCTTCTATTTTTTGGAGTAGTTTGAGAAGAATAAGTATTCTCCTTTAAATGTCTGAGAGAATTCACCTGTGAAGGCCATTTGATCCCGGATTTTTGGTTCTTGAGAATTTTTTGATTACTGATTCAATTTCCTTACTTGTAAAGGGTCTGTTTAAGTTTTTCAGTTTTGCCTGATTCTGTTTTGGAAGATTGCACGTTTGTAAGAATTTATATATTTCTTCTAGGTTGTCCAATTTGTTGGCATATAATTTTTCGTAGAAGTCTTTTCTAATCTTTTGTATTTCTGTGGTTTCATTTGTTATTTTTCTTTTATTTCTGATTTTGAGTCCTCTCTATTTTTTTTCTTAATGAGTCCAGCTAAGAGTTTATCAGTTTTATCTTTTCAAAGAACCAGCTCTTAGTCTCATTGATCTTTTCTATTGTTTCTTTAGTCTTGATCTCATTTATTTCCACTCTAATTTTAACTGCTTTCTCCCTTCTACTAAGTTTTTCTTATTTATGTGGAAGGATCAGTTGTTTATTTGAGAATTTTCTTATTTCTTGATATAGGCCTGTATTGCTATAAACTTCCCTCTTAAAACTGTGTTTGCTGTATCCCAAAGATTTGGGACCATTTTGTTTCCATTTTAATTAATCTCCATGTATTTTTTTCATTTTCTCTGACTTTTATTTTCATTGACACATTGGTTTTTTTTAGTTGCATATTGTTCAGCTATGTGCTTCAGGTTTTTTTTTCCAGTTTTTTCGTTTGATTTCTAATTTCCCACCATTGTGATCAGAAAAATGCTTAATTTGATTTTATTCTTTTTAAATTTTTGAGGTTTGTTTACGGCATAGTATGATCTATTCTGAAGAATGTTCCATGTGCACTTGAAAATAACATGTATTCTGATATTTATGGGTGGCATGTTTTGTATATTTGTGAAGTCCATCTGATCTAATGTTTTAGGTCAAAGCCAGTTTCCTTGTTTGTTTTTTATTTGTACGATCAATTCATTGATGTAAGTGAGGTGTTAAAGTCCCCTACTATTACTGTATAACTGTCAATTTCTCCTTTTATGTCTGTTAATATTTGCTTTATGCATTTAAGTACTCCTATGTTGGGTACACAGACATTTACAATTATTACATCCAAGTTGGATTGAACTTTTCATCATTATATAATTCTATAATCCCCTTCTTTGTTTCTTGTCGCAGTCTTTGTTTTAAAGTCTATTTTGTCTGACAGAAGTATTGCTACCCTGTTTTTTTTTCTTGTTAATGTCCGTTTGCATAGAATATCTTTATTCTTTTACTTTCAGTCTGAATGTGGTGAGTCTTTCATAGGAAGCACATGGGTCTTGTTTTCTTTATCCATTTGGTCGCTCCAAGACTTTTAATTCTAGTATTTAGTCCACTTATATTAAAATTAATTTTAAAATAATTTTTATTTATTCATGAGAGACATGGGAGGTGGGGGCAGGGGGAGAAACATAGGCAGAGAGATAAGCAGGCTCCCTGCAAGATACCCAATGTGGGACTTGATCCGGAATCCTGGGATCATGCCCTGAGCTGAAGGCAGACGCTCAACCACTGAGCCACCCAGGTGTCCCTATATTAAAGTAATTATTGGTAGGTTAGTACTTATGGCAATTTTGTTAGTTGGTTTCTGGTTGTTTTTGAAATTCTCCTGTTTATTTTCCTTCTCTTGTTCTCTTCCCTTTTGATTTAATAGCTTTCTTTAGCATTATACTTGGATTCCTTTCTCTTTATTTTTATCATATGTTTTTGACTTCTGGTTATCATGGGGTTAATATATAACATCCTACATGAATAGTAGTCTATATTGAGTTGGTGGTCACTTAAATTCAATAAATTCCCAAAAGCACTAAATTTTTACTCCCTCCTCTATGTTTTATGTACACAATATCATATTTTCTACCTATTTATATCCTTTAACTAATTTTGTAGATACTATTGATTTTTACAATTTTTTGTTTTAATCTCCATACTGTCCTTATAAGTAACTAATCTACATTTACTCTATGTTTACTTTTACTAGTGAAATATTTTCCTTTCATAATTTTCTTCTAGTTTCAGACTTTTTTTCCACTTACAGAATTCCCTTTAATTATTTTTTATAAGGCTTGTTTAGAGATGATGAACTCCTTTAACTTTAGTTTGTCTGGGAAAGTCTTCAACTCTCTTCAATACTGAATAATAACCTTGCTGGGTATTCCTGGTTGTAAGTTTTTTTTTTTCCTTTCAGCACTTTGAATATATCAAACATACCATTCCCTTCTGGCTGCAAAGTTTCTGCTGAAAAACCACCAGATAGCCCTACTGAGTTCTCCTTGTATGTTATTTTCTTTTCTCTTGTTTTTAAAATTCTCTTTAATTTTTAAATCTTTAATTTTTGCCATTTTAATATGTGTCTTGGTGTAGACCTCCTTGGGTTCATCTAGTTTGGGGCTTTCTACTTTCTGGACATGGATGTCCAGTTTCTTCCCCAAGTGAGAGAATTTTTAAAATAAATAATCTTCCCCCTTGTCTCTCTTCTCCACCTGGAACTCCTATTATGGGAATGTTACCACACTTGGTGTTGTCTTAATTTATCATAATTTTTAAATTATTTTTAAAAAGATTTTATTTATTTATTCATGAGAGATACAGGCAGAGGGGAGAAGCAGGCTTCATGCAGGGAGCCCAATGTGGGACTGACCCTGGGACTCCAGGATCACACCCTGGGCCAAAGCCAGACGGTTAACCACTGAGCCACCCAGGCGTCCCAATTTTTTATTATTATTTTTGCTGTTCAGGTTGGTTGCTTTTCATTACCCTGTGTTCAAGATCACTGATGTATTCTTCCACAACTCCTAATTGGCTCTTGGTTCCATCTAATGTATGTTTTATTTCATTTATTCTTCAGCTCTGATTCATTCTTTTTATATTTTCTCTTGTTGACGTTCTCACTGAGCTTATCCATTCTTCTCTCAGTCCAGTGAACAGCTTATGATTTTGGATTCTTTATCAGGCATATTGCCTATCTCTGTTTCATTTAGCTCTTTTTCTGTGATTTTTGTCTTGCTCTTTTATTTGTAACACATTCCTCTGCCTCCTCATTTTGCTTGTTTTGTTGTGTTAGGTCATCACCTAAACCTCCTGGACTAGAAAGTCTCGTATAGAAAGCTTCTTGTGGTAGCCTCCTTCTAAACACTCCTGGTCACCAGGAGCCAGCATTCCAGGGGTGTTTCCTATGTGGGCTTCATGCTCCCTTATGTGGCTGAGCTGAGATTACTGTGGGCAAGCTATTGGGTGGGGCTACAATGACCCACTTCACCTGCTGCAGGCACACTGAGCAGCATTTGCTCACTGTGCTGTGGGTTTGCTGGTAGGCAAGTCCAACACTCAGCCTAGGCATATGCAATTGCTGTGATTGCTGGGGGTGCCCCAACGGGCAGGGCTTGCTCCCTGCACAGCCAGCTGAGAGGTCTGGCTTCAGGAACTGTGGGCACTGGTGTGTGGGTTTATCTAACCCCTCTACCTAGGGCAGGAGCCATTTTGGAGGCATGCCTGCTGCGGTGGTCAAATCAGGCAGGGCAGGTTGTAGGGGAACATTGGGGTAAGGCATGTAGCCCTAGTAAGGTAGATGGAGAGTGTTAGAACTGGTTCCTGCAAGCATTGGCTATCTGGACTACACAGTGTGATGAAAATCTGTAGTGACCTGGCATTCTGTGGCCTCTTCCTTTATATTCAAGAAAGTATGGCATGCCACAAAATGAGTGTGCTCTTATTTTAGGTATAATTTTGAATTGGCTATAGTCAAAGAAAATAAATAAAAGATGTATAATCTTGCACATTTTAACTTTTTTAAAAAAATAAATGATTTGTAACAGCCTTCATTTCCCCCCTGTTGCTCTCCAAACTACTGTGTCCCAACTTCATGACTGTACTGTGTTCTGAAGAAGTATGTGATTAGAGAAGGGGTCTATAACAGTTATACATTGTAGGAGGATAGTAAAAGCCAGCAATTGTGACCTTGTCACCAAATCATAGAGTGTTGAAAAAATTAGAAATGTCATTTACACTGAATTTTTGTTCCATTCTCAAGAACTTGAAAAAAAATTTAAACTTTCTATTTGTAGCAGGTTTGGATCTTGCAGACATCCCCTTGGCCAGATTGCCTCTAGAGAGATGTTTTGCTATGGAATGCATTCTGTTTTGTTGTTATTTCAAATTGATCACCCCACCTTGGTAAAAGGTCACCAGTCTAGCAATTAGGAACTGCTGTGCTCACTGTTTTTAGCTGATGTCCCATATTGAGAAAATTGCATTTTACTTGGTTTGAGCTCTATTCTTGAGTGATGCTCATGTTAAGAAGCAGGTGTGCCTGGAAGCATTTAATTCCTTCAGTGGATAAAGTACTATAAATGAGATGGCCCATGTAGTCACACCTCCAGTGCATACAGAATCATTAATTTTAATTTTCTTTTCCCCCACTTTCAATGGAGCCATGACCTTTGCCTGGACTTTTGCAGTAACTGATCTCCCTGATCCAAATCAAGTGCTCAACGTTTATAGTGCTATAGTAGTGATTCCTCAACAGAGCATCTTCTCACTTTCCTTTCATAGAAACTTTAATGGACGATCATGTTTTTGAGAAGTTAAAATTGAAGGTTCATGAATCAGTTCCAAGAATTCTTTCAAATCTGTTAACTTGAGCTATTAGTATTCCTGCAACATACCAATCTCTAAATACCTCTTCACCATATGCCTTTAACTATGTTGCTTCCTTAAATGTTTTCCTACCCCTATTGACTTTATCCTTAAGGTTAAATTGAGGTTTTGTGATGCCATTCAATCATCTCTTTGTCTTTGAAATCTTCTCCAGGATTTCTGGGTAAGGTCCATTGCTCATTCATTCATGTAGTCAGTACTTACTGTTTCCTTTGTGCCAGTCACTATGTTCATTATTGCTGGCAATACAGAGATGTACCAGGGTTCTTGCCCTGATTCGTCTTCTATTTTAGTGTAGGTCATATAGTAAAGATAATAATTAAATGCTTGAATGTGTAATTCTAAATAGTAGTAAGTGCATTATAAATAATCAGGATACATAGAGCTATTTTGGGCGGCAGCGGGGAGGCTTTTATATATTCTTTAGCTATAGACAGAATATACTACGTTGGGAAATTGTTTCACGTTTTTTCTGTTATAGCTCCTTAAGGTGAAAAATGCTTTTTTACCTTCATCACCTTTAATCCCTTCTGCAAAATACTCAATAAGTATGTGATGACCCCCCCCAAAAAATTCTTATGTATAGATGGGTAAACAAATGAATTATTCTCAGCCATGTTTTATCTTGAATTTATTGGAAAAGATCTCCTTTGTGAAGTTATAAGTAATATTCCCCAAGATGACAAACTAACTTCTTGATAGACTGGTATGGTCTGGTGTCACCGATTTTACACAGGGGGATTGGAGCCGAAAGCAGTGTAGTTGGCTACACATTTGGTGTATCTCCTCTAGAAGATCCCCATAGGTGTTGGTTGGTCCATTTATTCATTCATTTACATCCTCCAACATGTAATAAACATCCTAAAGAACCATTTCAGCATGAGATGCTGCAAGTATAGCTCAGTAAAGCTCAGGTCTTATTCTCAAGGAGCTCCCAGTTTACTGAGAAAGAAAGACCCATGAATGATGATGGCAGAGAGTGACAAGTATCATAACTGGAATCAGCACAAGAAGTGATGGAAATTCAAGGGACAATGGCCATCCTGGGGCAGGTCAGCAAAGTCCTCTGGAAGATATGACAGGTGGGCCCTGTCGTGAAGATGAGAGTCCAACCTCTGGAACCTTGGACTCTCACATTTCTTCCCTTTGGACTGGTTAATTCCTAAGATCTAGATCCTCTGCATCTCACCTTAGGTAACCTCCACCAGGAAGCCTTTGGTGGCCCTGCAAGGCCAGCATAGATGCTGCTGCTTTGTGGCTTCATAGGGCCCTGTTTGGCCCCCCATCACAGTATTAATCTTCAGTGTCAGTGCTCTTTTACCTTTCAGTCCCACACCACACTGGGAGCTCTGAAAGGGCAGGAACTTTATGATATTCACCTTTGTTTCTCCAACATCTCACATGGTACCTGCCACAGAGGTAGTACTTAATAAATACCTATGAAATGACTGGATATTAGGTGAAAAAGGTATATGTGAGAAAAGGATTGGGAAAGAAGGAAAGGAGTTATTGACATTCTCCGTAGAGAGAACAGCATGAGCCTATGAAGGCAAAAATAGCTAAGTACTGTGTGTTGGGAATGACAAATATTTTAGATTTGCTGGACCATGCACTGCAAAGGAGAGAGTGGCAGGGAATAAAATTGAAAAACTAAGCAGAGACCCTGCTTCAGTCCCATGGTAAATGAAGTCAAGTGCCCTCCGTTGATCTCTGTTTCCCTTTGGCAGGGTCTTGAGGATTGCTCATTGAAGTTGACATCTGCCTAATGTGAATATGTTACAGACCTTTCTCCCTATCAAGTAACCCACAGAGATGCAACATTTACAACAGTTGAAACAAATATGGTGACCCTAACTGCAGCCTACTGTGAACCTTTGGAGGACCCTTCTCCAGAAAGAGGGTTATCACACTAGAGGGGATCCATATGCAAACAGCGTTCAGGAATCAGGTACAACATATAATCACAGATATGTAACTCACACCTGATTTGTATCAAGTTACAGAATGTCTGAAAAGATCCTGCTTGGTTACTGGGCATTTTTAAAAAAAGCTTGTTGATGGGCTAATTCTATGGTGGTGGAGGATAAGAGGCCAGTTGTGGCTTAGTATCTATATACCCTGACCTGACCCAATTTTGAGTCTACAGTATGATCCTTACTGGCATAAGTACTGACATCAGAGATGGTCTTGGGAGGAACCAAGGAGATCAGCCAGCTTAGTGTACTAGAATGGGATGTGGACAAAGGGTCAGAAGACCTGAATTCTGTGTCCACTAATAAGTCACACACCTCTGTTTTTGAGACTGCAATGACATCTTGGATGCAGAACTCTGAAACAGTCAAGAATTTTAGCCTTTAATTACTTATAAAAATCAGTATTGAAACTGATCAAGCAATCCCTTTGAGGTTTGCCAAATACAAGGGCAGGAGGGGATTCAGGGAAATAAAATTTTCTATTTCTGCCCTCAAGTTTCTTTCTACTTTGACAGTGAAGACAAAATAAACACACACATAACAGAGAACAATTAAGCAGAGACTCTTAAGGCAATCAGAGTGTAGATAAGAGAGGAAACATCATGAGATGTATGATGAAGGTTGCAAGCTGCGTGGCAGGAATGAATTTACCTTTTTCTCTTTTCTTCTTCTTTTTAATCCTTTCCTATTGCAACAGCAGAAAAAAAAATCACAACTGCCTATACGGATTCATCATAAAAACTCCCAGTACACTAAGACAAGAAGAGAAGAACCTTATGGAAAATCTACGGCCACTATCATATTTTTTGTTTCAGTTCAAGGTAGTTTTTGTTCCTACTCTTTAATTCTTCATTCTACTGAGAGTTCTATCAATGCAATGCAGCATGAAAAGCTAATAAAAGTCACAAAGTTTGGAAAACAGAAGTGCAAGTATCTCATTGCAGGAAACATGATTATCTCTACAAAAAAGCTAAGGAAACTACAAAGGAAGTGATGAAACTAATGAGTAAATTCAGCAAGGTTGGAGGATAGGAGGTCAGTGTACAAAAATTGTAGTTTTATGTACTAGCAGCAAACTTTTACAAAATGAAATAAAAATATTGATGGTAGCTTAAAAGAGGAACACAAAGTACTTAGATATAAATTTAACAAAAGGTTTGATGTCTAAATACTGAAAAGCACTAAATATTGCTAAGAGAAATTAAGTAGACCTAAATAGAAACCATATTCAAGGATTGGGAGATAGCAGAGACAATTATCTTCCAATTATTTAAAGTTCTGGAATAGATAAAATTAATCTAGAGTTGAAAACATTCTGCACAGTCTGAAGAGGTAGTTGGTAAATTACATGAAATTTTTTCAAGTTATGGAAATATTCTATGTACTATTATGAACAGAAGTGTGAATTATATGTATGCATTTGTCAAAACTCATGAAATTTTTTATCTAAGATTTTTGTTCACTGAATATACATTTTATCTTTTTTAAAAAAGATTTATGTATTTATTTATGATAGACATAGAGAGAGAGAGAGAGAGAGAGGCAGAGACACAGGAGGAGGGAGAAGCAGGCTCCATGCCGGGAGCCTGACGTGGGACTCGATCCCGGGACTCCAGGATCATGCCCTGGACCGAAGGCAGGCGTTAAACTGCTGAGCCACCCAGGGATCCCCTGAATATACATTTTATCTAAGTAAATAATGTAAATCATATTGAATTGTAGTTAGTAGGTTTGCTTTGTGCTATGGTATAGGATAGCAATTCTGAAAGACGTTTTGTGTATTCCAAGCTTGAGAGAATGAGTAATTGTGTTGAGAAAATGGAAACCAGGATTCTTGTTGCTATGTATTATGAGTATTCTTACATATGTGTGTGTGTTTAAATATGCATATATACCTTAGATATTCTATTGAGATGGCCTACAAGCCATGACCTACCAGCAGCAATCAGTACATCATCAGCCCAGGTCATGTTTTCTAAATATCATTTGCTATTAAAAGGAACCAAAATTCTTTAGAGAAATGGACAGATCCAGGACTGAGGCAGGGAAATTATGAATTGACCCTGAGACATCTTATTTTGTCAGTAAATATGGAATTATTCAAAGAATAATGAGAACATTACAAGAGGACACCAGAGACAAGTTATAGTGGCTTCATTGGCCAGATCTGCAACAATTTTGGCACCTAAATAAATAAATAAATAAAGTGTTTTTAACTATTGAATAAAATAAAACCTGTGAGTTTATACCAATATAATAAATGAATAAATAAATTGGAGAAAAGGAAATATTTTCTGTCAGTAGAATTGCAATATATACAGAGATATATAGAAGTAGAAGGTTAGGGGTAATAGGTAATAAGATACTTACATTATCTCACATTATTGATGAGTAATAAGATATTCACATAGTCTTAAATTATTTCCCCACAAAATACCTATTAGCAAGGAAAATGGTACCTTTATGTTGGAGAAACCAGGTAGGCATCGCCTAAATCAAGTGATAATGTTAACATCACCAATATCAAGACCAACTGTCATTATGTGCCTCCTGTGGAGGACAAAAATGTCACTTTTCTGCTATCTTGACAAAAATGCCTGACTTAAATATAAACATGAGAAAACACATGATAAACTAAATTGAGAATATGATACTAAATAATTGTTCTACTCTCTTGAGATCTCTCAAGGTCAAGAAAAGTGAAAAAAAGGACTGAAAAATGATTCCAGAGTAAAGAAGACTACCCAAGAGATGTGACAGATAATTTTGGGTTGGATCCTGGACTGGGAGGATTGTAGTTGATAAAATTTAAAAATCGATTAGAAAACAGATTATGGCAATATTAAATTTCTTAATCTCAGATAACTGTATATGATGATGTGAGAGAATGTGCTGAGGGAATACACACTGATCTTGTTCTTAGGAAATAGGCACATTGAGGAGTCAATGAGAAAAGTGTCTCCATCCTCTTGTCAGATGGTTCATACATATATGAAATGATAAAACAAATGCGCAAAATGTAAACAAATGGCAAACCTGGGTAAAGCATATCCAAGATTTCCTTGTACTGTTCTCGCCATTTTTCTTTACATTTGAAATCACACAAGAATAAAAGTCACCAAAAATGTGGCAGGACTACTAAAACAAAAGTCAGGATAATGATTACATCTTGAGAAAAAAAGAAAGTAGGGGGATGCTCATGGGGAAGGGCATATAGGGGCACAGGGGCATTTTTCACATGCGCAGGATATTCTGTTTCCTAGCCTGTTTCTTAAGTACATGGTTGTTTATCTTATTATTTTTGAAACTCTCAATACATGTTTTCTACCGGTTTCTATAGGTAGGATTCATTTAATAGAAGACAAGACACCAAGAGGATAAAGAACCATCCAAACTACAACTACTTATTTATGGTGAAGTCAGGGCTAAAAGCTGAATATTTCAATTCCCATCAAGTCCATTTCTCCTCCAGGTGACAATGTTGTGAATCATAACAAGATTGATACGTTTGGCCAGAGAATGCCTAAATCCTGACATCAACCAGCCATTCCTGCCTACATGGTCCTATGACTGAGGAAATAAAACTTCAGTGCTGACTAGGTTCTTGATCCCTAAACCCTCTGCAGTCACTGGTGAGTAAACTGGACCCGGGAGAACAGCTCTCTTTTCTAGGCTACAGATGGCCAGACCCTAGAATCACAGCAAGGTGAATGAGTTTTTCACCTCATTCTCCCTAACTACACCCAATTTTTAAATTGCGTGTGACCCTGTGGTCACAATAGTTTTTACCACAGCCGACAGGCTAGCCAGCAAGCAGAACAAAGTCTCTCTGTGTGTTTGCTTATTCATATCCTGCTACAACCCATTTCTTCATAAAAGCTGCCCAATTAGAATCTTTGCCCTCCATCAAATAAAAATGATACTTTTGAGAATGGAGTCAAAAGTGAGTTGTGAACTTGTTCTGGACGACAGACACCATTGTCTGTTCTTATTCATAGGCTGTCTTCAGGCCAATGAGAACACAGGGGCAGGTAGGTAATGGAGACCCACTTAACCTGTAAATATAGACAACCTGAGGACTTGTTAAGCTTGTGGTAACTTGTGAACAAATCCAATCACATTTATCTGCTTTCTTACTTTGCGACTATAAAAAGCTATCAAAAGTGCATTTAAATTTTCCTATAGAGAGGGAATATACAGATCATAATGAAGGTAAGAATATGCTTATAACCACATGTTTAATTCTTACAGGAAAAAAAAATGTGCCCATATACAAAATGTTCCATTTTGAAGTTCTAGGCACCATGTGGTGGTGGTGGGTTGAATGTCCACGGTGGGTTCTTTTGGTTTTTCTTCCCTTCATATTATTTGTTTATATTGTTCTATCTAAAGGTTCCCGTAACACCATCTCTTCCTTACCTCCTCCCTAAACCCCCGACTTTGCTCCTTTGTATTAAGGTTTGGCCTGAAAACACATTCCAAACAATGTCATATTCCATATACTTAGAGACAAAGGAAATGGTTGCCTAGCAACAAGGCCCTGTTAGAAATTTTGAGCATTCTTTTACTTTCCATTTTAGGGCAATGCTCAGGAAGCTGTTTGCGGAGAGATCCAAGACTAGGATCTCTTTGTCTAAGAACTCTAAGACAGAGGGAGAAAGAAAAGGCGGTGGAGGAAGTAGTGGAGGAGGAAGAGGAGGGGAGAAAAGTATTAAGGTCTTTTCATCACAATCTAAGTTGTGCTCTCAATGGGAATGGAGAGACTTGGCCATAGGTAGGATGGAGCACTTAACTTGTCCCTTCCTCTTCTAGTTCCCCACTGTTTCCCACGCTTAACATGGGATTCTAGTCAATTAGATGAGCTGATATAGAAAGTCATTAAGGGAGGCTGACTCTTGCTCTGTCAGCCATCCAAGCTCTCTTGCCTCAAGGGCTTTAGGGACAGCCTGGGAGTGGCAGCAATTTCAGATTTATTTTGGCTGTTCTTAGTCCTCCTTAAAACATCAATCCTCTCTAGGATGATTATTATATTTTAATTGATTTTCTATCAGGGACATTTTTCCATATTATTAAATATTTCATGACTATAAGATTGTCCAGAAACAGATGCTATAGGTATCACGTGACCGGTGCAATTAAAATGCATATTTTATAGAGAAAGGTAAAGCAGAAAGCTGCTAAAGTAATTTGACCAAGATCACACAGCATGGAGATGGCAGAGCCAGGATTCAAATCCAGGAAGCAAATACCAGAGCCTCCATTCATCACTGTGTTCTTTGGGATGCCACAAAAATAAAATATAGATCTAAACTAAAAATCACAAAAAACCCATTATGTAAAAAATAAACTCCCATTAAGTAAAAGGCAAATAACTAGGAGAAATATTTTCAACAAATATGACCATGAATGTATGTTCTTTACTTTAGTGCCTCCTCTGTCCCATCCTCATTTCAGTTGTCATTGTATAAAGGGTACATACTCATGTGTGAGTTAAGTATGCATGTAGCGGGGAGTATAAAGAGCACACTCAATAAATAAATAAAGATAACACTCAATAGGAAAAAAATGGGCAATAACATGATCAGAAACTTCAGAAAGTCTTAAAAATGGGGTCTATCCATTCCTCACTGTATATTTAGTGTATTTGGAACTATTTGCTTCCATTGATGTTGTTTCCATAACTTTAATGTTCTATAGCTCAGAAATTTCTGTAAATGGGTGGCTAAAAGAATTTGGAAATATCTTAAATTTTTTTAGTTGGGCATTTTCAATATATACTTGATATTTATCAACTGCTTCTAGAAAACTTGAATTTATCAGCAAATATTTTCTGATTTGATGGGAAAGAACATGTTAATGTTTTATTTAGCTATTAGTTGGTTACTAGTTAGGTTAAATACATTTTGTTTAAAATCCATTTTTAGGCTGTAAGTAGTCCAGGTGATTATCTAAATCATTTTAATAGGGCAGCCCTGGGGGATCCCTGGGTGACTCAGCGGTTTAGCTCCTGCCTTTGGCCCAGGGCGTGATCCTGGAGATCCGGGATCGAGTCGCGCGTTGGGCTCCCTGCACGGAGCCTGCTTCTCCCTCAGCCTGTGCCTCTGCCTCTCTCTGTCCTCTATCATGAATGAATAAATAAAATCTTAAAGAAAAATAGGGCAGCCCTGGTGGCGCAGCGGTTTGGCGCCGCCTGCACCTCGGGGTGTGATCCTGGAGATCGAGTCCCACATCGGGCTCCCTGCATGGAGCCTGCTCCTCTCTCTGCCCCTCCCTCCTTCCCTCTCTCTCTCTGTGTGTGTGTGTGTGTCTCAATAAATAAAAAAAAATCTTTAAAAAAATAAATCATTTTAATATATAAAAATACTCCTGGGATTCTGAATAGGATTACACTAATCTATAAATTGATTTTTTTTAAATTTTTATTTATTTACGATAGTCACAGAGAGACAGAGAGAGAGGCAGAGACACAGGCAGAGGGAGAAGCAGGCTCCATGCACCGGGAGCCCGAAGTGGGATTCGATCCCGGGTCCCCAGGATCGCGCCCTGGGCCAAAGGCAGGCGCTAAACCGATGCGCCACCCAGGGATCCCTATAAATTGATTTTGGGAAAAATGACATTTGAACTATTTAGTTTCTTCATTTACAAAATGTTTTCGATTTCTCAATAGTTTCTTTTTTTTAGAGTTTTCATAAAGCTTTCCACACATTTCTTAACATTTTTAGCAGTTAATTTTTTCCCCATTTGTAAAAAGGACTTTCTCCCCTAGTATAACTCCCCAAGTTATAGTTTTAGTTCTCAACTCAACCTTAGTTTTTTTTACTTGTATTATCTCTGTGTGTACTTTTTGTAAGATGTTTGAAGTCTGAACCAGGGACTACCTGTCAAACATCATTTAAACTTGAAATGGGGATACTCTGTACCTCCAAAGTTATTATTTCTAATTAAACTAATTTTAATTGCATCTCAGTGACACATAAGGCTTACTTGAAGAGAAAGAAATGATTCCTGCTACAGAGTAGACATAGAGAACTGATTTAATCCGAGCTGTGATAAGAATGAGGGAAAATGGCTGAGGCACAAGATGAGGGTCCAGCCTGAGGCCACAACAGGCAATCTTTAGGAGGTCATATTTGAGCTGAGCTCTGAGAGATGAGTAGAAATTAATTAGGTGACCCATGGATGTACCTGAAAAAGGGGTGGGCCAGAATGCAAGATGTTTAAGGAATCAAGATAGGATCTTTGTGGCTATGATGCAGAAATGAGGAGTGAGGTGGAAGTGACATTAGATAAGTCAGAGAAAGGATTTTAGCCTTAAAAGGAAAACAAAAGTCACTTTGAATAAAACTAAAAATGGACCAACTATTCCAATTATCTAATATTACTATCTATATTCCCTTCCCCCCCTTAGAAACCAAGATTGTTCCCATGGTTATAGTGTCATAGTCCTTGAGAAAATAGCATTTTAACAGTTAATGTTTTTTAGAAAGAACATTTCCTCCTGGAGAGACTTAAGTCTAGCTTCTCCTCTAGATTTCTTGACAGTTTATAGCTCTAGTCAAGGATCGACCAGCACAGTCTGCCATGGGATGCAAAAGCACTAAAAGTATGCGGTTCTCAGTATTGTCTTGAGCAAACCTCAGCCTGTTTTGTGAAAGTAGCTGTCTGTAGAACAATGTTATGTCGTCTCTTTTGTGAAATCTAAGAATGGTGAGTGCCAAACTGTTTTATCAAGTGTTCAATCACCAGCACAACCTAACAGACGGCCTATCCTCTAATCGAGGCAAGCCTACTTATTAGGGGAATGTTCCTCAATGTTGGCAATATTGACATTTTGAGCCAAATAATTTTTTTGTTGTGGGGCTTATAGTGTATTTAGCAGCTGCATCCCTGCCCCTACTCACTAGATTCCAGTAGCATTTCTCTCCAGTTCTGACAACTAAAATTGACAAGCAAAAATCTCTCAGGTTGAGAAACGCTGGGTGATAGAGACCATGATAATCCTGTACTTCCCAGTTGGAACTATTATATTCATTTTTGTTTTGCCATGAATTTACTAACATACTGTAAACATTTAACAAATGAGATTCAGAACTATTACTAACGGCTAACTTTCCTCTAATCTGCAAAGCATTGTCGTATATATCCTTTATTCATTCATTGTAGCAAACATGAATTAAACACCTGCTTTGTGTAGGCACCATGCCAATTGCTAGAGCTACAAGTTCAAATGAGACAACTTTGTAAGGGGGCCTAGAGTATGGGGGAAGACAGAGCATCATTGAGTCCACCGGCACCATTTAGATATGTGGCAGATGTCTCTGAGACGTGAACAGAATGTATGGAAACCCAGGTGAAGGGTGGAGCTCCCAGGAGCTTAAAGTAGAAGTGAAGCTCTGTGCTGCAGCTGAAACATGGTAGTTTTCAGGCTGCTGATGGATTTGAGGAGCCATGAGACCTATAAGAGTATTTTAGGACATGTATTACAATCATCTCTCTTTTAAGGATAAGAAAACTGCAAGGTTAAACATTTAGCTTAGGGTCACTTAGATAGCAACAAAATTAACCTGTCAATGGAACTATCTTCTGGATAAACATTGTTGCCTTTTATAAGAGAGACTCAGGGATCATTTTTGACAAGTACTCCTCTCAAACCCACCCACCCCCAAAAGAAACTATAATGACAAAAATAATATTCCCTTACATAGTATATTTCAAAAGGCACGTTCACAGACCTTATATCCTGTGATCCTTCCACCAACCCTGTCAGTTAGACATAGGCATGCATTATCATCCCTCTTTAGAGAGAGAAGGGAGACACTCAGGGAGTGTGTTGACATATAGTGCTCACAAAGCATGCTGCCCTCCTCAGCATGGATCCGTAGCTCCCATAGTGCAATGTAATGGCTCATTGTATTTTAGCTTGTCATTGTATTTTAGCACCAGGATACTGCCATCATTTTGGTATCCTTAAAAGCAGTTTAATTTCTGCACTTAGAGCTGAAATTATAGTGTCTCAAAGCTAAATTTAAAAGAGCAATTTACTGCTGTCCCCATGACGAAACAGAACCAATCAATGTAATAAAAAAAATTTAAGATCATTCTGTACTTTGTAGAGTTGCTATTGCAGTCGTGTGACTCATAGGGAGCAGCAAACTGCCTGTCATGGAATATTTAGAAAGCAGAACAGTACTTGACCTGAGGTAGGTACTCAAGAAATGTGTTAGAAGGATAGATGGATGGAAATGTGAATGGTTAGATGAGGAGGTGAATGGCTGCTGTCACGGTGAGATGGTAACCTTTCCTCAACAACATAGCCTTGCTGTCCACTTGTTAGGAATGAACTCCTTTTCACTGGCTTCCACCAGTTTCTAAACCCAGTTCTTATTTGAAAAGAAGGCAAGGACAGGTGAAAAATTTCAGTAGAAACTGAGGGCAGCCTTTAGTTTGGAAATCTCCTTTCTAAGGAAGAGGTGTTCAAGACTCATTGTGTTTGCCCCAAATACTGTAATGATCAGGCTCAAAGATGACCCCCCCCCCCCCCGCACTTCCTTTCCACCACATCCAGGTGGTTCCTGAGTCCTGTCACACCTCCCTCTCAGGAGCATTTCAAAAATATCCCCTCACTTCCATTTCTATCCCTGTTAGTAAAGTAACAAGACCCCTAGCACCCAATTTCTGGGCTGTCACCCTAATGTATTAACTGTCTTGTCCTCATGTTTTTTCATTCCATCTTGAGCACCATGTTCAAACTAAAATTTAAAAGCTTTTTTTTTTTTGTCGTTTTTTCTGCCTTCTCAAACTTTTAATGGTGGTACATGATGAAGCTCAAATTCCTTATTCTACTACACTAGGCTTCCCACAATGGGACCCTTACTATTTTCTCTTTACATACACCTACTCAAACCTGAGCAGTTTCTTTATTGTACCCAGAACATGTTTTGTGTCATCTCATTTATTCTTTTGTCAAATATTTACTGAGAGCCTTCTACCTAAGCCATGTATTAAAACGAGTATTCAGAAAAAGAATTTGAAAAGACAAATCTCCTGCCTCCAAGGGGCTCAGTATCCTGCAGTATATGAAAAAGCTATTTTGTTAGGGAGTGAATAGGTTGCTATAGGTTAGAAACAAGATACAGAAGGAACTCAGGGGAAGGAAAACCCTTCTGCTTCCTATTTTGGATCAGTTCTGTATCTGCTGCTCAATACTCAATACTAGTTACTATATTGTAACTTCACTTCTATTTTATTTTATAATTATTCATCAGCCCTCAAGTCAGAGATGAAATCTTACCTCTGGCTCCTGAAAACCCAGTTCTGTGCCAGACTACCACATGGTAACGTCTACAACAACGAACAGTTACCTGTTACCTATTCTCTGAGAGGTATCCTACTGGAAGCTAGCTTCATACACATCTTCCCAATTGATTTCCACAATGCAATAGGCACGATTGATGCATTCATAATATCTCTATTTCACATAGTGATATTGAACAACTTGCCCAACAACTATTAGGTGGAGGGGCCAGTATTAGAAGCCCATCAGTATGATGCCAAGTCCTATGCTCTAAATCACTTCCAAATCTTAACCTACCAATGATTTAGTGATGAATGAATGAATAAACGAATGTCCCTCTTTCTCTGTAAGGTGGTTCCTCTTCCACTAGCATTTCATAAAGCTTTTGGAAGAGGTCAGACACATTTAAATATTTTTCTTTTACTTTAAAATGAGAGACGTTGAAATTGAATTGATAAAAGTGAAATTAGTCATTCCAGAGGAGTCACAAGTGCCAGACACATGCAAGGTGTTGGGACAGATAAGGGTAATGAATACTGAATGTTGACTTGAAAAGGCCGGAAATGGAGCCCTCACAGTTATCTAGATGGGATCACATTATGGTTCTGTTCCATATGACCAATAAAATAATAGGACCAGGGGTGACAATTTCAGGGGAGGGAGATGGTTGCTTTCTGGACAGCTTCCCCAAGTTCCTCTCCTCCCCTAGCCAATCCAGCTGCTTTACTTTGTCCTCTCTGCTGAGAGAGGACTTCTCATTCTTCTCCAGCTGCAAGGCATTAAAGGGACAGAATTACAGGGAGGAAGCTTGTCTGTGCACAGGAAAAATGAGCTGCACTGGGTTTGGCAGGATTTGGCAGCTGTTCCACATCGGCCTCTGTAATAAGGTAAGGAAAGGGGGATTGTGCTAATAAACAATGCTGGTCAGTTGGCTCATACACCACCTCTCATCTGAACATGTTCTGGGCTCAGGAAAGGTTTTTATAGCCTTAGAACTTTTTAAATCCTCTGATGATGTTGGCATAGCTGAAGCAAACCTTGAGGATATACTCCAGGTCAGAGCTATCAGCAGGAGTTATGCTAAAGTGGAAAGAACACAGAACCTGACTTCAGAAAATGCAGTGCTGACTGTGGCTTGGTTCTTGGCAGTTATAGGGCCACTTTTTATCTTCAGCTTATTATTTATAAATGGAGATAAAATACATGCAGAAGGATTGTTCTGATGATTACATACAATTTTACTTATGGGAAAGTCTAAGACAACATGAGAGACGTTTCTTATTTCTTCCTATCTTTAAATGCCCAGTTGAAGATTCCTCCCACCTTCATTCCAGTGGATTTTGATAGAAACTGGTCTTGGATGATTGACAGGAACAAATGAGTAGGGCTAAGATGCGAAAAGCAAATGATTGTACAATTGGGCCCCCAAACCGTGTGTGAATAAATATCTCCAGCCTCTTTCCTCAGCCACTAAGGAAAATTCTGGCATTTTATCCTCTTCTGGGATGTGGTTGGTCAAATTACCCTTTATAGGTCTGAAGACCACCTAGAATTGACCAAATAATTAACAGTTTTCCTCATTCTCCTGTAGCTTTATAAATGTTATCTATTATACTTAATTTACACTAAGAACTGAAATCTCACCCCAAATGAATAATATAGAATGTAGTAAGATATTAGAATATGTAATGATTTCAAAATAGTGTGAGAATTGTCTTTGTCCAAAAACTATATTTGCTTTCTGTTTGAAAAACAGGAGTGACTTCCTCATAGAATTTGCCTCAGTTCAGGCAGGAGATTTGCAATCTTATTTTGTCACAGTCCACATTTGTGCTATTGGTGATAATAAAAGGCAGGACTGAGCTAGCCCATTGGAAGCCTTGGTACAAAGTACTCTTCTCTCTGGATGGAAGTAGGCCAGCAACTTGATGAGCAGAGTGCCAGCTACATTCCAGCCCTTCCCAGGTTGGTGCTCTTGTGTGGAACCTGGACCATTGTTTCTGGTGGCCCTGGTTAATGGAATTATAGCACCCTGTCCTCTTTTAAAGCCTTTGTCTGTAATATCAACAGAGAGTGATTATGCGAACCTCTGTATGTCTTATTCCAATATCAAGTATTAGTCAAGTATTGGTTAAAATTATGAAGAATATTGATTAAAACATTAATAGAAATTTACTTAGTATCTGCAATGTGCTAACCATTGAGATAAGTGCTTTCAGAAGCATTATTTCATTTGATCCCAAAGTAAGCCTAGAGGAAGGTATTCTCATCCCTATTTTACAGCTGAAGAGATTGTGGTTCAGAGGTGAAATATAATCACACAGGAAACAAGTATCAGAACCAAATTTGACTTGAAGTCTTTTTCTTAAATAGCATTATGCTGCCTTAAAATTTCCTAACTGTATGATATTGTCAAATTGCCTTCATCCTAGTTTAAGTTGGCACATAGATTATTCCTCCAGGGTGAATGTGTAGGAGATAGGCTGATACTACATTATACAACACAGCTTTAATTTGGATGAATTCTTTTCCTTTTTTGATTGATTATATGTTCACTTATCAGTGTTGTAAGCTGATCAGAGAAAATAAGCAATGATCCATTTGACCTACAAGCATCCATGAGGCAATGTGCCTAATAAGAAATCTATTCATTCATTACTTTAATCATTTGTTCAACACAAACATTTATTGATATTTTATTTTAGACTTGGCTGGGAATCATTCAGTGTTATGAAAATAAAATGGGATATCAAGAAAGTAGGGAATACAATCATGTAGACAAATATTTAGGATTCATTCTACAAATATATAACATATATAATATATTAGGACTCATTCTACAAAGCTTTGCCAATGTGTTGTCATCTCTAGAAGTCCCCCTGAGTTATATTACTTACCTTTTGTTTTATGATGGCACACATACATAATGCTTGTTAGCATTTAGCCATATAATACATAAATTTTTCTGGTTATATCTTTATCTCCCAAATGGAAAGTATGCTACCCAGTGGCAGGGATGTTCTCTTCTCTTTATCACATGCCTGCTCTGTGTTTGTGATTATAAATATTTGAGTAATTAGGTCACATAGTAAAGAAAATGTGCTGAAAAGAGAGTAACGTGCCAGCTTCAAAGGGAGCATGAAAGAGTTGGGAAATTCTCAGAGGAAGTTACCTTGAAAGAGAAGAAAGGATAGTCAACAAGTGCAATAATGGAAAGTAGGAAATAATGATGAAGGAGGAGGAAAAAATCATGGACATGAAGTCAGAGTATATAGCATAATCAAAGAGAGCCATGAAGGCATGGGCATGCTAAGGCAACAATGAATGATCTAAGAGGCAGGAGTTAGGGGTAATGAAACATAGATGGGTGAGAGAGGACAACAGGTAGGTATACTGATGGACTTATGAAAGAAGTTGTATGGAAGGATCAGAGTTTGAACCATGTGGTCTGTGGGCAATAAGGGGTCCTAGAAGGTTTGCTAGATAGGAAGCTGACAGAGGATACGTTATTTTCAAAGATCACTCAGTTTTTAGTTCACCATTTTTACATGCATGGTTCTGTTCTTTGGATATTTAGGAGAGGTGAAGATGTGGGGAAGACACGAGGGAATTTAAGTTGCAAGGAGCAGTCATGGTAGGGATATTGGAAAGGTTATCCTCTAAATTTATATTCTTAGTTTACAGGGAATTAAAAAAGAATTGGATATGGGTATAAGCATTGAGGGTGGGATTTGGAGCTCGATTTATTTCAATAATGTCTGCCAAATGAAAAATTTCTGGGTCTTTATTAAAATTCCGGAATATTAGCTGGTGGTTTTCTTTAAGACTGCTTTAAACTCTGGATTTTTAGAAAATTGCTCTGTTCCCATGACTACCTGAGTCATTTTTGGAAAAATAATAACCCAAACACAACAGATTTCTTCACTCTACTCTCAGTAGCCAGGGCTGGGCAATACTACCCTCTCTTCCTCTTATTTCTGGACCTGGTTCTAACTCTGCACAATTATCAGGTTCATTTTCCTATGATTTTGTTTGCTTGTGTCTCATGTTGTCAAACCACTGCATAATTATTAGGTCATATCAACTTCTTGACAGCATTACATAATGAAAATAGCAAAGAGTTGGCTCATCTGCACAGTATGTAGTTTTACAAAATTGTGTACATTAAACTGTAGCTGGTAGTTGCTACCATGAGAGCTTATCATTAGGCACAGAGGGTGATACAGTTCAATGAATCTTAACTAAAGTCAGAACACCCATGTTTGAGTCCCAGCTTTACCAGCTCATCCATAAAATGGAAATCATACTAAAATGGAAATTTGACTTCTTTTTCTATCTCAAAATATTTCTGTGTGAAACACAAACAGATGAAAAAAGCCAATCACTGTGTTCCAGCTCCATGAAAAGAGGTATTGGTTTTGACATAGAATTTAATTAGATCTTGAGCCTGTCAGAGAGAAGATGTTCCATGAGAACCAATTCAGGCCAATGAGGGGCAATAAATTATAGGCCATGTGAAAAAATTACTGGAAACTTCTTCATTACTTTTCTTTAAAAAGGTGGTAAGTCATTTCATCCTAATAAAGAAGAAAGGCTAAGGCTGCTGGAATGGGTTAGAGATGTCATGAGTAATGATGGGTAGTATTGGAATGAATCTGAGAACATGAAAGGGAGATGGGAAAAATCTGGATTTGTGTAGATATTTTGGCCACTGCCTCAAGCCTTATTTTGAGACTTTTGAAGAATTGTTCAGTTATAGGGGTCTACAAATTTTCCCTTTTTGTTTAAACCATTTTGGAGTAGAATTTCCTATCACTTATACTTCAAAGAGTCCTACTTATTTTGGTAAAGTTGATTAGATAAATTATGCTCAGTGCTGCTCTTTAGGTTATTATTTCTCAGGAAAACAAACTTGGAAATGTAGCCATTATATTGTTTGTGGGATCACTGACATCCAAGCAGATAATTCAGAAGAGCTTGTCCCTTTCAAATGGCCATTAAATAACTGGATTATTTTTCTAGTTTTGAAATGATTTTCACTTCACATAATCAGGCACTAAAAATATTATACTATAGAACTAACCATAGAGACTAGTTATTTTAGTTATTTCTTACAGTTTTTTAAATATCCTAGAGAAACACTAGGGGTTTTTTTTAGATGTAATTGGGTGATTATACACACATATTTGTATACACACACATATATATGTACACATATATACATAGATATATGGAAAGACACATATATAACCACTTTTCTATGTATCTTTCTGCAATTTGGAGAGTACTTACCTATTATTTATCTTTACAATAACTCTGGATTACTGTCTAGTTTTATTATCATCAGTAGTAGAGTGGTGCTAGCTTCTAAGCTTACTTAAATGATAAAATCATTTCAAAGAGGTTATTGAGTGTCCAGTAACACAAAAGTAGGAAGAAATACATTCTACCTCTAGAAAGATTGAGTAGACTTACTTTTTTCTGTTTCTGCTGCCAAGTACAGCTAAAAACCATGGACATTATTTTTTTTAAAGATTTTATTTATTTATTCATTCATTCATTCATTTGAGACACACACACACAGAGAGAGAGAGAGAGAGAGAGAGAGAGAGAGGCAGAGACACAGGCAGAGGGAGAAGCAAGCTCCATGCAAGGAGCCTGATGTGGGACTCGATCCTGGGACTCCAGGATCACGCCCTGGGCCAAAGACAGGTCTAAACAGCTGAGCCACCCAGGGATCCCAAAACCTTGAACATAATGTATAAAGTAAACATTAATAAAACTTTGAAAGACAGAAAAAGACAAACAGGCTACACTTTGGGGGATCCAAAGAACAACATGGTGGTAAATTTATTGAGTTCTCTTTTGCCTCATATATCCCAGACTGCTAGAGAAATCAGCAACTCAGAAACACCAATGGGTATAGATTTAAAAAAATACCCCAAGAAAAACTCACTGTCTCTTTCACACCATAGAACTAGGATAGGGTCAGCCTAGCAAGATAAGAATCTTTTATATGATAGCATCCTGCTCTGGCCGAGCACCACAGAAAAGAACTGAAGCTCCACATGAAACTCCAGGTAGCACAGACTAGGTGAAAAACCTAAACTTCCATTACAGACATGCTGTAATGATAGGTCCCAGCCCCAATGACAAGGTGTGCAGAGGCCTACTGGGAACCTTACACTTCCAGCCTGGTAGGTGATGGTAAGCCTCCCCAGGCCACCTTGCTGTCAATGGAAACTACATGGGGAGCTGGACTTTGACACCCACTTGACAGCAATGGAGCACTCTTCCCCTTACTGTTGGGGTTGTATCATAGGAGGCCTGTTGGAGAGTCAAGAATTTATCACCATCCAGTAGTAATGAGGCCATAACTCTGCAGGTTTAGTGGAATCTAGGTGGAGAAAAATAATAAGGCACCACTCCTCTTCCCAGCCAGAATGGTATCAGCAGAATTCTAGTGGAGAGCATAAGCTACCATCCAAGCCCAGCAATAATAAGCTATCTGTTCTTTTTGATAGTGTCAATAGAAACCAAGTGGGGCACCTGGACTTCTACTCAATCTGACAGTAATGACATAGTTGACTCTTCCCTCGGTAGCACAGTGTCAAAGGGGGCACCCTAAAACATGATTTAAATAAGACCCAGAGAAAAATTAGAAAGACAAACCATGAGAGAAACATGGGTTTCTCTGGGAAACAAAGGGTTGTAGAAGGGGAGGTGCGTGGGGGGATGGGGTAACTGGGTGATGGGCACTAAGGGCTTGATGGGATGAACACTAAGTGTTATACTATATGTTGGCAAATTGAATTTAAATAAAAAAATTAAATAAATAAATAAATAAATAAATAAATAAATAAATAAGACCCAGAGTCTCATAGTAGCTAAAATGTCTAGATTCTAGATAGAAACTCACTTATCATACAAAGAACCAGGAAAATCTCAACTTGAGTGAGAAAGATATTAATAGATACTAAGGCTGAGATAACACAGATGTTGGAATCATCTGACTGGGATTTTAAAGCAGCTATTATAAAAATTCTTCAGTGAAATTGTGTATTTATTTGAAACCAATGAACAAAATAAAAGGTTTCAGGGAAGAAATGGAAGATCTAAAGAATGATCAAATGGAACTTTATTTTCCAAATGGAATTTCAGAACTGAATGATACAGCAACTAAAATAAAAAACTCAGTAGACAGATTCAACAGCAGGATGGAGGGTGCAGAACAAAGTATCAGTAAAATGGCACATTTCCCCAGGGCTGAAAAATCCCCGTCAATTTAGAATCTTATATCCAGCAAAAATATCCTTCAGAAATGAACAAAAAAATAATAATAAGACAGTTTCAGATGAAGGAAAACTAGGAAAATCTGTCACCATAAGTCCTATCATAAAAGAATTGCTAAAAAGGAAGTTCTCTACCTAGAGAAGAGATGATAAAAGACCCCAGAAATACCAGGAAGGAAATAAAAAAAAGCATTGTAAGGAGTAAAATTTTATGGGTAACGACAATAGACTTTTCTTGTGTTTTCTAAATTATGTTTGATAGTCAATGCAAAAATTATAACACTGATGTGATTATTGATTTTTAATTTTTTTTTGAATTTGAATTTAATTTTATTTTAGTTCCAGTAGTTACCACACAGTATTATAATAGTTTCAGGTGTACAATATAGTGACTCAACAATTCCATACATCACCCAGTGTTCATCCTGACAAAGGTTGGTTTTTGTAGAGAAAAATTTAAGATGTTTAAATTATAAATGGGGGAGGGTTGTAAGTGCATAAAGGAAGGTGAGGTTTCTCTCCTCCGAACTGATGAAATGTATGTGTAAAATCTGGAGGAACCATTAAAAGTCTATGTGAGGAGCTATAGTTCCAAAAAATAATAGATAAAACAAAATGGAGTTCTAAAAGATGTTCAAATAACCCAAAGGAAGACAGAAAAAAGAAAACAGAAGTGAACTGGAAAAAATGGATTTCATTTATATGATATTCTTTAAATGACCACATTTTAGAACTGGAGAACAAATTGTGGTTGCTGGAGTTTGGGGGTGGTAAGAGAAGCATGAGGAAAGGCTTAGTGGTGATCGAATGGGTCTGCCTCTTGTTTGAATAGTTACATAGTCAACATATGAAAATATAGCACAGAAGTAAGCACCATTGGGGGAACCTGGGTGAAGGGTACATACCTCCTGGAACAATTTCTTTATTTCCTGTGAATCTCTATCTCAAAATAAAGTTTCTTCTAATAATGCAGTAAATATTAGAACCATAACAAGACATCATGTCTCTTGTGTCTCAGCTCAACTTTCAATACCCATGTAATATAGAGAAGGAAACAGCCAATTATAAAACATTAGGGATATGGAACATCCTATGTATCTTAAATGCTGCTTCTCTTTTTCAAAGTTACCTGACATCTCTGTCAACATTTCTTTCCTTATAATAGTTGTAAGGTCAGACCTCACCTGCGCTGAACAATTCCATGAGGGCATTCCTAACTACCAGTCCCACACCAGCATTCAGAATTTCCATAGACTCAAATTTCTCCCACACCATTTAACATGATCATAAGCAGCCTAGTGCTTTTCACTGGGTCATATTTGCTACCCTATTTACATAACCAGTTTATAAACTTAAGATCAGTCACAAGGGTTATATTTTTTCCTCTGTGCACTTGGCTTGGAAATATTTGCTAAATCCCTTATAGGCTTTTGAAATGATGGTCAAGTGTATTCATTAGAAAGTTGTTTGTAGAATTTGCAAAAGTAAACTTTTCTCAAAACTGGCTTAAATGACATTCCAGAGATAAATTTTCCAAGGAATTCAAATGTTTGCCCCAAGTAGTAGCTCTTTCTTATTGCCAAAATTCTACGCATAGCACTTCACACATATCTTTCTGTTGCAAGGAAGGAAAATCCAATTCAAATTGACTTGAATGATAAAAGGAATTCACTGGCTAATGTAACTGAAAGTTTAAGAGTGATTCAGTCAAAGATTGATCTAGGGATCAAGTGATGCCAACAAGGATCTGATTTTCTAATCTCTACAAGGCTGAGTTCTGCCATAGGTTTTATTGTGCCCTGGTCACTCCTGTGCTCCCCTAATTATTCTAAAATGCCTGCTCTGGTTCCATTCCTGACACTAGTACACTACAGTCTCCAGAGAAATAGTTTTCAAAGAAGAGAGAAGAATCTGTTTTTTCTCAGGTTATCCAGCAAAAGCCACTTTGCCTTTCTTTGACCCTGACTACTGCACCTATCCCCCAAATCTATCATTATCACCAGGAGGATTAAATACACAAATTAGCTTTAGCAAAGCATGAACCACTCCCAGATTTGAGGGTAAGAATAAAAAATATAGTATTCAAATTAAGTGGCTGAGATTGTGTGGGAAATGATTCTTCCAATGCAAACTGTGGGTATACTGGAGGGTGGAAGATGATGTGGATGCTTAAAACATAACCAACAACGTTCACTGCATCAATACCAGGGGAAAGTGGAAATTGTGGCTGGACAGGACTTCGGAATCCCTTTGCTTTGGATCTGGGCCAAGAATCCATAAATACCAGTTTTAGGTCTGACTTTGCAATTAGTTGTGTTGGGCAATTCAATTAATTTCTGAGTTTTAGCTTTAAAAACTTATTCAGGTAGAGATATTGCTGCTTTACTCAATGACTATGTGGACCGAATGAAATAATTATTATAGAAGTGCTTTAAAATCTTAACTAGTATTAAATAAAGATGAGGTGACTATGTATCTTCCACATGTGTCTACATGTTGGTTTATTTATCCCTTTGTCCTTTTCTGTTTTTTAGAGTCCTTTTCATTAAAATATCTTTAAAAATGCCAGAAAATTGTGTCTGTGAGAAAACGTGTACCATTTTTTGTTCAGTTATAAATGCAGAACAAATTTTTTGTTTGTCACTAATGGAAAGTGTTTGTAGAGAGGGGATATATGTGAGATGTTTTACATGGTCTATCACAGTAAATTCTGCTCCTGGTTCCATGAGGCTGCTCCCAGTAACATGAGGTCAGAAGTATTGACTTAGCCTTCACAGATGTGGAAACTGAGCTGAAATGTCTCATCACTATTAGCAAACAGCAAACCTAGATTCAAACCCAAGGCAACCTGACAGCAGCAAGTCTCTGCTCTTTCAACAGCAGAATGTATTTGCTATGAGGAAATCTCAATTCCCTCAGAGCAAAATAATATTTGAGTTTGAAACAAATATCCCCCTAAAATGCAGGCTGTCTAAAGAAGTATTTTCAGTGTCTTTAGCTCTTGTATAGCTGCTCGTATGTCTAGTATTTAAGATTTCAGAGTTTAGCCTAATCATCTTGCCATCTGCTCTGAAATGATGAGCCCATCTGTCAAGATATTCAAGACAGTATCAGATTCCATTTATTCTATGAGAAGACAATGACTCTTGAAATACCAAATTTGAATATGTCTGATTACAACATTGTGTTATGCTTAAGAAATTGCAAAGCCAAGTTCCATATAGATAAATGATAGCTGAAGTCCCTGCATTGATAAGGTGATGATGAGGCAACCAAATTAGAAAAATGTAGACTGCCAAATGCTGATTTGGAAATTTTTCAGTTCCGGTATGATGACCACTATCTTAATTATTCCTTCATTATGTTTAAAAATACATAATATTCTTATACAGCCTTTTACAAAGTGCCTTAAACTTAATCACCCATGTAATCATTTAATATAAATATACATGATTATTCTTACCTTTTTCCTATTATTATTCTCCATTTTATGTATTTTTCTATTTATTTTATAAAAAAACAAGCCATGTTCTAAGTGGAATTGCCAGTCATATGCCTTTAAAAGGGAAACACATGAACCATGGGAGTTCTCTGCCACGGGACAAACATGAGATATTAAAAAGGTATGACAAGTAATGCCACTATATCCTCTATTATTAACAGTAGTATTAGTAGTAGTATTAGTAGTCAAATGAGTTTGAACAAACAGGCTCTTAAATTATAACATGAGTTGACTGGTGAGTGTGTTTTAGGCTACACTGGTAGAGAAAATCCTCTCTTTACTCCAGCCTTACTTATTGTGCTTAACTGTAGGATCATCTAATTTATAATAATAAATTAAAATCTCTCAAATACTTTCTGAACTTTCAGACAAACTTTTTTCCCAAATTTATATGCAACACCTCCTATGCCTCTGTGTCCCCTATTCTGTTCCTTTTTATCCTTGGTTTGCCTGCTACCTCTTTTTTAAAAATTTTTTTAAGATGCTAAATACATTTCTTGCACTAGAACAGACACCTCCAAAGTTCTCATGTTCCCATCCTAAAGTACTCCTAAAACTCCAGAACTTCCATAGGGTTAGTAGACACACAAACATGTCCTAAGGGAAGCCTACATATACTAAATTTAAGAAATTACATCACTCCTGGAATCCTAGTTAACTATCTGGACTCATATCACTATGACTAATTTAGGCCATTAAGATTTTATGTTACTTCAAGAAAGCAATAGATAGGGATTGAAGGAAAAAGAACATAATCTTCCATGTTTGGATTTACCAGCATTCCCGTCCATTCCTATCTATTGAGTTCATGATCTGGGTACCTAAGATTGAGAGAAATAATTGAGAGAAATATCTCAGAAGGGTTACCCACACTGCCAAGTATACCTCTCCCATGTCGCTGAGGACAAAATAATGCTAAATAAAGCCCGTGCTGTTGCCGTTGGTACTTTCACACCTGGTGTCTTCAGGGATCTGTTTACTCTTGCCTCTCTGGTCCATCTGAGCAAAGAACAATCTAAAATATAAATCCCATCAGGTAGTTGTCTTTTTTGAAAAAACTGTTGAGCCCCTTCCATTATCATGGTGAAATTGGAGGAGGCTCACCTGAGGAGGTCTGGCTTTTGTATCCCATTCCAATATAGCTTTGGAGGCCTTTTTGCTCTTGTGCTATGTTTGAACACTTCAACCTGTGGCTCCCTGGCACTAAACCATGATTGAGTCAGAGCATGTCTTAGGTCTGCTTAAAACCATCTTAATGGCTGTCCCTAGCACTTAAGGTGAAATCTGAACTGATTCTGTGTAGCAGACCCTGCATGATCTGGCTACACTTTCCAGCCTCCTCTCTTACTGCTTTCTGCCTGCCTCCTATTTAATTGTATTCCAAGTTCCCTCTTTCTGCAAGACTTTTATATATGCTGTCCTATCTACCTGGAAAGGTCTCTTTGCCCTCCCTTCCCATAGCTGATCTCTTTCATCATTTAGATACCAGCATAAATATCTTCTTCTCAGAGTCCTTCCATGGCCACTCTATTTAATGTAATAATCCTTTATAAAGGAATCAAATTATTTTACTCATTAGAGCTTACTAGAGTGTCAAATAATTGTTTAATAAATCAAGTTAAATTTCTTCCTAAGTTTTTTTCAGTTTCTCTCTGAAGTCTCTGCTAATCACCTCGATGGAACCCATTTTTTCTCTTGTATCCTGATGGCATATTGTATGCACTCAGGTGTGCTGCGTTTAAGTATGTATGTAACTATTATCCCCACCAGTCTTTGAAATTCCTGTCCTGGATCTCAAACATATTTATATTTCTAGGACTTAGAATAAGATGCTGAGGGCAAATGTCCTTCCTAAACCATATCAAGTAGATTTGCTGTGCCCTGCACACCTAGACAGACTCCACCACCCTGTACCGGAAGCATCAACTCCCACTCCTTTATCTGAGTAGTAGCAGTGTTTGGGCTCTCTCAGCCCTAACCTCCCTCTCTGGCACTGTCTCTGCCAGTACCTGCGAAAAAGTCCACCTAAATGGCTGTATTTGTATCCGCTGACTCAGCTTTTGGCCAAAGACAACTGGACTAATTGTGGGGACTGACTCAAGCTGAAATAAATTCATTCATCCGAAGGCAGAAGATAGTAGTCTGGATGTGAGCTACACCACTTTTCAATCTAGGTAATGAGGCTTCATATCCCTATTTCCCTTTCCCCCCTCTCCATCATTGCATGCATTACAGAAACTGAGACTTACTAAGGATGGGATACAAATTATGATTAGAGGGATCCCTGGGTGGCGCAGCAGTTTAGCGCCTGCCTTTGGCCCAGGGCGTGATCCTGGAGACCCGGGATCGAGTCCCACGTCGGGCTCCCGGTGCATGGAGCCTGCTTCTCCCTCTGCCTATGTCTCTGCCTCTCTCTCTGTGTGTGTGACTATCATAAAAAAAAAAAAAAAATCTGCCTCTCTCTCTCTCTCTGTGTGACTATAATAAAAAAAGAATTATGATTAGAAAAACCAGTAGCAATTGCGGTGTTTGGAAGGGAGGGGTGGCAGGGGGGCAGTTTATGAATTCTGAATCTTTCTAGAAGTAAACTTCTTTCGTTCCACCTGAGCAGAAAAGCAATGGAAACAAGAGAGGATGCTTTTGCTTGGATGAGGCAGCTGTAACACTTGCTAAGATGGACGTGGAGTTCAGAGTCTATACCACTCAGGGATTGGGGCTCTTGCTCTGCCCACAGCTAGCATCTGCTAGCACCATTAACCAACTCCAGAGTTTAGAGATGCTACCCTGAGTCACTTATTGTGTAATCTTGGGCAAAAGTCCCTTGACTTCTTGAATTCTCAGTTACATTTCCTTTAAAGAAGATGTGGTCTATATATATGATGGAATATTACTCAGCCATCAGAAATGTTGAATACCCACCATTTGCTTCAACCTGGATAGAACTGGAGGGTATTATGTTGAGTGAAGTAAGTCAATTGGAGAAGGACAAACATTATATGGTCTCATTCATTCGAGGAATATAAAAAATAGTGAAAGGCATTAAAGGGGAAAGGAGAGAAAATGAGTGAAAATACCAGTGAGGATGACAGAACATAAGAGACTCCTAACTCTGGGAAACGAGCAAGGGTTAGTGGAAGGGGAGGTGAGCGGGGGGTTGGGGTGACTGGGTGATGGACACTAAGGGGGGCACTTGACGGGATGAGCACTGGGTGTTATACTATATGTTGGCAAATCAAACTCCAATAAAAAATATACAAAAAAAAGGTAAAGTTCCAGGCATCGTATTGGTCTCCCTTTCCTCACCAAGTTTTTTTGTGAATATCTATAAAAATAATGCAAAGTAAATAAAACTTCTTAATTGGTAGAATAATGTAAAGTCCAGATTATTATCCTTAAGAAACAAAACAAATAAATGTATGACAAGGGAATAATACATGAGGCTGAATACTGTGCCTAGAAACCTAGGAAATCTGGCAGGAAGATGAAAAGATTTTAAGCGCACCCCCATGCTTTGTACCACACAGCACTGCAGAGACCTTTACCCCCCAATAATGACTCTTAAATAACTGGAAGGCATTCTCCTTTCTTACTTTCATAAAGCTCTTTCCTCCTGTTATTCTTCAATCAGAAAGACAGACATGGGTAACAAAAGAATAATATGATTTTACCTGGAGTGATTGTACAGTAAATTAAAGGCTTTGGTATTTTGTGCTTAAAACGCTGATTCTTTTTGATAATTATTGCTCTGCAAAGAGAAGGGAATGCGAAGCAGGGAGGGAGAGGAAAGAGATAGATTGTACCAGCCTTATCAAAAACTTCAATTTTCCTGATTGCTCTAGCATCAGGTTCAAAGTGAAGTATTATTCTTTCAAATTTAAATGTCCTAAATTCTTCCCCTGAGCTCAAGTACTTCTACATCAAGTCACTTTCTAAGGGCAATGACTACTTTTCTTCCAGATCAGAGTTTTAAAACTCTAGATTGCAATTTGGATTTTCTCAAGTTTCACATTAAGGGTAAGAATCTTTGCCAACTGCACACAATTACATCCTTTTGTATTTCATGGTAAAAGAACAAAGTTGTTTTAAAAAGTCTATATGACTCATTTTTAAAATACATAATCTCTGAAATTTAGAAAAACTTCCTCTTCTAATAAATTTCTTGTGTTAACGTATTCCCATCTTTGGTATGTTGATGATTTTTATCTCCTGGTCAGAGTCAGATATACATACATGTTATCCTACTGTGGGCCAGATACTTAAGAAATATGACCCCATGTTGGCCTATGAAAACATTTATGATGTAGCTACCTTTTTTCCCTATTTTAAAAATGAGGAAGGTAAAGATTTAAGATTGATACTGCAAATCCCAGGTAGTGAATGGAGGAGTTAGGATTTGAACCCAAGTATTTCTTCCCCTTCAACTTTTCATACCACAATATCCTGCCCTCACCTGGGAATAAAAATAAGAGTTACTAGTATTCTAACTGGAGACAGAGCTAGAGAGACAGCACTGAGAATGAAAATGTAAACAAGGTGCTGTAGTCTAGTAGTGGAGACAGATGCAGATATAAACTGGTAATTGCCAAATTCTGTGATTTAAAAAAATACTGTCACCTAACATTTACTAAAGATTCCATTTGCAAAGGGCTGTTCTAAGTAATTTCTTTTGTTGACTCATATGTACAATAGAGAGGACTGTAAGGGTGGTATGGTGCTCAAATAAAGGGAGGAAATAGATCTTTTGAGGGGATCCATTTCATCATTGTAGGAGAAATATGTTAAAGCAGATGCTGAAGGGTAGGTAATAATTTGCATAGGTATGTTTGAATGGGAATATTGAAGGCAAAATGAATATATGTGCAAAGGCAAAGGGCATGGAAAAACTTGGCTTTTGTGCCAAGTAGAGTGAGTATGTGAGGGAATGGAATAGATCCATTTGAACTGGTAGGTGGGCCTCAGACCCCAGTTGTGCAGCTTAAAAGTCCCAGTGCCCAAGAGCAATGGTCTATCTGCTAGAGTCCAGCAGCCTGCCAGCTAGCTCCCTAAATACTGTCCCAGAAAGTGATAGGCAACAGAGAATCCACATATTTGCTCTTTGCTCTGTCTTCAGAATTTGGCCCAATAAATGGAAAATATACTCCATTAGGTAAAGACTCATATAATTCCTTTCTGAGAGGGCTTAGTGGAAGGAGCTCTTTTGCTGCAAGTTAAGTAGATCCTCACTTCTCCTCAGGTTGGCTTAGATGCCATTGAACAAAAGATTTTTGACAGTCTCTCTTGACTATTCCTACAACAAGCCTTTCTCTATTCTGAGGTACACTCATCACTTAATTCAGAGAAAAACAGTTTATTTGGCTCCAATTTCCTATTACCATTTTTTTCAGCTTCAATCAGTGATGTCTCCAGAGCTTGCAGTCTCAGGCAGATGTGGGATCCTGGTGTCATGCACAGAAGTAGCTTGATTACAATCACATTCCCTTAATGATCTCATTCTAATGAGGCAGCAGCTTGATGCCCCCTATTCCCTTCACAAATCTGTCTTGGGAGCTCTGTTCCAGCTTAAATCCTGGATGTCTCTTCTATTTCTGCTTTCTTGCTATCCAGGAGAGCTATGATTTTCTAGTTATTAGGCACGCAGTATTTATGAAACACGTGAATTGTCAGGGGAAAAAGTGAGTCCTTCCCTTTTTTCTAGGGGCAATTGATAAGTATATTCCTATTGCTTCCTCCCCAATATTCACTAAGGTACACCACTTCCTACAAGGATTCTCTCACTGGCCCCTTTTTCCTTCTTATGCCAAAGACACTAAATGTTTGCCTCCTTCATTCCTCCTGAAGTGCATTTCCTGTCAGGATCCCTGCAACCTCATTTTCTCAGCCAATTATGATCCCATTATCTCTCTAACTTGCTACATTTTACACACATAGATTATTGAAGGCGAATAGATTATGATCTTAATATTTAATTGCTTTTCATAATGTGGTATTTGTTTGGAAATGAAACTGATGAGGTGGCATTTCTTTATTATATACCATTCAATGACAGTCAATTAGCTGCAAAAGAAAACAAAACAAAATCCTAGTTGTGATTTTCAGGAAAAAAAAAAAAGGATATTTCTGTTTAAGCCCAGATTGCTGACATTTAGCTATTTAAAATGAAAAGTGGAACATGGGGGACCTTAAAGAGACACGGTACACAACAGGGCTCTTGAAAACATTCCTTCTAACCATGAAAACTGGTAGAGGAAAACTCATTCCCTGTCAACAAAGATATTCTAGATAAGTAGCCTGGAATCCTATATCCAGACCATTTATTCATTGAATAAATGAATTCCTCCCATTCAGACAGACTGATTTACTCGTACAGTTATCCACTCAAATGTTTATTGAGCACTACTAGTGTGCTAAACACTGGAAGTGGATGTTAAACAAGACATAAGCAGCCTCTACTCTCAAGGCTCTTGGCTTGTAATAGAGGTGGCAAAGACATGCAAAAGGACCACGTGTAGGAGAAGACTTGTGCCATATGAGGAAGCCTGGGATCCGAGGAAGGGATGATGAGTTGAGTCCTTAAGATTCAGTTGGACCAAATGAGACAAAGTAAAAGGGGAGAGACACTGCTGGTACTTGTATCAACAAGCACAGGAAGCAGGGGATCCCTGGGTGGCGCAGCGGTTTGGCGCCTGCCTTTGGCCCAGGGCGCGATCCTGGAGACCCGGGATCGAATCCCACATCGGGCTCCCTGTGCATGGAGCCTGCTTCTCCCTCTGCCTGTGTCTCTGCCTCTCTCTCTCTCTGTGACTATCATAAATAAAAATTAAAAAAAAAAAACAAGCACAGGAAGCAGCAAGAGAAACATTCTGGCAGCCTGCAGTTGGAATAGTACTTCCTCAGAAGTTCTATTTGATCTCAGCACAGGGTTGCAATCTGACTTTCCATGCTATTCTGCACACGTGCCATACGTTCTATTGTTCCCTATCACCTTATCCCTAGGCTATTTTACACACTCATGTTACTCACTTCGTCTCCAAATATATTCAAGTTTTCAAATCTCAGCAGAGAGAGATCAAATAGAACACATTAGAGAAGTCTCAAGTAGCTTGGTAAAGGCAGAACAAGGGTGAATGCAGGGAAGGGAAAGAAAGGAATCTGCAAAATCACATGGGTATCTGAATAGGAAGAGCTCTGTATGCAATGAGAAAGAATCGGAATTTCATCTAGAAAATTCAAAGAAGCAATTAAAGTAGCTCAAGCAGGATGTGACAGGGTAAGATTATAGAAAGATCATGAGGCAGCAGGATACAGGATGAATTGGAGATAAAAAAAATTGAGACCAGGATAAAAGTTCTAATGTTATTAACAGGCTGGACATCATAAAGGCCTTACTCAGTAATGGTCAGACTATATGAGTAGGACATATCTTTGGAGTTAATAAAGGGGTTGAAAGAATAAAACTTGGCAGATGATTGTTGTGGAAAATTCTTAAAAGGGAAATGTTTTGGATAAAGTATTTTTTCTGTCTCAGACAACTGGATTCATGGTGGTGCCATTTGCCAAAACAGGGAAAGATTGTAGAAATGTAAAACTTTTCTTTTTTGGTCCTTACTCATCAAGCCCTCACCTAGAGAATGAATACTGTAACTTATGTGTATGATCGTGCCCTTCAAACAAGGTACCAAGGAGAGAGATCATAGTTTCATGAAGGCAGTATAGACTTGGAACCAGGACACCCAGTTTCACACCATGTCTTTATGTAATCTTGGACATATTTTCTTCACTATGCCTCAGGTATCTCATCTGTCAATTGGAGATACTAGAACTTTCTGCTAACTCAAGCCTTGTTTGAAGATAAAACGTGTTGAAAAAATGAATTTACTTTGGGAATTGCCAAATGAAATATCTAAGAGGTTCATTCTTTTGGGCTCATTCATGTCAGGAAAGTAAGCACTGACCCAGAGGTTATCATGTAGGCAGATTAAAAAGCAGTGAGATATAACAACTTTGTTGTGTCAAAACCAGGAGCAAATGAAGCTAAAATAAGCAACCTCTAAACTGGTAGGATGGAATGAAACCTTGAAAGCCAAGTCTGACTGACAGGAAATAATCACTCTGGACAGCCAGAGGAAAAAACTTTGAGGAGGAATGCTGGATTTGCTCCATAGTTTTTCCTCTAGAGAAACACAGCCTGAGAGGTTCATTATGAAGGTTCATCTACTGGCTGTTTCAGTCCTCTGTACGTGGGATAGAATGTTTATATGAGGTGGCTTGTGAGCCATTGAGTAGCTGGAGGTACAGGTGTAGCCTGTATCTCTCTGAGATGCTGTTTCAGTTAGGGCTGGAGGTTCATTTTGTGAGTGCCAAGGATCCATTGTAAGAAACAGTGATCCCTCAGAACTTTCTGCAATCCTCTCCTCAAGGAGACGTTAGTGGATCCCTGAAGGAAGGTCCTAAGGAGGTTGCCTAAACATAGGATAGTTATATTAATTAGGGTATGGATTAGGTAGCTATAACAAAGTCTTCTCAAATACAGTAGCATAAACAAGAGAGAAGTTTCTTTCTGCTTTAGGAGTCTCAGTAGGTGTTCCAGGGCTGTAAAGTGGTTTAACAGAGAGAAAATCCAAGTTCCTCTTAAATTAATGCTCCATAATTGTCTTATCCACATGTTTGAGGTTGGTTCAGCATCACATCTGCTGGGAGTATATTTTGCACAGCAGAAAAGGGTGAAGGAGAGGAGAAAATACGCTCTCTCCCTTTTAAGGTCATAATGTAGAAGTTACACACATTATGTTCAATTAGGCAGAACCTAATCCTATATCCCTACCTATTTTTGAGAAACGCTGAGGAGTGTGGCCTTTAGCTGATGATCCATGTGCCTAGCTAAACTTGGGTATTATAGAAGCAGAAGAGGTGATTGGATACTAGAGGACTAATTATCACTCTCTGCCATAGTGGTAAAAGCACCAAGGCTTGGAACTTAAGCAATAAAAATTATCTCAGAATTTGTCCTCTGGATATCCTTAAAAATAATCTTCAATCTGAAGAGATGAAGTAAAATACTAGTTTGATGAGAATCCAATTATGATGTCTGCTGTGTTTTATTATGGCATATAATTTACATAGAGTCCAAGGAACAAATCTTAACTGTTGCAGTTCAATGAGTTTTAGGATTCTATACTGACTTAACTCCCACCCTATTAAGATAGTGAGCATTTCCATCGCCCAAGAACATTTTTTTTATCCCCCTCCTAAGTCATCTTCCATACCCAGGCAGCTACTGTTTTGAATACCATCATCATAGAAATGATTCACCAGAAAAAATGAATTTTAAGATTCCTTTGTGTTGTTATGTAGTATGCTATTATATGGGTTTACCACATTTTGTTCGCCTATTCTGCTATTGATGAACATTTAGGGCATTTACAAATTTGGACAACTATGAATAAAGTGGTTATGAATATTCATGTATAAATATTTTCTGGACATTTATTTCATTTCTCTTGGAAAAGTACCTAGGGATGGAATTAATGGGTCTCAGGGTTGGTGTATGTTATGTTCATAAGAAATTGCTAGTTTTCCAACCAGCAATTTGTAAGAGCTCAAGTTGCTCTAAATTCTCAATAATATATGCCATTGGCAGAATTTTCAATAGAAGTTCTTCTAACGGGTCTGTTGGGTTTTGAAAGGGGAAAAATAAAACCTGGTTTCTGATTCACATATTTTCAACAACTTCTTTCCATAGGGCAGCAAATAAATACCAAAGAAATGTGTACAAAACACTTTGAAATACACAAAATCCTGTATAAAAAAGTGATCCCATGGCAAATACTTTTATAGAAGGGACTCTTTTTAAGAAGTCTTTTAGTGTCATGACATGCTTGGAGTCAGAAAACCTGAGTCTTCTCTCTGAGCTCTAATTTTTTCATCTATAAAATGGAGATAGAAATAGCCTTTTTGAAGTTTTTATGAAGTCTAAGATAATTTGCATATCACTAGCATAGTGCCTAATACAGAGCAAAAGATCAGTATGTTTCAATAAAATCTAAGATGAAGTGGTCTTATTCAAATACATATGGTCATGATTATCACCACCATTGCTATCATCATTATCATTAATTTTAACTGAAACCTTACCATATCCTAAGTGCTGCTAAGCACTTGTATATTATTAAATTCTCAAAACAATCCTGAACTTCAGTATTGATATTTTTGTCATGCAACTGCTAATCCTTTTATCTTGGTTTTCCAGCTTGTACCAAGTAATGCTTGTGGCTCTGTGCCTTTTGTTTGATAGAGGAGATATCATTATACCAGCAGCTGTGCAAATACAAATCACTTAATGCATACTAGAACTCAAAGCAAAAATGTCAGCAATGGCACAGATACTCCACTTCCTTGTCACTCTGTGGAGAGAGGATCCTTTCCTAGACTGTAGCTCCATGATGTGTCCAGCTGTGGGTCATTCCATGCATGCTCTTTGCAGTGTTCTAAGGGAACTGTGGACTTGTCCATCTGCTCATTTTTCCGACTCCAGGTCCAATCTGTGCCAGGTGACATCATGAGGATTTTTATAAGTAATGTTTCTACTATACAATAGGCTATCAGACTGGACTCAAAAAAGGTACATGATTTGCTCAAGCTTCCGAGTTGAAGAAACAAAATTCAAACCCAAGCTTTGTGAATCAAAACTTCTATTCCAAATTGCTATGAGATACAGACTCCTTAATTAAAGATTTATTCATTTGTTTTTTTTTAAATTTTTTTTTAAATTTATTTATGATAGTCACAGAGAGAGAGAGAGAGGCAGAGACACAGGCAGAGTGAGAAGCAGGCTCCATGCACCGGGAGCCCGATGTGGGACTCGATCCCGGGTCTCCAGGATCGCGCCCTGGGCCAAAGGCAGGCGCCAAACCGCTGCGCCACCCAGGGATCCCTATTCATTTGTTTTTAAATGCAATGGAAAATTTAGGTTTCTTTATAGTATACAACCCAAAGTGTTCTCATGTTATGTGCCTGAGGAGGCTGAATCTGAAATCAAGCACACGTAATAAATTTGCACATGCAGTGACATGACCACAGAAAACAACATTGATCCACTGATGATCATTTGGGTAACTAGGACATTTTAAAGCAAACCTCCAGGACATGATTATGTTTCAAAGATTAAAGAAAACACAAACTTTAGTCAAACGGATCTGGGTCAGAATTGGTTTCCCCACTTAATGGCTGTGCAATCTGAGACATGTTACCTGACCTTTTTAAGACTCAGTTTCTTTATTTCAAAATAAATATATTGGGACTTCCTCATAGGTTGGTGTGAGAAATAAAACACGTTGTTGATTTGAAAAAAATCACTGATTATAAGAAGCATGCATTATTTCATTTACAACTAAGAAAAATGCCTATTAATTTTAGTTGTCATTGATTATAAAGACTAAAAAATGTGTGTATTAAACATCAATAAAATGCTAAGTGCCTGGTATATAGGCTCCCACTGATTGATAACTACCATTGGGATTGGTGTTAATACTACTATTATCATCTCTTTGTAAGCCAAAAGAATTTGCACAGAGAAGAGGTAAAGTAATAAGATGCCTTAAAACAGAAGGTAAATGATTTCCTTGCTATGGTCAGGTGCTCACAACTCTATCCATTGGTATCATATTCTTTGTGATATCAGGAACCTCACACAACTATCAACTATATTATCTGTTTTTTTTCATTTTATTTTTAATATATCAGAATTAAATCCTTATTGATGAGAGCATTCTGAAAATGACAGAAGAGGACTTATCCTTTTCATAGTGATAGTACTTTCTGGTTATGTATTGTGAGCAATACAGGTGTCATTTATAAGGTTAAAAGTAATATTCATCTATTATCATCCATAGATATGGAGAAAGAAATCCCTAAGAGAAAAAAAAGGTCTTTTTTTAAAAGTCAAGCATTAATTATGGGTAGAGACATCTGTTATATAATTTCTGAGGAAAAGAACTTATTAGGCAAAAAAATGTCTATTTGGGTTAAAATCTGGAGATTTCGTCCTTACTAGTTTGTGATCTTAAGCAAGTTACCAATTCACTCTGTACCTCAATGTCCTCAGCTCTACGATGACAAGACAACATTTGTCTTTCAAAGTTGTTTAAATATCTCCCATGCAATTTCTTCTGTTCTTTTCCTTTTTGCTTTTCCTCCTGACATTCACTTATAGTTCACATATTAACTCAACCATCTCATCTAGAGGCCCAAGTAATTCTTCTTTTTTAGACCTTATGATTTTAATTTAAATAATTATATTTATCCTTAAAAAATTAAAAATAGAAATACCTTATGCTCTAGTATTTCCACTGGACTGGGTATTTACCCAAAGAAAATGAAAACACTAATTTGAGAAGATAAATACACCTCTGTTTATTGCAGCAATATTTACAATAGTAAAGATATGGAAAGAACCCAAGTGTCCATCTACAGATAAATAGATGAAGTGGTATATATCTGTAGTGTAATATTAGCTATAGAAAAAGAAAGAGATCATGCTTTGTAATGGACTTAGAGGGTATATGTTAAATGAAAAAAGTCAGACTGAGAATAAACACCATACAATTGACCCTATATGTCGAATCTAAAACTCAAAACAAGCCAACAAAGAAATATAAAAACAATAATGAATAGATTCATAAATATAGAGAACAGACATTTTTCCAGAGGGGGGTTAAGAGAGGTGGGAAAAAAATAGATAAGAGGAATTAAAAGGTACAGACTAGCATTTATAAAATCAGTCACAGATGAGAAGTACAGCATAGGGAATATCAATAATATTTTAATAATGTTGTATAGTGACAGATGGTGACTACACTTACTGTGGTGAGCATTGAGTAATGTGTAGAATTGTTGAATCGCAATGTTATGCACCTTAAACTAATATAACATTATCTGTTAATTATACTTCAATTTAGAAAAAAACTAATTTTTAACAATTTGTCTAACATCAGTTTCCTCCACTTGATTATGAGCTCTGTGATGTTAGGGACCATGTTTATTATTGTTTTATTCCAAGGCCCTACCATAGCACCTGGCACACTGTAGGTGCTTTATCATTTTCCCAAAAGAATGAATCAATGGATGGAAGAACAAATGAGGTTAGTGCCTCGCTCAACTCAGAACAAGCCCCCAAATAGTAACAACGATAGTTTCTCATGAAAACCCTCAGAAATTCTATTTTATCTTTATTCTGTCTTGCTATATTGCAATCATTTTAGCTACATTAAGCCTGCATGTCTGGAACCTGGCTCTGTTTTCAGGGATCATTTGGATCCATATGACTGAAGGAAGTTTTCATAAGTATGTTTGTCATTTCATGGTAGACTGTCACAATCCATATCCATTTGATTGGATTGTAGTGAAGATTTGTTTCTTTAGAAATTAAGGCATTTTTCCCTGTTGTGCATGAGAATGAGTCAACAGCTGCTGTGGAAATGCCAACATTCATGGATACCTTCTAATTATCCATGAAGCCTGGTGACAGGAAAGAGCAACGTTGTTTGCTTGAGGAGTTGCCTGGGGAAAAAGCACAGCCATTTTTAAGTGCACAGAACAAGCGAATTTGACAGAAGAAATGAAAGTATCTGAATAGAACCACAGTGAGGCAGAGTGGCTTTTATCATGATAGTCTCTGCCAAGTTTAGTCCATTATTCTCAGGGTGCAAAGAGACCTATTTTGTATGGCAAAGGATATAGAGATAAGCTGGAAATAGTCTCAGGATTTCTGAAAAATAACGCAGCTTGTTTTGATGTATATGAGCTGAGCATGCAGAAACCATTGACCAAAGCTGTGCACTACCCTGGTTTTGATTGGACAGTGGGGCTTTATACTGAGCCTACATCCTGAAGTCAGACCATGAATCACAGTTTCATGACTGATTAGATGTGTTCTCTTAGGAAGATTTCTTAATCCCTTGGTACCATAATTTCTTTGTTTTATTAGGGGAAATTATAGTACTTCTCTCAAAGTGTTGCTGTGAGAATTAAACCAGTTGTTAAACTTAATAATGGTGGTATCTTACCACATTAACAGTTATTCATTCCTTACACTTCCTGTCTGTTACACTAGGGTTAATGATTGTATATGATGCCCTTTTTATTGTGGTCATGGTCATCATCACGGTCACATATAGGTATGATGCTTTATAGTTTCTAAAAAGCAAGCCTTTCCCTTAATTCAGTTCATCTTTCTAATAGTCCTCTAAGATAGAGAACTATAACTCACCTAGTAAGACAAGCAACCTAACATTTGTCAAGTGCATTAGGCCTTGGATTAATAGGTCAAGAAAAATTCAAAAATTTCAAAGGAGCTTTCACACTAGTAAGAATAGAAAGATGTAGAAACTAACATCTTTGACTAACTACAATGCTGCCAGCCTTTTGCTGGGTGCATTTACCAGTGTTTTGTCATTATCATAACCATGTAATCCGAACCCTCTGCAAATAGAAGTTTCACAGATTGTATTGGTCAGAATGGAATTTTAACCCAATTTATCTGCCTAGAAAGCCCATGTTCTTTCCACTATGCAATAACGTCTATTCAAATAATAGTATTAACTAAAGTGTGTTTAAGTCACACCCATCAACAAGCAAGCTGGCAGGAGGTGTTTGCAACAGAGTTACAATGTTATATCCAGTGTTTGGATTCTGAGGATAAGTGGCTGGGAGCCTCAGGGACTAGGATCAGAGACCAGCTTAATCCATCACCTTGATTTCCTCAGTGCCCATGACAGAGCATGGCATATAATGGAGACTGAGTGTATGCTGGTGTAAGGATGGGGATAGAAGAGAAAATGAGAAGTCAAGAAGGGGAGCTGTCTGCATGGGAGAGTGGCCCATTGGTCTTCTATTGTTCTTTGGATGTATTTTCCAAGTCACTAATTATTTTGCTTGTTTCCCTCAGTGTACACTCGGTTTGTCAGCATTTCAGATGTGAACTCACTTTCCAGGTGTTATATGCTGACACATGACTGATACCACATATATGAGGATTATTGTTTCTTTTAGGCCATTATACTTTCCTCAATGCTACCTAAGACTGAGAGAGGTGTTTAGTACTTGCCTCCCACTTACTCAGATTTATTCCAAGCTTATTGTTAACTAAAATCTGAGAATTTTTCAACTTAAACCTCAACATCCTGCATACACAGGATTGTTTTGAATGGAGACTCAGAACTTGACAATTAGTTCTGTTGTGCAATTAATGGAAATATGGAGTTTCTTTGGAAAAGAGGGAGAGTTTTAGGAACGGTTTAGATGATGGAAGTTGGCAGATTAAATTTAAATGCAGGTAGAGAAGGCCTCAGGCTGAAGTTATATCCAGAGATGGCTGAAGAGTAGCTGTAAGTCCAGGGCATTGGCCTTATAGAGAAGGGACTCTGCTTGAGAACACACCCTGCAGGACAGGGTGAGGTGCTTAGAGACCACATGGGCTTCAATGAGGAATAGCTATAAGGCCTGGTAAAGGCTGGGAGAACTTGAGCTCTGGTAGAATGTGGAATCTCTCATCTTCCCTATCTCCTCAAACCCCCTTTGGGAAGATCTTCTGTTCTGTGCTCAGAAGTACCGAACAGAGGCTTTCTATATCTAGTAAATTGGAATGTCTACCTCTGTGAGTTAAAGTTAAAATAAAAGTGCCTTGAACCAGGTAAGCTTGATTCAAGGGCAGCATTTCTTTTCTCAGTCCCATATATTGAGGAGGATTCATAATTACAGTGAATGCTAGAAATAGGAATGCCATTGTGGCACTGCAGAGTGTTCACACATTCAATTATTGCCTTTTGCATACTATGTCTAATGAGTCCCAGCAGTTAATAGCTAATATAAGAAGCATAAAGCCATTTGTCTCATTTTAAAAATATTCCATTTCTTCCTGGCTGCTTTTGTGGCTTTCTCTTCTGAAAGCCAAGCTGTACCCTCACCACCCTTTCATTCCTTCTTATCTAAAGAACTAATTTTCTTAGTACCCGGACATCATTTCCAGCTCAGTTTGTTTGTTTTAATTTTTTGGAGGAAGTTTAACAAAGTATTTGTTTCACAGCCTTAACATTTTGAAAGAGACACTGATATGTGGCTTAAAGCAGGATCCCAAATTAAAGTATATTTGAAATAATTATTATTGAGTCCATCTGGCTTCATCTATCAGAAGCAGAAAGTATTCTTGCTTTCAAATGCTTAGCATATAACTGAAAAATTACAGCAAAACGGAGTAGTGATTTCAGAAAGATGAAAAGCAATGAGGCTCCTAGTATGCTGCCACTAACATCTCTTCTGAGAACAATATCTTTATGAAAACTATCTCAGATAACACAAAGGATGAAGCTATGCAGATCCTCCCAGCCATTGGTCTCCCAAGCGATGGGTGAGAATACCGGTATACTCACAGAGACCCCTTCTGGAGATGCCTAGGCTTGGGACTGGCTGACTGAGGGTTTGCCCTTGGAAATTATATAATCAGCCCACATATCACAAGAAGCTTAAGATCTTCATCTCGAATACAACCAAAGTACCCAGGAATAACATCTTGGAAGCCATATTGTCCAACAAAGATATCAATTTGTATATTATTCTTTCCTCTTTCTCTGGCTCCTCCATCTTTCAGGACCCCTGTCCAACCATGGGAACTCATCCCAGGTTGTCTATCATTCAGAATGTGTTTCAAGCTTTACTGTTCCATAAATAGATCTCCTGGACTCTGTGGAATTAAGATCTTAGGAAGTTGAATATTGGCCTTATGGAACCCACTGAACAGGTCTGTATCTATGATGGAGAAAACAGGTTCGTACCCTATTACTGCCTCATCCAGGAGTTTGAGAGGAAAGGCATAGCATCAGCAGGGTCCTATGAGCCAGAATCCTGAAGTGTCTGCAATATTCTAGCTAGAATCCTTGCCAGAACTCAACAAAGACTGGAAGGGGTTTAGGATTCAGGAAGATGGAATGTCTTTTTTTTTTTAATTAGATAGTTTTAGTTTATTTATTTATTTATTTATTTATCTATCTATCTTAGAAATTTTTAAATATATTTTTTAATAATAAATTTATTTTTTATTGGTGTTCAATTTACCAACATACAGAATAACACCCAGTGCTCATCCCGTCAAGTGCCCCCCTCAGTGCCCGTCACCCATTCACCCCCACCCCCCGCCCTCCTCCCCTTCCATCACCCCTAGTTCGTTTCCCAGAGTTAGAAGTCTTTATGTTCTGTCTCCCTTTCTGATATTTCCCACACATTTCTTCTCCCTTCCCTTATATTCCCTTTCACTATTATTCATATTCCCCAAATGAATGAGAACATATAATGTTTGTCCTTCTCTGACTGACTTATTTCACTCAGCATAATACCTTCCAGTTCCATCCACGTTGAAGTAAATGGTGGGTATTTGTCGTTTCTAATGGCTGAGTAATATTCCATTGTATACATAAACCACAGCTTCTTTATCCATTCATCTTTCGATGGACACCGAGGCTCCTCCCACAGTTTGGCTATTGTGGACACTGCTTCTAGAAACATCGGGGTGCAGGTGTCCTGGCGTTTCATTGCATCTGACTCTTTGGGGTAAATCCCCAACAGTGCAATTGCTGGGTCGTAGGGCAGGTCTATTTTTAACTCTTTGAGGAACCTCCACACAGTTTTCCAGAGTGGCTGCACCAGTTCACATTCCCACCAACAGTGCAAGAGGGTTCCCCTTTCTCCACATTCTCTCCAACATTTGTGGTTTCCTGCCTTGTTAATTTTCCCCATTCTCACTGGTGTGAGGTGGTATCTCATTGTGGTTTTGATTTGTATTTCCCTAATGGCAAGTGATGCAGAGCATTTTCTCATGTGCTTGTTGGCCGTGTCTATGTCTTCCTCTGTGAGATTTCTGTTCATGTCTTTTGCCCATTTCATGATTGGATTGTTTGTTTCTTTGCTGTTGAGTTTAATAAGTTCTTTATAGATCTTGGAAACTAGCCCTTTATCTGATACGTCATTTGCAAATATCTTCTCCCATTCTGTAGGTTGTCTTTGAGTTCTGTTGACTGTATCCTTTGCTGTGCAAAAGCTTCTTATCTTGATGAAGTCCCAATAGTTCATTTTTGCTTTTGTTTCTTTTGCCTTCGTGGATGTATCTTGCAAGAAGTTACTGTGGCCGAGTTCAAAAAGGGTGTTGCCTGTGTTCTCCTCTAGGATTTTGTTGGACTCTTGTCTCACATTTAGATCTTTCATCCATTTTGAGTTTATCTTTGTGTATGGTGCAAGAGAGTGGTCTAGTTTCATTCTTCTGCATGTGGATGTCCAATTTTCCCAGCACCATTTATTGAAGAGACTTGTCTTTTTTCCAGTGGATCGTCTTTCCTCCTTTATTGAATATTAGTTGACCATAAAGTTCAGGGTCCACTTCTGGGCTCTCTATTCTGTTCCATTGATCTATGTGTCTGTTTTTGTGCCAGTACCGCACTGTCTTGATGACCACAGCTTTGTAGTACAACCTGAAATCTGGCATTGTGATGCCCCCAGATATGGTTTTCTTTTTTAAAATTCCCCTGGCTATTCGGGGTCTTTTCTGAGTTATTATTGGCACTTGGGGTTGGAGAGGGCTTATTTGTGATCCAACATAGGAATCCGTCCTAAGAGATTAGAGGGCCATCCTAGGAAAGTTGAAAGGGTCTGGAGAGAGGCAGGTAATGTTTTACTTACACATAAGCCTGTTAGTTCCGTCTCCATCAAAATATTTCCAACAATGTGTATATAGAAGCAAATTCTTTTCATTAGTAGAGCCATAGATGTATAAAGAAAAGCTGGAGAGTAAACTCCCTAAATATCAAACCAAGAGAGAATGTTACATATGAAGAAGGAAGTTATTCCCCAGGATATCTAGAATTAGGAAGGACTAAATTTGTATCTGCACAAAGAAGTTTAGATTAGACTTGCAAAAGCAAGGGTCTTTTCTAGAATCATTATATGATACTAGAAAATTTCAGAAGTTGTAGAATCCTTGGTGAAATGTCCATAATTTCCAATTATGCTCCTGATGATTTTTTTTTACCTCGAATTTTCTTTGGAAGCTGTTTGAACTAAAGAAGTCGTTTGTTTTGCTTTATTTTTAAAACTAAGAGACAGAAGTCAAAAAACTGGTTAGTTGATTTTTGGATTTTACAGGAGATTAAACAAAGTATTTTCTATTAATATTATCTATAAACATACTGCCTCTGCCTTAGGAAGGGTAGTGAATATTAGTAAAACTTCCTTGTTGATTGAAGATTCTATAGTGATTCACTGACCATTGTTTATACTCTAATCAACTAAGGATTCACAAGGAGGCATGCTAATGACTGGTCATAAGTGAGGTCCATGGCAGTATATTATAAAAACTCACACCTTGTCCTAGGAATGCTTACAATTTTTTTCAAGTTAGTCCATATGTTGTAAGAAGAGATAATGTTCAAATGAACGAAGAATGTTCTAATGTTCAAGGAATGGAAATAGGGAAAGACACAGGCAATATTTGTGATATAACAGTAAGTTTCAGCATCTGGTCCTACCAATGGGATTTAACTAACTGCTAACTAATCCAAGGACAAATAGTAATTGCTTTCCCAGTAATTTCTTCATTATCTTGTTTTTCTGTTTCAAATGAGAATAAAATGTTAGGAAAGAAATATGAGAAACTGCCTGGCATTCTGGGATGCATACTTTTATGTGAATTAGTTGAGTACAGTTTAATTTGAGCACCTGCCATTTCAAAAATTTTTATTTGAATTATTAACAGTGCATTACTAGTTTCAGACGTAGAGTTTAGGGTTTTGTCTGTTGCATTTTGTCAGTTGTCATTATATCACATACTCTCCCTTAATGTCCATCACCTAGTTATCCCATCCCCCTCTCCTCCAGCAACCCTCAGTTTGTTTCCTATGGTTAAGACTCTCTTTTGGTTTGTCTCCCTCTCTGATTTCTTGTATTATTTTTCCCTCCTTTCCCCTATGCTTTTCTGTTTTGACTCACTTAAATTGCACATATGAGTGAAATAATATAATCGTCTTTCTCTGGTTGACTTATTTTGCTTAGCATACTACCCTCTAGTTCCATCCATGTTGTTGCAAATGGTAGGATTTCATTTTCTGATGGATGAGTAATATTCCATTGTAGGTAGGTATATATCTCACATCTTTTTCCATTCATCTGTTGATGGACATCTGGGGTCTTTCCATAGTTTGGTTATTGTGGACACACCTGCTATAAATATTGGGGTACAAGTGCCCTTTTGGATCACTACATTTGTATCCTTTGGGTAAATACACAATAGTGAGCATATACCATTTAAATTCTCAATTTATATTCAAATACCAGAGATGGCAATTTAGCATATGTTAGATTTCCTAATTTTTCTTAACTTTTAAGCTCTTTCTTCTAATACTTTCCACACCCCGCTCCTTTTTCTGGCAAGAGCACTTCAGTGTTAGAAGAGCTGCTGATATAAATTTAAGAGTGACAAATCAAAATGACTGCTTAGGAGATTAATACTCTTTTGGAGGCAAATTTCATCTGATTAAATATATACCGAACACCTCTTCACAATTTATTTTCTAAGGTTAAATCTCAGAAATGTTGCGTCAGTCTGATCTGATTCATTGAAGTAATTCATAGGAGCAGCTTCATGAGTTATTGGCTTCATGCCTGATCCCTGAAGGGCTTGTGGAATCACTGGGCTACTAATGCTATCATGAAGCCATGTTCAAAATGAAACTTCAAAAAAGGAGGTGCTAGCTTTCAGTTGTTGTTTCTAAAGAGACTTTCTTTCCTCCTCCCTCCCTTCCTTCCTTCCTTCCTTCCTTCCTTCCTTCCTTCCTTCCTTCCTTCCTTTCTCTTCTTAGGGAAAGACAGATAAATGGACTCTGGATAAATAAATTCAACTAAGAAAATCTAGAATAAATCCAGTGTTGTCTATGTCATGGCCTTTGGTAACTCTTAGAACAGATGGAGGCAGAAGTGAAAGCTAAGCACAGATATTGGCACATCAGCTCCTCTTTCTCCTTTAGTTCAGACAAATCTATCTTCTTGATACTGCTCATACCTGTGGTAAGAGCTTTGAATACACACACACACACACACACACACACACACACATACACACACACACAGTGCCGGGGACAATGTAGTTAGGGGAACCAATCTAGTCATCATGAAGCTACTCATAGGTGGAAGGACATTGGGAGGTAAATAGGCTCTCACTAGAAGAAAAACAGAAAAGTATTCAGAGTAAGGATGAGAGGTACGAAAGAGATTATTTCAATGACTCATTATCTGATGGCCCAAAATTTCTTGTGAAAGAATTGATTATTTAAAACACAGTCTAAAGTTCCAGCATACTTGCCACAACTCTCTGCAGCTTCCCTTCACTCTTTTCTGAAAGGTAATCTTCAGTGCTATGGTCTCTAAAAGAAAATTGCACAAGTCACATCTCAGTCAAAAGAGGTCCAAAGAGCAAAAGATTCTTCCATCAGCTGAAGCCGCTACTTGTTATAGGGCCTAATAAATAAAGTTTTCTTTCTAACAAATGTAGTCTTTAGTTTTAAAAAGCCCAAGGACCAGAATTCTCCTTCTGATTTTATAGTTATACCTTTTGATTTTTGAAATGAAGAACTACATACATATAGGAAAGAAAACTATCTGTAGCCCCAGTACCCAGAGATAACCAGGTTTAACAATTTGACAGATTTCTTTCACTAATTATTTTTTCTATATTTTTCCATATTGAAATTTATACTTTGTGTCTTTTTTAAATCTACTGTCTTTTAAGAAACATTTTCTACTCCTATTTTCTTCTGACTTCTGAATGATTGATTTTTTTCCATCAAGCAATGTCTTCAGGTAGCACATACTCTGTTTCATCTGCTTTTTCTTTGAAACCTCTCCTGCATGCCTTCTTTCTCCATAGGATTTAAAGCTGTGATCTTGTGCCTTGCCTTATGTTCTTCACCAGCTGTTTCCTTAGGCCCTAGAGTCTTTAGACCACCTTGAAGTGTGTTTGCTGAATGATGTGCTCCAGGGCAAGAGAAATGTCTTCTTAACCTTTGTTTCCCCATAGATTAGCCTGACATATGATAGACTTTTATTACATATCTGCTGACTTGATAATGATTCCCACAACATCACAACAAGTAGCCCTAATTTTTGAAAGACTACATGGGATTTTATGTATTTTGTTGCTAATCTGTATCACGATGTTCAGGGTCATAGGTGAGCATCATTATCCTATTTTTTTTTTTTAGACAAGGAACCTGAGATTTAATTTTATTGAGTCAAAAATCTTTATTACGGACAGTAACCAGAATCAAGTAATTCACTATGGTAAAGCCCCAAGCCCATTTCCCTCACATGAGCATAAAGCCAATGACAGTTACTACAGGGGCTACAAAATTGAACAAGTTATGGAGATTGTCCTCTAAAACTTAGCACTAAGACAGGAAAGGTAGGACACACCTATAAAGATGAATCAAGGAGAAGAAGAGAGGGAGCTTTCTACTGACAGGAGATTATTCTATCATGGACATTATTTAGAATTGCCAGAACATAGTGGTAATAAAAAGCACTGGTGGGTTTTTATTATTATTTATAAATTTTCTATAGGCAATATATTCATTTATTGCCTACACCTGCACATATTCCTCTTGCTTACCACACATCTTAGTATGCTCTGCACATATAAAAATCCTGTTTTTAATAGGATTATGTTTGGAAAGTATCAAATGAATAAAGAGAAAACAGTAACACCTCATATTTTAATAAAACATTTCAATTTACTCCCTCTATTCCATTATTTGAACACTGTAACTTTGGGCCAAAGATAATGAAAAGAGGAGGCCAGAGTTGCAATGAGGACACAGCAGTAGGCAATTCTAAGATTAATTTTGGATAGTGACTTTTGCAGTCAGATACCTGGAAACATACACATCCTAAGGCTGCTTCCTGAATGTCTCTCAGTTGTGTCCTTTTAGTTCCAGAGTTCTTTGGTAATGTGTAATGTTTGCATTCTTGTCCCTAAATACCCTAAACACATGCATTCTTTGGTAATAGCAGGAATAATAGATGCAGTTTGTTAAGTAATCACTTTGAGTTAGACACTAATTTGTATAGATTCATTTATCCTGAGAACAAACCTCTGGAGAATGCAAAATAATCTCCATATAATAGCTACTAGGTGGGGAACCTCAAATCTGAACTCCAAGTCATTTAATGCCAAAATCATTTCTCTTTCCATTATGACAACCCTTTACTTGATCTGAAACCTTGTGTGAGGTGAGCATTCTGTTTGTTGAACATCTGTTTTCATTTCTTCTACTAAGAGCATCTGATTCCTCCATTGGGGAACTGCATCTTTTCCATTAGATACATTCATAGTGAGTCTACCAATCAAAATGCCTCACTACCCAGCTGTCTTGAAATAGGGACGACCTAAGAAAAGCCAATCAAATTCTCCATTCCTAGATATTAAATTTTGAGCAGCACAGAATGGCATAGTCGTTGATGGGATTTATTCATCCCTGTGATGAAGCCCTAAGTCTTCACTAGTTTATGCTAAATTTCAGAGTAGGCAGAGTCTTGGTCCTTTCAGAGGCCTGTTCAGATTTTTATTTAATTCTGTGAGCTATTCCAAAGATTTCCAATAAATTAATTTTTGGTACAAATTAACAAGAGTTGATAACAGAATATTTATTGCCCACAACCAAAAAACTTCAACAAAAATTGCCATATACTCTGCTTTGTCTGTTAAAAAAAAAATATATCAACTAATCCCTTGGGGACACTTGCTTCCTTCTGTGCCACACTCTTCCTCTGATTTCTTGTTTTAGAACATGCCACTGGTGAAGGTTAGGGATTTCAACAGATTCACACAGAAGTATAAAGAGATAAGAGGACCCTGAGGGCTCTGAGATTGGTTGCAGGTTGACAGAAGTCCATTATACAGACATGGAAACTGAGAAATACATTAGTAAAAGATTTAATCAAGGTTAGAGTGAGTTAATGGACAACCTGGAACCACTATAAAGATGGACTTTTAAGGAAAAAGAGGGGGGAAGGCAAACCATGAAGTAGACTCTTAACTATAAGAGACTGATAGTTACCAGAAAGGAGATGGGTAGGGGGAATTGGTGAAATAGGTGAGGAGTATTAAAGAATGCACTTATTATGATAAAAATAAGTAATTTCTTTAAAAGGGTGGACTTTTATATAGTGCTTAAGCAATACAATTACATCATTTTTAAAAAGACATTTATTTTAGAGAGATAGCATACACAAGTGGGAAATGCAGAGGGAAAGGGAGAGAATTTCAAGCAGACTCCATTCTGAGCATGGAGCCTGCTGTGGGGCTCAATCTCAATACCCTAACTGAGATCATGACTGAGCCTAAGCCAAGAGTCAGATGCTTAAGCAACTGCACCACCCACACACCCTTATATCACTTTAAATGACTCTGTAATATAGATTCTTCCAAACTTTGGCCAAAATTTTCTTTCTTGCCTCCAGAATATTGTTTTTCAACAAAATATTAAACTAATTCTTAAAACTGATATAATAGATTTGTTGTTTCTGAGGAAGAAAAAGGATTTGTAAAATTATAGGACATAGATTAGCTAATAGAGGCTCCATCTCTCTTTGAAGATACCTTGAACATTAAATGATCCAGACACCTGGTTCTAAGAAGTATCTTATTACTCTAATCCACGTGCTGAAGGTAATTTGGTCTTTGTTTAGAGCCCCAGTATTTAGGCCCTCATGGGCAGGATCCTGTGGTGGGAAAAGCAGAGCAATCAGGTTGTCCTCCCTTAGTATCATCATTTGTGACTTTTAGAACTACATGGGCCACTGTTCTTTCCTAGTTTCAGGAAACATGCTATAAGATTTACACTCTCTGAACTTTATTCTCCTAAAACAGTTTCTGCATCTCCACTGTCACATAGTGGCATTCCATTTTAAGATTTGTAATGAAGACCTACTGTGCATTATCACCTATCAAAACTGAAATGACAAGCCACCTTTGACTCTGCTGCCTTCTCCTACAGCCAAGATGGGAGTCATTTTACCTCCATGTTCTGGGTGCCAGACACTCCAATTCTCATGTTCTCTGATTGGCATTGGGGAAGTAATTTTAAAAAAAATCTCCTGCCAATCCAAAAGAATCCTCTATACAAAATATAGAAAAGAATGAAACAGTTTTATTGGTGATTAAGCATTAAACCAGACTGCAGTGCAGATCACAGGCAATTGCTAAAGAGATTGAAAGACCAAAAGAAATGTCGCCCCTTATAATAGCTGGGCAGATAGGTTCCATTATATAGTGTTAATTATCTTTCTCCAAAGGGAAATAAACTTTATGTCAAGCAGATAGTTATAACTTGGAGACAGGTGACCCAGCTAAATTTGCACTGGGACAGGGAGCCCTGGGCAACATCCTCCCTACATTCACAAAGAGACACTGCCAGCCTCCCAAGAAAACCACTCTTAAGAGCCAGATGTGGCCAGAGGCTTCTTTAGCTTTTAAAAAGATGAACATACATCTGAATAAGTCCAGGAAAGCATTTACAACTTCATGTTTTCCAAAGGAATGCTAAAAAAAAAAAAAAAAAAAAACAACAGGGTGAGGTGGGGACAAGGTAGTTGTCTTTCCATTTTGGCACCAGCAGACATTTAAATTTTTTTTATATGTGTATAGAGCCTTATATTGCACATTCCTGTTTATTTGGTTCCTGTGCTTGATCTGTCTCTCATGTAATCTGTGACTATGATCATCTTTTTCAACTTCTGATTGTCTCTGTCTCTGTCCCTCATTAAACCTGTGATTTGACCACCTGTCCTCACAGCCTGCACACAATGATTAGTTAGCTTCAGATAGCCTTGGGTTCCATCTGTCTGTTCTTTCTATTGACAGTACTGGGCATATTCTAGGGCAGTTCTCGAACCTGAAAGTGTATATGGTCACCTAGGGAGCCGGGTAGGCCTCAGGATTCTGAATTTCTAATGAGCTCCTCGGTGAGGCCATTGCTCTGTGGAGGAACCATGTTTGGAGTGGGAAGGCCTGGGAACAGGACTTGTTTTTTTTCTACAGCCTGGGACATGATTGTTTATCTTCCCCACTCTCCCCATTGCCTGTTTTCCTTACACAGACTATGGTTATTAATTTATTCATTTATTCAGTAATAAATATTTATTGAATGCATTCTTTAGGCAAAGTCACCCTCTCCCTTTTGTCCTGCTGTGGCTGGCACTCCTATCCCTTCAAACATAACAGGGCAGCTTGGAACAGACTCCTTTCCAACTGCTGCAGCCAATTCCCTGTCCTCCCATATCTTGTCCTAAACACTGCATTCCTTTCCCACGTGGATCTTCCAGGACAGTTTGCACTACAAATATTTTCTTCCTATGTCTTTCCATGAGAAGTAAGCACAAGTTGGAATATATCCCTTTGTCAGAGTACATGGCCTGGCTTTTTCACTTGGAAAATACAGTGACAGAGCATAGAGCCTTTAGCTGTGATTGTCGGTCCCTTACAGCCTGCAGCTGTCATTGTTGGCTTCTGAGCAAAATGATGAAGGCTTCTCTGCTTTGTGGCCTGTGCCTGTGGTCCTCTATTTGTCAGAAATGGGGAGAGCTGAGGGGTTCTGGGTGTTTTTCAACCCAGCCTTCCTTCATTATCTTACTCTCTGGGATGGGTAGAGCCAAAGCAGGGTTCTCTGTGCCCTGGATGGCATTTCAGTATGTTCCCCTGCTGACTGAGTGCCCCTGAGTGGAGACCTCTGTGATCAGCCGGCCCTGAGAGGGATTGTATTGGATCCAAGAGAACTGGTTTCTCCCCCACTTTCAACTGCCATGTGGTCTGATCTTAAAAGTTACTCTTAAAGAATTTTCTTTGATCTTCCAAAGCACTGTAAATGCTCTCCAATTGGCATCAATTAACATCAAAGTGATTACTTGCCAAGCCTCACAGGAGCCCCCAGCTCTAGAGAAGATGTCAGGGTTGCAGGCAGTCCCTCTCTGGAACTTATTTGGAGCTACTAACCCAGGTGCCGGGGTTCTGCAGGCCTGCCTGAATAATTGCCCTCAGCCTGGGATTAGTACTGCTTGCCTCTAGCCACCTTCCCTGTAATAATGCCGCCGTGTAGTCTCCTCGCTGTGCAGGGCAAGTGTTCACTAATTATTAGTCACATATACAAATCTGTAATTGTTCGTGGACTGGAGTGCTGAAAATTCAGGCAGCCAGGTGCCCAGAGGAGAGTAAAGTATTTTGAAACAGACAACATTTGTATTGATATTAATTGGAATAAGGCAGGGAAGCACTGCTGATCATCCCAGACCTTGCTATCCATCAGCTCATGAGTATTAAGAGCATCTGAGTTTCTATGACAACCCAAGGCCTGGAAGGCTGACTGCATGCTGCCACAGCTGTGGCACGAGGGTCCCAGCCTGCCAGAGCAGGGCTGTTCATCCATCCATCCATCCATCCATCCATCCACTCATCCATCCATCCATCCATCCATCCATCCAGCAGGGCTTCAACTCATTCAGAGTTTCTGCAATTTCAGCTTTTGAACACCAAAGCCCTGCAGTTCAATTAAATCTTGACTGCTCAGAAAGCCATACTTTATGTTCACAGTGGATCCAGAGCTCTGAGAGCAGAGCTCAGGTGGAGGCTAAATGGAGCCAACCCAGGTACGTTTACATGTTTACAACATGCAAGAATTCATGCATCGTAATAATTGGAGAAGGTCTTTTTTGGCTTACATATTTTAGAAAATATAAAGGTTTGTTTTCAGTATGAACTGGTTCATGTTTTCAAAATTTTTTAAATTTGGTTTTAGTCAGATACTTACGATGCATAGATATAGTCCACTGGAGATGTTAAACCCTGACAAATTAATAATTGTGAAGAAGGGAGCAGATCACTTTTATATTAGAAACTTTTTTAAAAATCCTACTGTAGGGCAGCCCAGGTGGCTCAGCGGTTTAGCGCCACCTTCAGCCCACGGCGTGATCCTGGAGACTTGGGATTGAGTCCCATGGCCGGCTCCCTGCATGGAGCCTGCTTCTCCCTCTGCCTCTGCCTCTCTCTCTCTCTCTCTCTCTCTCTCTCTCTCTCTCTCTGTGTCTCATAAATAAATAAATAGAATCCTACTGTATATCCATTTATATATTTTGGTCTCTTGGCAGATACGATATATTTACATAAAATATGCATGGTAAAATGGATGTAGTGTCTTAAGGTGTGCAAAATTCTTTTACTTATTCTTATTGGCTTCTATATATGTTAATAAAAATTCAACTAAACAAATTTTAAAGATCTATTTGGCTGTATCAATTGATTCATGAATTGGGCAGCATCCCATCAAGCAAGGAAAGGGAAGCTCAAAAGGACTACACAAAAGGAAAGATTTTAAAGGTAGAGAGAGGAAAAAAGAAGGTAACTATTAGCAAAAAATCAATTATTTTATGCAAGGTCACTCTCTTAAGAGGATTGAAGAAGTCTAGCAGTAGATGTCTTGTGCTAACCAGGAATTTCCACGTTGACTGGTTAAAGGTTACATTCCTGGTGGGTTGAAACTACAGTTAGGTGAGGTATTAAGTCTTGGTTTAATAACTCAGGCCTTAACTTAACCAATGCCATTTGGGGCCTGTGGTTTGTTTTCTGTCTGTCTGCCTGCCTGCCTGCCTTTTCCTTCATTTCTTTCTTTTCTTGATTTTTTTTTTTTTGAGAGAGAGTATGCAAGCATGGTGGGGAGGGCAGAGGGAGAGAGAGCATCTTGAGCAGGCTCCACACCTGGCACAGAACTAGATGCTGGGTTTGATCTCATGACCTGAGCCAAAATCAAGAGTCAGACACTTAACTGACTAAGATCAGGCACCCCTGTGGTTTTCTCTTTTAACAGATATATAGTGCCTATATAGATATAGATAGCATATAATATATATATATATATAGATATATACTATATACAACATAATATATATACTACATAATATACAAACAACCACAATATATATACGTACACTCTATACTCCAGTGTGTGTATATATATACACACTAAAATATATAATACCTATATATATAACATATATCCATATATACACACTAAGATATATACTCCATATGATTATAAAATGTACATGATGCCTACTTTAGGTATATGTATATTTTTATTTCTGTATAACATATAGTATTTACAAAAAATATGATTTATATTGACTATAAGGTAACTACCATATATAATATTTTGAACATATGGTATCTATGCTAATATAATATATAATAGTATTTAACTGTATAGGATACATACCTCTATATGCACAGAAAACTGTTTCTCCTCAAATAAGTAATGGGTACTTTCCCTGAATTGACTTATGTTTTAAAGTTTCAAGTGCTGCTCTAGAGAAAAAGATTGTGCCTGAGTTAATACATCTCTTTTTGAAGTTGACTTTGCATGAGCTTTTATTTGACTAAATTTTGCACATCATGATGCATATTTAGCAATCAATTATTCACCAGGGCTTTAACTTATACAAGCTAAATTACTACTCTGTGTGAAAGAAGAATTGTTGTTTTGAACCCCTTCATTACTATCTAAGGAATTTTCATCATTTTTCTGTAAACCTGCAATCAACTGGATGTCCATTCACTTTCAAGTTCAGTTTGGCAACAATTTATCCTTCTCTTTGATGAAAAGCCCAGTGCACGTTTCTAAGGAGAATTATGGACCTGAAACAAATTGCACTTGATCTTCACAAGAACCATGTGCAGTAGGTACTATTATCTCCACTCAACAGATGAGCAAACTGAGACTTGTAATATGTTAGCAGAGCTGAGATTTAAATTCAGCTATTTCAGACACAAATCATGTACACTGCTTGCAGAGTCATGCTGCCCAACCTAGAAAGAAGGAAAGCATGCTCACAGGCTTCACTGACATTCCTACAGTGCCGCTCCATGGGGAAGGCAGCAGAGGTGAAGGCATGGACCAAGGTTACTATTCTTAAAGCTGCTTGTAAAACAACTTTATTTCCAAAATAATTTTGCATGCTCCCTTTTCTATCTATGCTAATAGTACCTTCCTTTTTAATTCACTCCAGTGTCATCTGCTAGCCTTCCCTCCCTCCCTTTATGTCATCAAACACTGAGTGGCCCCCTTTAGAAAGATCTCACATATCTGTTTGTCACCTCACACCTACAGTTCACAGTGACCTCCTCAACTTTTTTTTATTTTAAAAATATTTTATTATTAAAGTATAGTTGACACAGAATGTTATACTAATTTCAGGTATACAACATAATGGTTCAACAATTCTATGCATTACTCTGTCCTCACAAAAAGTGTATTCACCATCTGTCACTATAAAAAGTTATTAAAATGTTATTTACTATTTTCCCTATGCTGTACTTTTCATCTCCCTGACTTATTTATTGTATAATTGGAAAGTCATACCTCTTAATCCCCTTCATCTATTTCATTTGACCCCCTCACCTCCTCTCAGGCAACCATCAGTTTGTCTTTGTTTGTCTTTTAGATTCCACATATAAGTAAAGTTATATGATATTTATCTTGCTCTGACTTAATTCAGTTAGCATTATACCACCTAGGTTCATCCATATTGTCACAAATAGCAAGATACCATTCTTTTTTTTATGAATGAGAAACACTCTATTGTATAATGTATACCACATCTTTATCTATTCATCTATCGATGGACACTTGAGTTGCTTCCATATCTTGGCTATATCAGATAATTCTGCAATAAAAATAGAAGTGCATATATCTTTTCAAATTAGTGTTTTTGTATTCTTACATCTATTGGGATGATCATATTATTTTTATCCTTTCTCTTGTTAATGCAATATATCACATTGATAGATTTGTGAATGCTGAAACATCCTTGCATCCCTGGAATAAATCCCATTTGATCCTGGTGAGTTGTCCTTTTAATATACTATTGAATTTTCTTTGCTAATATTTTGTTGAGGGTGTTTATGTCTATGTTCACCAGGGATATTGGCCTATAGTCTTTTATATGTAGTGTTTGTCTGATTTTGGAATCAGAATATTGCTGGCCTCAGAGAATAATTTGGGACATTTTTCCTTTCTCTTCTATTTTTCAGAATAGTTTGAGAAGAATAGGTATTAACTCTTCTTTAATTGTTTGGTAGAATTCATTAGTGAAACCACTGGGTTGTGGGCTTCTGTTTGTTGGGAGTTTTTATTTTTTTAAAATTTTTTTTTAATTTTTATTTATTGATGATAGTTACACACACAGAGAAAGAGAGGCAGAGACATAGGCAGAGGGAGAAGCAGGCTCCATGCACCGGGAGCCCGACGTGGGATTCGATCCCAGGTCTCCAGGATCGGGCCCTGGGCCAAAGGCAGGCGCCAAACCGCTGCGCCACCCAGGGATCCCTGTTGGGAGTTTTTAAATTATTGATTCAATTTTGTTACTAGTAATGGGTCTGTTCAAATTTGTTATTTCTTCCTGATTCAGTTTTGAAAATTGTGTTTCTAGAAATTGACTCTTTTCTTATCGGTTGCCCAATTTGTCGGCATATAATTTTTTGTAGCAGTCTCCTATATATTTGTATTTCTGCGATGTCAGTTGCTATTTCCCTTTTATTTCTGATATTACTTTAGTTCCTGCTCCTTTTTTCTTGATGAATCTGGCTAAAGGTTTATCAATTTTGTCGATCTTTTCAAAGCACCAGCTCTTGATTTCACTGATCTTTTCTATTGTTTTTTTGTCTCAATTTATTTCTACTCTGATCTTTCTTATTTCCTTCTCCTAATTTTGGGCTTTGTTTGTTCTTCTTTTTCTACTTCTGTTAGATGTATGGTTAGATTATTTGAGATTTTTCTTGTTTTTTGAGGTAGGCCTGTATTGCTATAAACTTACCTCTTAAAACCATGTTAGCTGCATCACAAAGATTTGGGATTACTGTGTTTCCATTTTCATTTGTTTCTATGTATTTTTTATTTCCTCTTTAATTTTATTCATTAACCTATTGGTTGCTTAGCATCCATGTCTGTTTTTTGTTTTTTTTTTTGCATCCATGTGTTTGTATGTTTCTGGGTTTCTTTTCTTGTAATTCTAGTTTCATACCGTGTGGTTGGAAAAGGTGCTTTATGTGAATTCAGTCTTCTTAAACTTATTGAGACTTGCTTTGTGGCCTAACATGTGATCTGTTCTAAGAATGTTCCATGTGCTGTTGAAAAGAATAGGTATTCTGTTATTTTTGGATGAACTGTTCTATACAAATCTATTAAGTCCATCTGGTCTAATGTGTCATTCAAAGCCACTGTTTACTTGTTGATTTTCTATCTAGATGATCTGTCCATTGACGTGAGGTGTTAAAGTCCCCTAACATTATTTTTTTTTTCTGTCAGTTTCTCACTTTATGTTTGCTAAGAGTTCCTTTGTGTATTTAGCTGTGCCTCTATTGGATGCACAGATATTTAAAATTATTATATTCTTTTGCTGAATTGATTTCCTTATCATTATGTCATGTCTTTCTTTGTGTCTTATTATAGTTTGTTTCAAAGTCTCTGTTGTCTAAGTATTGTTCCCCCACCTTTTTTTTCCACTTCTATTTGCATGGAGTATCATTTTCCTCTCATTATGTTCAGTGTGTATGTGTCTTTAAGTCTGAAGTCAGTCTCTTGAGGGCAGCATTTAGATGGGTCCTTTTTTTCTTAAATACATCTGGTCACCCTATGTGTTTTGATTGGAGCATTTAGCCCATTACATTTAAAGTAGTTATTGATAGGTATGTACTTTTTGCCATTTTGTTAAGTGTTTTCTGATTGTTTTGATAGTTCTCTGTTCTTTTGTTCTCTTCATCTGTGGTTTGATAACTTTCTTTGTATTATGTTTGAATTCCTTTGTCTTTATATTTTGTTTATCTATTGGAGGCTTTTGATTTTTTTGTTATATGGTTCAGATGTAACATTCTATGTATACAGCAGTCTATCAAGTTGATGGTTGCTTAAATTTGAGCATGTTCTGGAAGCACTATGTCCTCCTTCCACATTTTATATATATGATGTCATATTTTACCTCTTTTTATTTTTTGTACTCTTGACTCATTTCTTTTTTTTTCTTTTTTTTCCTTCTTGATTCATTTCTATAGATACAATCAATTTTACTATTTTTGTGTTTTAACCACCATACTGGCTTTGTAAGTGATTATATATTTACCAAATGCTTGCTTTTACCAGTGAAATATTTTTCTTTCATAATTTTCTTCAGGTTATGGTCTTTTCTTATGAGTTAAAGAACCTCCTTTATCATTTCTGGTAAGGCTGGTTTATTGGTGATAAACTCCTTTAACATTTGTTTCTCTGGAAAACACTCTCTCCTTCAATTCTGAATGATGACCTTTCCAGGTAAAGTATTCTTGATTGCAGTGTTTTTGGTTTTGGGTTTTTTCTCCTTTCAGCACTTTGATTATATAATGCCAATCTCCTCGGGTCTGCAAAGTTTCTGCTGAAGAGAATGGTTAATAGCATGCTGGAGTTCCCCTTGCATGTCATTGTTTTCTTTTCTCTTACAGTTTTTAAAATTCCCTCTTTATCTTTTGTTTTTGCCACTTTAATTAATGTATATCTTAGTATGGAACTCCTTGAATTCATCTTGTTTGGAGCTTTCTGTGTTTCTGGCCATCAATGTCTGTTTCCTTCCCCCAAATTAGGGAAAATTTCAGCTGTTATTTATTCAAACATATTTTCTGCCCACTTGTCTGTCTTTCCTCCTTCTGACAAGTCCATAATGACTATGTTATATGCTTGATGTTGTCACTGACATCCCTTAACCTATTCTCATTTTTTATCATTCTTGTTTTCTTTTTGCTATGCACCTTGGTTGCTTACTATTACACGGTCTTCCAGATCACTGATCCACTTTTCTGTATCTTCTAATCTCCTGTTGAGTTCATCTAGTGTATTTCTCATTCAGTTTTTGTATTCTTCAGCTCTGGTTCTTTTTTAGATTTTCTAACTCTTTGTTGAGGTTCTCACTATGTTCATTCACTCCTAATGTTTGATGAGTATCTTTATGACCATTGTTTTAAACTTTTTATCTGGCATCTTGCTTATATCTGTTTGGTTTAGCTCTTTTTCTGTGATTTTATCTTGTTCTTTAATTTGGTACATGTTTCTCTGTCTCCTCATTTTGTCTCACTCTCTATATTTGTTTCTGTGTATTAAGTAGGTTACCTACATTGCTTGGTCTTAAAAGTAGTGGCCTTGTGTAGTAGAGGTCCTGTCACACCTTGTAGTACTATAATCCCTGATCACCAGGGGCATCTTCTGTGTGGGCTATGTGTACCCTCCACTATGGCTGATCCATGCTTGCTATGGGCACACAGATGGGTGGGCTTGCCCTCAGATGACTACAATGACCCTCTTTGCCCACTGTGGGCACAATGGGCAGGGTTTGGTCCCTGTGCTGCAAGAGACCCAGTGCAGCTGCCCTGCCTACCTGCTAGTGGGCAGGGTCAACACTCAGCCTAGCTATCTTCATTTAGCCTCTGTGAGAGCTGCAGGCTCACTGAAGGGCAGGGTTTGCCCCCTATGTGGGCAGCTAAGAGGCCTAGCTGCAGAAACTGTGACTGCGCTGGTGTGTGGGGTTATCTGCCCCCTACATACAAGGTAGGAGTCACTTTGAAACCAGGTGCTGGTTTCAACTGGGCCTGCCTGCCACTGTGGCAAGGCAGGAACTGCTTTGGAGGGGTGCCTACCGCAGCAAGCAGATTAGGTGAGGCAGATTTGCAGGGGAACACTGGTTCACACAAGCATATAGCTATATAGGCTCAGGGAGGGGAAGGAAAATGATGTCTGCCAGGACTTTTGTTCCTAGAGAAATCTCCTGTAGATCCCTGCCCTCAGACACCTCTCCTAAAATTAATCAAATCTCTTATACCCCAGGAGCTTTTCAAACTGCTGTTTCTGTGCTGTGTCTGAGGCCCAGTTATTTAGCAAGCAAGTCCCCTTCAAGCATGGGGACTCAGTTTTCTATTACCCTTCTGCTCTCTTGGAGTTATGCACCACTGATTTTCAAAGCCAGATATTAGGGGCACTTATCTTCCCAGTGCAGGGACCCAGGGCCATGGGTGCCTGGTGAGGACACCGATTCTCTTGTTCCTCTGTGCCTGTGATATCCTTCCCATTAGTAGTTAGTTGTACCGGTAGTTTTGTTCCTGACAATGTCTCTGTGCCTCCTACCATTTTCGATGTATCCTCTTAATGACTCTAGGTGGAAGATCTATTCTGCATCTTCAGGTCTTTTTCATAGTTTCAATACTTGCCTTGGTGTATCCACAGGATGAGGTGAGCTTAGGAACCACCTCCTTCATTTCCCCCAAACTTTAAACTTTTTTTTTAAATTTGTATTTATTTGAGAGAGACAGAATAAAAGAGAGAGAGAGAGTGCACTTGAGTAGGGGGAGTGGCTAAGCAGAGGGTGAAGTAGATTCCCCACTGAGCAGAGAGCCTGACTCAGAGCTTGATCCCACGACCCTGGGACCATGACCTGAGCCCAAGGCAGATACTTAACTGACTTAGCCACCCAGGCACCCCTACATTTTTTTTCTTGTAAATTATCACTGATGACTTCTCAATATCTTGAGAATAAAATGAAAAGGTGTATGAGACTCTAGTGCAAAGCTGTCTTTCCCTTGTCCTCCATATTCCCTCTACTTTCCCATGACTATGGCAGTAAAGGCAGCCACTATGGAAGAAGTACTAGGGGTACGTCTTGTGCTCTAACTTTTCCTATATTCCTGATTAAATTTTCAAACAACTCCATGGAAGGAGGACACCAGAGCTGGGCTTAAAACCAAGTCTTCTCCCTGACTCCGAAGGTCTGTTCTTCACCACTACACCACTCTGTCTCTCTCAGGACATGTGATTTCCTCCCTGACTTCTCCAAGTACTCTACACATCACTATCTCTGTGGCTTTGCCCCTATCCAGGTTGTCATTTGAAAATTTTTCCCCCTTTCAACCTGTTAAAATTCCACTCACATTTCAAACCTGCATTATTCATTGTTATATTTACTTTAAAATTTAAGGGTTTCTTTTTGAACTTAAAATGTCTTATTGTGCAATATATCAATAACTATTTTTTAAAGATTTTATTTATTTATTTGAAACAAAGAGAGTGCACAAGTAGGGGGAGCAGCAGGCAGAGGGAGAGGGAGAAGCAGGCTCCCTGCTTAGCAAGGAGCCCAATACAGGGCTCCATCCCAAGACCTGGGGATAATTACCTGATGGGAGGGCAGACACCTAACCAACTGAGCCACCCAGGCACCCCTCAATAAATATTTTTAAAGGTAAAAAAAATCTACCAAAAATGTACGTGTTACAAATGGTTAATTGCATTGTCAAAACATAACAGGTTGATATATTTGCTCAAAACATTTTTATTAAAAAATAACAAATTTGGTTAAGGTCCCTCTAAATTTATTCTCTTTCCTGCCTATCCCAGAAACTATCCTGAATTTTGTGCTTATTATTGCTAGGCATGCTTATACACACTTATTATGGAAGCATCCTTAATAGAGAACATAAAATGAGTTTTGCCCATAATCATGCCATTCTGCAACTTCTTTCTTCACTGAACATTGGATCGTTGATATAAATTTTTCTATATTAATACATGTAATTCTGGTATGTTCATTTTAATTTTTAATATTACATTTTATGCATACCTTTGTTTTCACGTTTTTTCTGTTAATGGATACTTAAATTGCTTCCAATATTTTGTTTTTACAATGATGCTACAAAATAATTATTCTTGAACAGGTATCCATATATACCTGTGTAAATGGTTCTAATATACAATATAGTCACAGAGGAATCACTTCATTTAAGGATATGCACTACTGTTAACTTCTACTTCTTGCTAAATCCAAAGTGGCTATACATATTTATACTCTCACCCACAAAGGATGAGAGCTTCCATTACTCATATCCTTGCCAACACTCGGTATTTTCAACCTTTTATTATTTGCCAATCTGTTGGAGTAACATGGTATACCTTCATTGTGTTGTTGTTCCCTGATAATTAATGAATTTGATCTGTTTTTGTGCACTTATCAGACATTGGTATTTCCTCTTAGGAATTTTCAATCCATTTTTCCAATTTCCTTTTGGTTGTTTATAAAAATTTCACTCCTAGTTATTACTTATACATGCATTCTAAATACTAATTCTTTTTTTTAAATTTTTATTTATTTATGATAGTCATAGAGAGAGAGAAGCAGAGACACAGGCAGAGGGAGAAGCAGGCTCCATGCACCGGAAGCCCGACGTGGGATTCGATCCCGGGTCTCCAGGATCGCGCCCTGGGCCAAAGGCAGGTGCCAAACCACTGAGCCACCCAGGGATCCCCTAAATACTAATTCTTGGTTACACATAAATATCTTCTCCAAGTTTGTAGTTTATGTTCCACTTTGTTTAGAGGTCTTGGCCACATAAAAGATTTAAATTATAATGTAGTCAAATTTATTGATTTATTTTTAAAATGTTCTGTTTATCAAAAAATGATTATTGTGTTTACAGTGTCCTCTAGGTTATACCTTTAGTCTACTTGGAAGTCATTTGTACACAGGACAAGAAGGAGAGATCTAATTTTATTTATCTCCAGTTGGTTTACTTCTTTTTCAGGATACTTGTTGAATCATCTATTCTCTTTCTACTACTTTTTATGCAAACTTTGTTATAATTTAAGTTTTCATTTATGGTGGATCTGTTTCTGTGCTTTTTTTCTGATAAAGTCAACTATTTATCTTGCATCAAAATCACACTATCTTACATTAGGGTAGCAAAACTTGTCACATTTGTCCTGACCTTTACATCTGCTCATTCTTATACTTACTTAGTTTCAAGAAAATTAATCCTTTCATATACTTTTATTGGAATTTCATTTAATGTTCCAATTTAATTTTCAGGACAACCACTTGTAATATTCTCTTCACCCATGAATATGATCTATCTTTAAATTTAATGTCATTTATTTTTATCTATTTCAGTAGTTCTATGCTTTCTTTACAAAGACCTTGCATATATTTTAGATGAAATCCTAGGTCTTTTTATAACTTTGGCTATTTTGTAAATATTTTTGAATTACTTCTTCTTGTGTGCTTAAGAATCCGATTATAGTTGACCCTTGAACAACATGGGCATTAGTGGTGCCAGTTCTCCCAAAGTCAAAAATCGGCATATAACTTTTGACTTCCCCAGAATTTAACTACTGTTAGCCTACCATGGACTAGAGGCCCTACCAATAACATAAAGAGTCAATTAACATATTTTGTGCATTATGGGTATTGTATCTTTTTATAATAAACTAGAGAAAAGAAAATGCCATTAAAGTAATAACAGAGAAAATACATTTACAGTACTGTACTGTATTAACAAAATTTCATATAAGTGGATCCATACAACTCAAGCCTGCATTGTTCAGAGGTCAACTATAATTTCATATAATTGTATGTTTATCATCCTTACTACACTTTTTAGTTCTAAATTTTTTTCTTCAGTTTTCTTGGATATTTTATAGGTAGAGTTATATCGTTGGTAATAGCAACCTCTTTGTTCTTTCTAATTCCTACTATTTTTATTCCTTTTTCTTCTCTCTCAGAGATGGCTATGACTTCCAATATCATTCATTTCAAGCAGTAAGAGCAGCTGTCCTAGTTTCTGCTTTAAAGGAATCTATTCTGTCATTTTATAATTATATACGCCTAGATTTTGAAACATGCCCTTTATTAAGTTAAGAAAGTTTCACTTAATTTTGACTTTACTAAAACTTCTCATCAGAAATGAATTTGGGATTTTATCAGGTTTTTTTCATCTGTTACATTTTACATAATTTGATATGCTAATGAAGTGAATCACATTAATTTTATGATTTTAACTTTGGATTTTCAGAACATATACACTCAAGATTCTTTTATTCTTTTATTAATCTTGCTAAACTTACTTTGATAATATTTTAGCATTTTTCTTCTCTGTCCTATAATTGGTCGGTTTGCTTTACTTTTTTGTTTATGATGCCTTGTTTGATCTTCATATCAGGGTAAGACTAACCACATGTGTCTACCAGAATAGTTTATGCTGGAAAAAAAAATCAATAGTTAAATGCATGCACAACAATCTCAGCAGGAGATAGTCCTCTAAGCCATACCAGATTCCAAACTGACAGGGACTCTATCTCCACTAGTTATCTCTGAGCACTCCAGTAGAAGAAAACACAATGAATTACACACTTTCTCTCTTAAAAGCTTTCACCTGAAAGAGGAACATGTTAATTTCACACTCATTCCATTGGCCAAAATAAATCACATATCAAGGCTATTGGGGAAGTGCAGTCCCCCATGTTCCCAGAAGGAAGAGATTCAAAATACGAATGACCATATTACTTCATAAATAAGTAAGGAATGTTTCTTCTATATTGTCTGGAAAATATAGTTTGAGATCACATCTTCAGGAAAACTCACCTGAAACCCATTCAGATCTCGTGCATTATGAAAGGAAGATGGTTGGAAAATTTTAACAGTTTATTCATTTTCTTTAATTCCAGAGCCTATTTTTCTATTTTTCATTAAACCTATTTGGTCTTAGCATTTTCTATGACATTGCCCATTACATCCAAATTTCCAAATCATTGCCCTAAATTATTCATACCATTTCTAATGATTTTTAGAAATATCTGACAGTCTTTCCTTTTGTTCACAATAAATCTTAACAGAGTTTTAACCATTGTACTGGTCTTTTTAAAAATTGGCTTTTGTATTTGTCGATATGCTTTACTGTTTAGGTCTTTTCTAGCTTATTGATTTGGATATTTAGCTTTTTAATCTTTGGTTTTTCTTTTGTACAAAAGCTTTTATTGATTTTCCTAGAATAAGTTTTGCTGCATAATACAGTTTTTACATATAGTAGATGCAGTCATATACATTTTGGTAGTATTTTCATTTTGACCTAAATATGTTCTAAATTCTATCATGATTCCTTCTTTGATCAACACATTTTTTAGCAACATGCATTTTTGAAAAACTCTTTTATTGGGGGATAGTTTTTAATTATCGAATACTTTTTCTGTTTTTTGTTGTTGTTAAAGCATAGTTAACATATAATATGTTAGTTTCTGGTGTACAACAATAGTGATTCAGTAATTATCATGACAAGCATCTCATAATGTATATAAATATAGTTACCATCTGTTACCACAGTTATTAGACTATTGACCATATCCCTATGCTGTACTTTTCATCCTTATAATTTCTTGTATAAGTGGACATTTGTTACTCTTAATCACCTTCACCTATTTTTGCCTACCACCCTACTTCCCTGCCCTCTGGCAACTACTAGTTTGTTTTCTCTTTTTAGGAGTCTTTTTTGTTATTGTTGCTATTTTATTCATTTGTGAGGTTTTTAAAATAGATTTCACATATTTGTCTTTCTCAGACTTATTTCTCTTAGCATAGTACCCTTTGAGTCCATACATGTTGTTGTAAATGGCACAAATAAAGATGTGGTGTATAATAATGGGATATTACTCAGCCATAAAAATTGACTTCTAATGTAATTATAATGTGGCCACAAAACATGGTCTGTAAAATTCTGATTTTTGATTTTCATTAAGTTTCATTTTGTACCCTAAAACATACTCAGTATTCAAAAATGAACCATGCACAATTGAAAGGAATATATTTATTGCTTTAGAATACAAAGTTAGTGTGTATGTGTTAGATCACTCTATTGATTCTATTATTAAAATTTTCTATAACCTTACAATTTTTTGTTTGCTTTAATTTACTGAGAAGTCTTATTCTTTAGCAGTTAATAGTGTAGATTGGCTGGGTTCCAAACTTATGTCTACCATTTACATGCCGAGACCTTGGGCAATTTATTTAATCCCTCTGTACCTTAAATTCCTTATCTACAAAGTGAATTGAATAATGACATGTAGCATATAAAGTTATTTAAAGCAATTGATATATATATATAAATTATAAAAATAATTACTAAGCTTGTGGTAATTTGCTATGGCAGCCCTAGAAAGTGATTGCAAATGGAAAATGGATCTAATTAAATGTCTCATAAGTCAGTTCAGAACAAACCTGATCCCCCATGTTTCAGTGCTTTTCATTTCTCGCTGGTTACTGATGGTTGTTTTTTCATTATATCCATTAGGTCCTTCTAACGCACTGCGACATGATCAATCTGTCTCAAGGAAGGGCACTACCATCCTACCAATTACTCAGAGAGGATATCGGGATGTTGTCCTTGTCAATGCATCTAATCAATAACCAGGACCTGCATTACTTCCCCAGTTCTTGAATCCATCCATTTTGGTTTCTATTCCAATGTTACTTCCCTAATCCAGAATATAATCATTTTTGCAATGTAGTTCTACTTAGTATCCTTGTTTCACCAACAAATATTTATTAAATATATACTGTGGGACAAGTACTTTTCAGGGCACACTGAATACAAAAGTGAAATACAAAGGGATGGTGTCTCTGCACTGATAGAATTTATAACATAGTGTGGGAAATAGATATCAATCAAACACTCTGACAGACTAATGTAAAGCTGTCTCAATAACAGGAGCACTGAAGAAGTTTCACAGTGGTGTGAGTGAGGCCCTTTGAAGAGTTTTTTTTTTTTCTTTGTTCCACTAGACAGGAAGTCAAAGAAAATGTCTGTGAGAACTCAAAAGGGTGTTAGCAAGGGATGCTTGAATTTCTGAGTCATTAACATTGATGATGCAGTCCAGTGGTTTTCCAGACTTACATTTTACTCTATGATAAGCTTAGTTTTCTATATTTAAAAATGCACATAATAAATGAGATATTTGAAATAGCCTTGGATACACCACTTTATTTCACTCGAGATGTGTTGAGGTAACAACAGCATTCTAGCCTGTTACCACAGCCATGACACTACATGGTAATGCCTGCTTATATGTCAGTCTCTCCCAATAGGCTTGAACTCTCTGGAAGACAAGATCATGCCTAAACTACTGTGCTTTAAATGCCAAAACCCTGATAAGCAGCTGGTGGACCCTAAACAAAAGTGTTTGAAAGAATGGGCAGGCTGAAAACACCAGACATTTGGATTCCTTTTTCGATAGTTCATTGCATGTGAATGTTCTGAGGATGATGGAGGAGATAAAAACAGCAAGAACTTAGATCTCCCACCCAAGATATGTTTTTAAGTAGAGAGGTTGTTTTACCCTTCAGCATTGTTTAATTTCATTCATGAATGAACAAGAGAACTAGGAACTGCAGACTTCACTTACTCCTACTCCAAAGTGTACTTGGTTATCCATTTGTCCAAATGACTCTCTAATGTGAAAGCCTCCATGTGACTTCCAAACAGTGCCAATTATTTTCTGAACAGCAACGAGTCAATGAGCCAAATTAAGTGTCTTTTCTTATCATACTCTAATTAAAATTCTTCCCAGTAGGTAAAGTTTCTTAGTACAACATTAAAACATTACTCTCTAATTCAAAGTCATGTTTGCACTGAACAAATTAGCTTAATTCAAGTGTCACATTGATTAGGGATACCAAGTATATGCACAAATGCTCCTAGTGCTTGGAATGCCCATGGAATGGCTGAGTAATCTTTGGATAATGGCATTAAAAAAAAAAAAAAAACAACCTCTGTAGAGGAAGAAAGATGTTCTTGCTTACCTTTCCTTCACTTACAGACTGAAGGAATATATATATTTTTATATACAGACTGAATATATATATATATAAAACCATCAATGATTGAAACATGAAGAATAAAGTACTTCTTACCAAAAACATGTAAATGGGAAGAAACCCCAGACATTCTATAGAGTGAGGAGTAAAAGGATTCTAGAGAGTGTGGAGTTAAAGGTATTTTAAAATACTACAGGAATATAAACTGGTTGCACAGGCACTAATCCAAAATGCAATGGATAATCTTCGTTAGACATATACTGTTTGGATACATCTCCCTTTTTGTAGTACTTTGTACTTAATACAGTGTTCAACTCCTTTAGATCATAAGAAAATATATATAAGTCTCATACATGAATTATTGTTGATACAGGAATGTTAATGCAATTTCTAATTTTTAGGACAACCAATCTCAGGAAAAAGAAAAATAATAAATGAGGGTTCATTTGGCTTCATCCTTCAGTGGAGTCATGGGATGTTGCTTCTGTTTCCTTGCCTAGGTCTGTCACTCCCTTCAGATCCCTCTAATACATACATCTGCAAAAAGGAACAATAGTTCTTGTAAAAGCAAGTCAGCCTTCCCTCTGAGCATACAAGCTCTGCCAGTTATAGCCAGAGTTTTCTTCCTGGGTGCTATCCTTACCCACTGAAGGTAACTGATTGAGGTACTGTGTTGATAAGTACTTATTTTTGATGTCCATAGTAAGGAAAGTATAAGTGCCAAATATTTGCATAATTGTCCAGGTCTATAAATAAATAAATATTTATAGTATTGTGAGTGTATCCCACTTAGCCTTGTTGCTCAGATTGTAGTTTACCTTCTTAAAGTTGTCCATCAAGTCTCTAGAGAAAGATCCAGTAAGTTACAAGTATTCATTCTTTGCCATCTTTCTATGATGCTGATATCATGTCTTAAAGTTAGGATTGGTTCCTGAAACTCAAAGTATTTCTAGCATCCTACTGTTTGATGTGGAAGAGCTATAGGTTCTATGAGAAAGATCAGATTCATCTAATTTAAAATCAGCCTGTGTTGTTTCATTAGATTTGTAAAGGATTTGGCTATGCCAGAGTCTCACAATGAATGTTTTAATTACTTCATTTCGTTTTATTTCTTCCAGGCCAAAAGGTACCCTCAGAACCGAAGAAAGGGGGATTTGGGGATTCACATGACAGTATGTCTGCTCCAAGAGTTTCTACAACAGTTTGACCTCCCATTTCATTCAATTTGCTTGGGCATAACTGAACCAAGAAATGAAAGATCAACTGTGCAGAACGCACACATTTTGGTAAAATTTTCAAATGCTAGTGGGAAAATGCTTGGATATGGACTATATTAACAAACTACAGAACTAAGATTATTGAATTCTCTGCCAGGTATAAGTTTCTCCAGCACCAGTTGTCCTAAAGCTTACTTGACAAGAAAAGCACTCAAGACAAGAGGATTATGACCTCAAGCAATTTAGAACAGTTTTCAAATGCAATTCCACATGAAATCAGGGGGAAAAATGTGCACATTTGTCCAATTTTAATATGTTTTGCATGTATTGGAAAGAGGAAGCCAAAAGCATTCAGGCAGAAAAATAGAAACTAGTCCATGATCTTCTCAAATCTACATGGGTGACCTCTGCATATGTTAGCATACAGCCATAGGTTTCTTGCCTTTGTGGACTCGGGACCACAGAGCCATATCTCTGGGTTGTCTGATATTTTATCACAGAGATTCTGTTGAGTCTGCAAGGTAGGATCCACCTTGGCCCTGGGCTGCAAATAATCAGCCATCCTGAATACTGGATGTATATCTGCATGGCTTGTTTTGTAGAACACTCATAAGAAAGTAATGTTCTCCTTGTACTGAGCTTGGATTTACAACAGTACCCATCTCCTAAGAATAAGAGAAGACAAAATCCTGATTTAACACCCTAAAACAGAAAAGCATAGAAGTAAACACTTCAGCATTGTCACAGACTTGAATTTGTAAGGAGAATTAATGTAAGAGAGAAAAATTCAACATCATGATGAGCAAGCAACACTGAAACAAATTAATCCAAAGAAATGCATGAAACACAAAAAACTGCACCATAGAAAATGCAATGTTTTGCTGGATGAATTATTTTATGACACTCATGAAATGGAAAAGAGGTATTAAAAATGTTTTCTCAAAATATTTTTATTTTGAGGCTGCCTCAAATTTTGGTTAAAAATCTGTTTAGCGGGATCCCTGGGTGGCGCAGCGGTTTGGCGCCTGCCTTTGGCTCAGGGCGCGATCCTGGAGACCCGGGATCGAATCCCATATCGGGCTCCCGGTGCATGGAGCCTGCTTCTCCCTCTGCCTAAGTCTCTGCCTCTCTCTCTCTCTCTCTGTGTGACTATCATAAATAAATAAATTAAAAAAAAACATTTAAAAAAAATCTGTTTAGCTCAATTTACTGATATCTACAAAATCAGTTTGGCTTGACTTGCTGTATTTTAAACCTTTATACCTTTGGAATTCCTAATATGTATAAGCACTAATTTGGGCCCATTAGTGTGTGTGTGTGTGTGTGTATTATATATCTTTTTGAATAATAATACAAATAAGTAATAATAGCCAACATTTACTGAAAACTTACCATATGCTAACACTGTTTTAAGCACCTGACATATAATTACTCAACCCTCACAATTCTAGGAGATGGGCACTGTTATCATTTATGAAAGAAGATTTCAAAATGAAGTAAGTATTGCCAAGAGAGTCATTCAAAATAGGGCCAGGATGATATTGAAGAAACAGGGCCTATACACATCTAACCTGTTTCAATGTTTAGAACAGCAAGAACTCTTACTTCAACTTTTGTCAACTGTAACTTCTCAGTTGCACCTGGGGTATCTCCTCCAATTCATTTTTCTTCTTTGGGCTGGAATAGAGATTATGTAGCAACTACTAGCTAAATAGCCTGTACTGTATTAGATCATCAGTTTGACAGGCAGCACCAACTTTAATTATTTCAAAACAACACTAAGCAACACTATGGACTTCTCAGTACCCTTGGAGACTCTTTAGGATTTGCTAAGGAATTTATTTATTCAGACCAATGAACCTGGTTATTCTGACCTTTTTAACTTTATCCATATTCTTAGAAATGAGGGTCATGTGAGGGAATGGATGTAAAAAAGTCGGACAAATTCTTTTGATGATTTTCTAAGCAAAAAGCTCTAGATAAAGCCAAGCTTTTAAACTAGGTAAAAATTCACATAAAATTATCCTTAAGATTTTTTTCAAAGACTCTAGGTTGAATATATTGTTAAATTTTCTCCAATGGCCAAATGACTTTTACTATCATGATGATGACAGACTGGGGCAGGGGGGAAACAATATTCTGGTATTGACAAAATTGAAGATGAAAGTTTTGTTATTTAACTCTACCCTTGAGACGACAAAAGTAGCTTCTTCTATCAGAAAAGGGCAGATCTAAGGACAAAATGGGTATCTTCCATTACTTTCACCCAACACCTAGTGGAAAATCTTATTGGGAGTGAGGTGACCCGATAAGCTCTTATGGACATGGGAGTAATACTGTCAGTTTTGTACCCCATTAGCCTCTCTTTTCCCTTCCTCAGATGATGGAAACACTGTAAGTAGTGGGTATTAGAATATCCCATGTCAGTTTTTGAATTCTTACCTATTCTTCCCTTATAAGGCACTCATCAATTCCTTTTGGTCCTTACTATCCCTAGTCACCTGTGGGGCCATGATTTTCTCGAGATTTATCAGGTACCAATCATCAGAGAAATGCAAATCAAAACCACAATGAGATATCACCTCACACCTGTCAGAACGGCTAAATCAACAACACAAAAAACAGTGTTGGTGAGAATGTGGAGGTAAAGGAACCCTTGTGTTGATGGGAATCCAAACTGGTGTGGCCACTCTGGAAAAGAGTAATGGAGGTTCCTCAAAAAATTAAAAGTAAAACTACCGTATGATTCAGGTATTACACTATTGAATATTTACTCAAAGAAAACAAAAACACTCTTTCAAAAAGATGTTTTTCCAGTATTATTTACAATAGCCAAGATAGGGAAGCAGCCCAAGGTATCCATCCATAGAAGAATGGACAAAGAAGTGGTATATATACCACTACATATACCGTGTGGATGGACCTAGAGTATATAATGTTAATTGAAGTCAGAGAAAGACAGATACTGTATGATTTCACTTATATGTGGAATTCAAATTCAAAAACAAAAAAAGAGACGGACTTAAAAAAAAAAAACTATCACATACAGAGAAGAAACTGATGGTTGCCAGAGGGGAAGTGAGTGGTGGGAGTGGGGATGAATGAAATAAACAAAGGAGGTTAAGAGTACATTTATCTTATTGAGCCCTAAGAAATATATAAATTATTGAATCATATTGAACACCTGAAATTAATATAACACTTTTTAAATTGAAGTACAATTAACAAATTTTCTTAGGTTATAAGTCTGCTCTTAATAAGAAATTATAAATAAGGTTTCTTTGCTGTTAATATAATCTGCCTGGGTAATAACAAAAATTCTGTGTTTTGTCTGCATTACATCTTTGATTACTTTAAAAAGAAGTCTCTCTATTCAAAGAGTTAAGGCTTTGCAGCTGTATCTGTCCTTGAAATCTTTTTGTCATTTTGGTGAAGTAGACAATTAAGTAGCCCAGTGTCTAATAAAACTTGATATTTTTGGCAAATTTTTCAAAATCAAATTCTAATGAAGTCTTTTTGACTGGCAAGAAACTTTGAGACTCTTTCTAGAGGGTCCCTGGAACATTCCAAAAGATCTAAGCTGATTTTATATGTTAAATTACATGGGGAGCATTGTCAAATAAGAATACTCAACCCTCTTTATGTTGTATTTGTATAAACATATGCTAAATGTTCCAAAAGTTCTATAAATTCCTAAAATTCTGACCTAAGTTTAACACGAATCTTTTCTCCTTATAGCAATATGTCCAATGCTCCCAATTTGATCCACAGCTGATAAAAAGGGATACACTTCAATTTTGCGAAAGCTTCATCAAATCCATAAAGACTAGTCATTCGTTGGTAGAAGTCTTTCTGTAGCATGCTCTAGAAAGACGAAGACATGAACATCACAACCTTTAACCCAGAAACATGGCTGATAGGAAAAGACACCTGCACAAAGATTCTCTCCAGCTTCACTGTAAGGGACAATTTCAGGTACTACTAACCAACTTTTGCACCACTAATTTAGAAGGCATTGACTCATCATTTCATATTTCTCGTTCTTAAAAAAAGGCTCCAACATCTAGCTAGACTATTAAATCAACTAGAGACCTCAAAATTGACTATATCCTGGAGGAAGAAGCAGACATCTGAGTAGACAGTTTTCCTAGGAGTCAGAACCAGGTAAGTACAATAACTCTTTTATATTTGCCAAAAATGTGATGAAAAACTCTAAACTCACTGAGATCTTTGTTCTACTGTTAATCTGGGTAGGAATTCTTACGATTTTTGCTGTTTGACTGTTTTGATTTTTGCTGTAGGACTTCTTCACCCGATAATCAAATCTCAAAGGTTTCTGTTTATTGTTTCTCCCTCCATGCCTTTATTATATATGTATACATGTGTGTGTATATATACATATCCAACATGATGAACTTTTTTATCTTACTTGTTTTTCTCCCTGTTCTCATCTCCTTCATTACCTATAAGGATAATGTTATTATTCAAGTATGTCAATCCCTAGTGGATCTGCCATCTTTCCCCTATGAGAGTTTGAAACAACAAATAATAGTAACACCTAACTTTTATTAAAGAGCCTCCTACTATAACCTACTGAGTCCAAGCTTTCAGCCCCCAACCTCCTATTCTATGCTTTCTCTTGATACTCTATACCCTATCTACCTGCCCCCTGCCCCCAGTAATGACCATTAAACTTCTGAAAGGCAGATGCCAGGTCCTTACTTGTATCTGCAACACAATGCACAGTCTCATGTTTTCCTGCTAGTAATTCACCACTCTGTAAAACTTGCTTACCCAGCCCTACGCCTTGGCCACCCCTTCCCAAGCTTGCCAACCTATTGAAATTCGTAGATAACTCCCTAAGACTGATCCCCCTGGCTTGTGCTTGCCTCCTCTTCATTGCCTACTAATGATTCTATACACACTGCCAGCATGTCTGGCTTGCTTTGTGTACTTGATGTGTTTTTGTTTGTGGATATAATCATCAGTCTTGGGCTTATAAATATCTTGATAATTGGAGAGGCCTTGGTGGCTCATGTTTTGAGGAACCTTCTGGATATGAAGATAATAGCTATGGTCATAGCCAAGGCTGCTAAATTCCTGCCAGACATTCTACCAGAGATTAGTCTAACTAATACCTTAGAATCATAAGTTCAGGACTTAGAGTAGGCACAGGGAACTTTGGAGTTACAAAAAATCTTAACAGATTGTTAACATAAGAGCTCACTCCACTCCCAGAGATCAATAAAGATTGGTAGATTCCCTAGCTCGCATGATCCTCAACAACAAGATTGCTTTAGATTATTTACTCACAGCCCAGGAGGAGTATTGACATAGCTAATACCTCTTGCTATCCTTGAATAAATATCTCATAACAAGTAGAACTAGAAACCCCTATGTTACTCAAACTAGTCAGATTCTTAAAGGGACATATGAGCTGTTAACCTTAAAACAATTCATTATCTTACCAGCAAAAGTGGGTATATTCAAGAATAACAGAGAATTGCAATTCAGAACAAGCAAGCTATGACAAAATCATAGGGCAAGTTAGTTCAACAAACACAGGAGAGAAATGTTATTTTATGGAGAAGGAGGAGGTTGGGAGAGGTTACTTTTAATGAAAGTCCTTTGGAGAAAAGCAAGAATTCAGGGTGATGACAGTTTTTCATTGGCTGAGTCACAGGGGTAGCTGACTTCTCATAGGAGATGCAATGTACATGGTTCCCTGCTGGGGCCTGTAATTGATAATTCTTTCCTGTTGAGCATTCTTCTGTTAAGGGTCTGAAGGTGACAATTCTTCCACTAATTGACATTGAGTGGTGTGGCTCTCACTTCAAGCATCTTAAGTCCACTTTTGTGAGGGTCTTCCTTTTTCGTTAAGATCTTTCCCTCTCACTGATCAAGAGTCAGACATTCTATATTTGCTGATTTTATCCCTAGATGCCAGGAAAGACTTTCCTGTTGTCATGTTCTATGTCAGAGGGAAAGTGCATAACCATTGAAAACCACTTAAGTCCACATTTGGGTAATGAGAAAGCTCAGGAAAGAAAATTCTCAGGCACTTCCCATTTTCCATGGCCATCAGTGTTGGAGACCATCTCCTTATTGGATACACCACTTTTACAAAAGTTTGGTAGCAAAATACAAACTTAAAAAATATGCAAAGCAGAAGAAGTAGCAATTCCAAATTGTATGATGGTTCTGAACCAGGAACCTAGATCTGAAAGTAGCCAGCTGAAAATATTATTGGTACTTATTCCAACTTAGAGGAGAAAAATTCTCCCTCTCAAAGCAAACCCAGAGTCATGTATGCCCTCTGGAAGGCCCCACTTATAGTGGCTATGAACTCAAAATAGTGAATACTGGAAGAGCACACTGAACAAATTAACTGCATTTGGGGAAATAGAGTGCAGGTATAAACATGAGCAATGGCTAATGAAGTTTTTGCAAAAATAGTAAAACTTCAAAAATTTATTAAAACTGTATTATCTCAAAAGAACTGTTTGAAAACACATGTTATCCAATGGTACAGTCTGTAAGGTTGCAAATTCAGAGACCATAAATTTGGAGTAAGAATCCATAGTCAGATAATACTTTTGTGAATTCTGAACTTTCTAATCCTTCAGGAAAAGGAAGTGAAGAAATAATTTGTCCTGGGATCATGATGAGGCACTTCCAAAAGTCCATAATCAAAAGAGGTTTCCTCCTCTTGCAAGGGTTTGGGAAATGCACACAAAGTATGTCTTTTCAATGAAAGAGACAGTAAAAAGCAGTGAGGAAAAGGTATACAGGTCTAGTTTGGCATATTGAAAAAGTGGTTCGTCAGATGTCATCTGCCTCAATTCCAAAAAATCTTTACTTTCAGGTCACCAGCTGGTGTGCAGGCCCAATCAGGGTTTGGTGCTTTCTTTAAAATTGTGTCACATGAATCCAAGAGTCTATTCCTTGTAGTTTGATGGCACAGGCACTAATTAGCTCTTTCTATAAAGATTGAAGAGACTCTTTCTGGAGGTGTTTTTGGCAACAGATGAAATATCCAGGTTGCATGGTTTGTTGTTTAGGGTTGTTATCTCCCAGGAGTGAAAAGATTGCTTAACTGAAGCATGGTTATTTTTAATAGATGCAATTAGGCCTTTACAATATTAAAGTGTACCTCATTTTATCATCTGTGGATCAGAGGAGGCAGGGATTGGATACCCTGTGACAATCTCTAAAGATGAGAGTCTGAGTTTCAAAGGGGGTGGAGCTGAGATTTAGAGGGAGTAAGAGCTGTGTTTTTGGCTAAGATACTCAGAAAGTCACTACAAATTTTGCCAGTTGAGTCTTAATAGTGCCACTAGTGTGTTCAACTAACCCTAAGGATTGAGGATGATATGCACACACACACAAAAATTGTACTAAAACCAGCCAAACAGAACAGAACTGCCAAAGCATGCAACCAGTATAATGATTTCCCCTATCACTATGAAGTTCAGGAGGAATTCCCCAAGGAAAGATAATTTTTTCAAACACAATTTTTAGCTGTAGCAGCAGCAGTTGCCTATGTATATGGGAAAACTTCAGTCCAGTGAGAAACCATGCATACCATGACTAAAAAGTATTCTGAAATGCATCCTTGTGAACAATTCCCTGGGCTGTATTTTGGACAGGTGGGATGAATGAGGTGGGCACTTTTGGTGGCCTTATTAATATCTCCTTACCAATATTAATGTATGTTATCATTGTGGTTGTCTATGGTTTAATGCATGTACCATGTTAAGTAGTGAGGATTTTAGAATTTCTGGGAGGACTACATTATTATTTGGTCCAAACTAGACTTCTTTTTATTAAACTAGCAACTATTAGATATCTCTTGTCAATTTTTCCAGATTATTATTTGGAAGAACAACTCTTTGGGTCATGGCAGAGATTTGACTCTTGGTTTCCTTGAGAGCAACATTTCAGGCAGAAATGTCAGTGAAGTGAGGACTCCGGTGAGTTGATTCTGGAGGGCCCAGTGCCTTAATAATAGCCAGAGCCACCTGTAAGAGTATGGAATATTATGGAAACAATGAAACTTTTGTTGTAAGTGGCTCCTATGTCCAAAACTTATTAGATGCCAAAGTCATGAACTACCCAAAAGGCATACCGGCTGTCAACATAAATGTCTGTTATTTTTCCCCTAGCCTGAATACAAGGATAATTAAAGGGAGTCTCATGATTATTTCTTCAGTGGCCTTAACTAAAAAGCAGCGGCAGAAATTGCTCTGAAGTAAAGGGGGTTATCCCTGTACTAGAGGATCTAGTTGAAGGGGGGAGGTAGGTAGTGCTCAAAACATTTCGATGTCTGGGATTCCATATGTAAAAGATTGTTCTCTAGAGCAAAAGGAAAATTCCTGAACAGAATAATATTAACAGGAACAGTCTGTTCTGAAAGGAATGAGACCGAAGGCCAGCACAGAAGTTGAATTGAAAGTCAATACAGTTCCAACAGAGATAGCCTGGATCCAAAAAGCAATTGACTGAAACCCAAAGTAATACTCTCAGACAGGACAGGCCTTCAAGAAAACCTAGAGAGCTGAAACACAAAGCAGAGTTCAAAATCCAGAAGAAAATTTACCTTCAAATTTCAAGATCAACAAAAAAAAAAAATCAGTGAACCCAATTAGCTCTGTGGGTACAAGCTTCCGTTTTTCGGGGATGGCTCTGGATCCTCTTGCTGAGCATTATATAATGTCCACCTTAAAAATAAAAATTATTTTACCAGCAAAAAAAATGGATTTATTAGGGAATAAAAAAATTGCAATTCAAGATAAGTAGCTCTGGCAAAACCAGAGGTGAGATCAATAATGGAGAGGAACATTATTTTATAGAGAAAGAAGAAGGTAGGAGTGGTGTTTTGAATGAAAGTCCATGGAGAAAAAGCAAGAGTTGAGGGGGATAATGGCTTCTCATTGGCTGAGGTGCAGGAGTAATAGATTTCTCATAGGAGATACAATTGTCCATCTTTCCCTATTAGGGCTTGTAATTGACATTGAATGACAGGACTCCCCCTTCTTGCATCCCTAGTCTACTTTAGTGAGGTTTACATTTATTAATTTTCACAAGTTTTACCCCAGGATGGTTCAGCCCTAAGTTTTCATCTATTTTTAACTTAACTGGCTTCTTGACTTGGAGCTCTCTTTCACTCAGGTTTTTAAATTACACTGTTGATTATTATTTTAATTTCTGCCTTATTTGTTATTTTCAAATTGGCTGTACTATGTATTTATAGTTATTGTTATACTACTGCTTAAAATATCAAACTCAAAACCATTCATCAGTAAGTAAAGGAAACTATTCCTTAAGTAAAGGAAATGAGAACCTACTTGATGTCTACACCTTATTTCCTCAAACCTCTTTGTTACTCAAATGTGGCCAAAGACTTTCACTTAGCATGCTTGCTGATATTTGCTGAACAAATATCAATGAACCATAAAATTCCCTCCTCTGCAGGACATGATAGATCCAGAGCAAGTTGCCAACCACTCTAGCAGTGAAATGGGCCTAAACAATCATAAAAATTGATCATCAAAGCTTTTCTGTCAAAGATTCAAAAGAGGAGATGTAAAAGAAAATTCCAAAATAAGTAAGCATTGCTAAAAGAGTCATTCAAAGTAGGGCAGGGAAGACATTCAGGAAGCAGGGCCTATGCAGTCTTCTGTTTTAATTTTTAGAACACCAAGAACTCTTGAATTTTGTCAGCTGCAACCTGTCAGTTGCACCATGACCACCTCCTGGAACACATCCTACTTTGGTCTGGAATAGAGCTAATGTAACAACTGTTAGCTAAATAGCCAATCATGCATTAGAGAGTCAGTTTAACTCTGTCAGCACCAATCATAATTCTTTCAAAACAAGTTATGTAACCTTGTGGGTTTTGCCTTTATAAACCTGTACTGCCTGATTGCAATTCAGAGCATAAGCATACTTCTGATGTCAGTAGTCTGTGTGCATCACAGACTATAATCCCTAAAACGCTGATAAATGAAGAATAAAATAAAATAGAAAAAGGGGTAGCTGATAAGAAATGTCAATTCTTTTTTGTTTTTGACAAAAGAAAGCTAGTACAGGAGTGGTGACTGATAGAATATGGAACCATAAGTACAATGCAGAAATATCTTAAAACTCCCAGCAAAACTCAAGGAGGCTTAGAAATTGGAGATAAGAAGTATCAGTGAAAGTTTGTGGTAAAATCTGAGCCTGGAAATCTGATACCCAGGGCCCCTTCCCATCCAGAAGAATAAGTCTCCCAGGCCATGCAGAAGAACAAGTTTCATGATCTGGAGAAACTGGACGATAGTGGCTGACTTGGGCACAACAGCAGAAGGCCAGGCTGGAGTACTCAACAAGAACAGGTCATTTACTCCCTCTCAGGGAGGGGTCTTGATCCCAGAGTGTGGACAGCCAAACTGTATTCTCTAGGGCAAGAGATTACAGAAACAGAGCACCAAGGACAAGATCTCCAGGGGCTGATATTTAGGGGCCTCCAACTGAAGGCTGACTGGCTGTCCAGCCACTGCATTGTAGCCCTAATTTCCCACATATCATCCCATGGCTTTTGAGTGCCTCCCTCTTAAATAGGAACATTTGATATCACCAATTAACATAAAAATGAGGAAAATTTTTAAATTAAATATGAAAAACTTTTCTCTGAATGTACAACACTACACAGTTAAACAAGTTAAAAAAAACATTTTTAAAAAGCCAGAGGCCAAAAGTTAGCACTTGGAAATAATAATATTAGAAATAGAAATAAAATTATAGGAAGATAATTTATAAAATACTATACAAAAGAGAAAAAAAATAAGAAAACAAGAGAATTGATCTAGGATGCCCAATATCTCATTAACAGGAGTTCCAGAAAGAAAGGAAAAGAAGAGGAAATTACCAAACAAAACGCACAGATTTCCCTTCTCTGCAGCAGAAAGAACCTGACACATAGAGAAGTGGGGTCCATATTGTCATATCACGGTGAAAGGTCAGAGTACCAGGAGGAAGGAGAAAGTCCTAAAAACAGCAAGGGAAAACAATTCACACACATACAAGTGAAAAAACAAAATTGGAATGGGTAGTTCAGCAATGCATATGAAAACTAAAATTGTTGAGCAACATCTTCAAAACTCTGAGAAAAATGATTTCCCACTAGAATTCTCTATCCAGCCAACTCATCAACCCAGTAAGTAAGTTCTTAAAAATTTTACCTCTCAAGTAGCTTTCTTTTCTCAGGAAGCTCTTAAATATTTGTTCCACCCAAATTTGGAGAAAATCTAGAAGAAGGAAAACAGAATCCAGGAAATAAGAGCTCTAATGTAAGGTTTTGGTGTGGGAAGGAATGTAGGTGCCAGGCTTCAGGAGGTGCTAGTTTGACTGAAGCAGGAGAAAATGGTGTATGTTGGGGGCGGGGGGAGGGCAGGGTGGGGGGAGAGGAATCCTCCAGGGAAAGCATCTGGAAAATTTGTGAACAGGTATTCTATAAACCTGTTGAGAAAATTACCAATGGGTATAGAGAAGATCAGTACCACAAAGGTACTACTAGGCTCAGCCAAAAACAATATTTATACAGTTATAATAAACATTGGCTATTGATGATTGAATCACAAACTATGAGGATTGGGGAGTCTAAATTTCAACCACAATGGTAAGATAATAGATAATGTCTAAATTTTATAAATACAAAACATGCAAAAGCACATTATTTAAAATTATAGTCAGGATTGTGGAAAGAATTTCCAAGCAGTTGCCTCTGGGAAACAGAAATAGGAGGTGTAAAGGAAAAAAAAAAGACTGCTTGTCTTATAATCACTTTATATTATTTAATTTTTTCTAATTTTGTTTATGAATTCAACCATACATGTAAGTATGAAAAATCCATATATCAAATTCATATACTTAGGATGGATTGTTAAGAAATTTACTTTTGGAGATTTTGGGGTCCTACCTGACCCCACTCCTGCTCTCTCCCTCCCGCGAGATGTTGCAGGCCCTTGCATGTTTTTATATCACATTTATATAGGTTTATCTCTAATAACTAATGTTTCACTGTTTCTGGGCTTTCATACTTTATAGAAACAGCATCATACTGTACGTGTCATTTTGCAACTTGTTTTTTCATAACATACTGTGTTCCTGAGGTCTAACCATGCCGAACTTTAGTTTTAGATCATTTTAGCTGCTGCGCATATTCAAGTGAAAGAAGGTCACACTATTTATGTGTTTGTCCTCCTGTTGATAGACATTTGAATTGTTTCCAGCAATTCCAGTTGGATTAGTATCAATACAGCAGTGAACGCTCTTGTATGCGTCCTCTAGAAAAATGAGGTGGAACTGCACAGCCCAGGATCTGAATATTTTAAATTTTATAAAATATAACCAAATGATCTCTTTACACACCTTTTGTAATGGTCATTATCATAGTTGATTTCAATCCTTTTTGAGGAGGAGGATTATTTTCAACGACAAAAAAAAATTCATTGCCCTCTCTTCATGATAAAGGTCTAGTGTGTAGTTACTAAGCCAATGTAGAACAATATAAAAATTATTTTATAACAATATAAAAGAACTTAATATCACTTTTAAGTGGACTTTATTCACCACAAGAATATCTACATACTTTGCAGAGTGATTGGGTTGTTCATCATAGAGCCCTGGGACACCCTGTCTTGTACCTCTTGCAGCCTCAGCTACCATGCCAGAGTACTCTCTGTGTATGGAGCCAGAACAGTCTCTGTACTTCAGCCATCCTGCCAAGACACCTTCTGCATGGAAAATCCAAGACCATGCCAGCCCACACCCACCTCAGCTCCAGCCACGCCACCAGACCTCCAGTGCATGCCAGCCAACATCACCAGGCACATATAGTCTACACAGGGGATGATCATACATAAGACCATTCCTTTAAGTTTAGGAGAAGTAGCTGTTCAGTCTAATTTATGCAAACAAACACAGAAAGTCAAGCAAAATGAAGAGACAGAAAATGCTCTAAATGAAAGAACAACAACAACAACAACAAAAACTCAGAAAAAGAAAAAGTACTAAATGAAGAAGAGATAAGCAATATGCCTGATAAAGAGTTTAAAGTACTGATCAGGGGCAGCCTGGGTGGCTCAGCAGTTTAAGCACCTGCCTTCGGCCCAGGGCATGATCCTGGAGTCCCGGGATCGAGTCCTACATCAGGCTCCCTGCATGGAGCCTGCTTCTCCCTCTGCCTGTGTCTCTGCCTCTCTCTATATATATATATCATGAATAAATAAAAATAAAATTTTAAAAAAAGTACTGATCATAAAAATGCTCATCAGACTGGAGAGACAAATAGAAAAACTCAGAACATCAACAAAGTAGCGGAAAATATTAAAAAGGAGCAATCAAGATTGAAGAATACACTAACTGAAGTGAAAAATACACTGAACAGAATCAGCAGATTAGCAGATGCATGGATTAGTGATCTGGAAGACAGAGTAATGATAAGCACCCAAGCTTCACTGCAAAAAGAAAAAAAACTAATTTTTTAAAATGAGGATAAGTTAAGAGATTGCTTGGGCAACATCAAGTAAACATTTGCATTAAAAGAATCCCAGAAGCCCAGGCAGGGACAGAAAACTTCCGTAATCTAGGAAAGAAAATAGATATCTGGGTTCAAAAAGCAGAGTTCCAAACAAGATGAACCCAAGAAGGTCCACATCTCAGCACATAATAATGAACATATTATTTTTTAAAAGATTTGATTTATTCATTCATGAGAGACACAGAGAGAAGGCAGAGACATAGAGAGAGGAAGAGGCAGGTTCCATGCAAGGAGCCTGGTGTGGGACTCAATCCCAGAACTCCAGGATCATGCCCTGAGGCAAAGGCAGACGTTCAACTGCTAAGCCACCCAGGAGTCCCAATAATGAACATATTAAAGAGAATTGTAAAAGTAATGAGAGAAGCAAAAAGTTATGTAGAAGAGAAACCCCATAAAGCTATCAGCTGAATTTTTGTTGGTCTGTTTGCTTGTTTTACAGAAATCATGCAGGCCAGAAGGCAGTCAGCATGTGTCTCTCATGAATAAATAAATAAAGTCTTAAAAAAAAAAGAGAGAGAACAAATACTGGACCAAGAGAGCAGAAGGATATTAATTCATTAATTCATAATTAAGTAGACTATCTATCAAGAAGATCAAACAATTGTAAATGCTTATGCCTCCAAAATGGGAGTACCTAAACATATAAACTAACGAACAACAAACATACAGAAACTCACTGATAATAATGCAATGACAGGGGATTTTAACACCCATTGATGTCAATGGAAAGATCACCTAAGCAGAAAATCAACAGGGGATCAATGGTTTTGACACACTGGACCATGTGGACTCAACAGATATATTCAGAATATTTACAATGATGTGGAAAAAGCAAATAAAATTATGCTAGGTGAAATAAGTCAGAGAAAGACAAATACCATATGATTGCATCCATATGTGGATGTTAAGAAACAAAACAAGCTGGCAAAGGTAGGGATGAGAGAAGCAATCCAAGAAACACATTCTTAACCATAGAGAATAAACTAATAAATACCAGAGGAAGGTGAGGGGGGGATGGGAAAATGGGGGATGGGGTTGACGGAGGGCACCTGGGATGAGTACCAGGCATCGTATCCAAGGGTTGAATCTTGTACACCTGAAACTAATATTATACTGTGTTAACAAACAGGAATTCAAGTAAAACTTTAACAACAACAACAAAAAAAGGCACTGAGAGGAAAAAAGCTGCAACCAAGAATACTTTACTTGGAAAACTTATCCTTCAGCATTGAAGGAGATACAGTTTCCCAGGCAAATAAAAGTTGAAGGAGCTCATCACCACTAAATGGGACTTTTTTAAGTGGAAAAGAAAAGGCTATAATTAGAAGAAAATTATAAATAAAAAGATGTAAAATGTGATAACATGCATATAAAATTAATAAAAAGGAAGTTCTTTCAGAAGGTGACCATCAACCTAATACAGACTACTGTATATTTAGGATACTATATATGAACCTCATGATTACTACAAACCTATAATAGATACACAAAAAAATAATGAGAAACAAAACCAAGTCTAATACTACAGAAAGTTATCAATCACAAGGAAAAAGGAAGAAAAGAAAAAAGGAAGGAAAGCAACCAGAAAACAATAAAATGGCTGTAAGTACATATATTACTTTAAATGCGCCAGTCAAATGACATAGGGTAGAGGGATGGACAAAAAAAGTTATAAGTTGCCTACAAAAGACTCAGTTCAGACCTACAGACACACAGAAACTGAAAGTGAAAGAATGGAAAAAGATATTCCATGCAAAAACAAAAACAAAAACAAAAAAACAACCAACAACAAAAATGCCATGGTAGCAAGACTTTAACAAAAGACAAAGAAGAGCACAACATAATGATAGAGGGATCAATCCAACAAGAGTATATAACAGTGGTAAACATATCTGTACCCAACATTGGAGCATAAATACATAAAGAAAATATTAACTGACATGAAGGGATAAATTAATGGTAATACGATAATAATAGGGTACTTGAATACCCCATTTACATTGATGGATAGATCACCCAGGCAGAAAATCAATAAAGAAGCAATGTCTTTGAAAGAAACATTGGACCACATGGACTTACAGATATATATGGAACATTCCATTGAACAATAGACTATGCATTCTTTTCGAGTGCACATGGAACATTCCCTAAGATAGATCACATGTTATCCTACAAAACAAATCTCATTAGATTCAAGAAGATTGAAGTCCTATCATGCATCTGTTCTGACTACAACAGTATAAAACTAGAAATCAATCACAAGAAAAAAATAGAAAAATGCACAAATATGTGGATGCTAAACAACCAATAGGTTAATAAACCAAAGAGCATCAAAAAATACATCAAGGGAACCCTGGGTGGCGCAGCAGTTTAGCGCCTGCCTTTGGCCTAGGGCACCATCCTGGAGACCTAGGATCAAATCCCACGTCGGGCTCCCGGTGCATGGAGCCTGCTTCTCCCTCTGCCTATGTCTCTGCCTCTCTCTCTCTCTGTGTGTGACTATCATAAAATAAATAAATAAATAAATAAATAAATAAATAAATAAATAAATAAATAAATAAAAATACATCAAGACAAATAAAAATGAAAATAGTCTTAAGATCACTGGGGTGTGGAAAAGTAATGCTAATGGGGAAATTTATAGCAATACATGCCTACCTACCTCACGAAACGGTAAATCTCAAACATTCTAACCTAACACTTAAAGGAACTAGAAAAAGAATAGCAAACATAATATAAAGCTAATAAAACGAAGAAAATAATAAAGATCAGAGTAGAAATAAATGAAATAGAGAATACTAATTTTAAAAATAGATCAATGAAACCAAGAGCTCATTCTTTGAAAAGATAAACAAATTTGATAAACCTTGAGCCAGACTCATTGAAGGAAAAGGAGCATACCTAAATTAAAAAAACAAAACACAGGAACAAAAGACAAGTATCAACCACACCACAGAAATAGAGGGGATTACAAGACTACTATGAGTAATTAAACGCCAACAAATTGGACACCCTAGAAGAAAAGATAAATTATTAGAAACACATAATCTTCTAAAAATGAATTGTGAATAACAGAAAATATCAACAGATTAACTATTAGCAATGAAATTGAACTAATAATCAACACTCCCAACAGACAAGTTCAGGACCAAATGGCTTCACAGGTGAATTCTAACAAACATGTAAAAAGGAGTTCATTCCTACTCCCCACAAGCTATTCTAAAAAATGGAAGAAGGAAAATTTCCAAATAAAATTCTAGGAGGCTAGTATTACCCTGATGCCAAAACCAGAGAAAGACACTATGAAAAAGGAAAACTATAGGTCAGTGACCCTGATGAAATAGATGCAGAAATCCTCAAAAAATATTAGCAAACCAAATTCAACAATACATTAAAAGGATTATTCACCATGATCAAGCAGGGGGATGCAAAGATGGTTCAATATTTCCAAATCATTGAATATGATACACCCCATTAACAAAACAAGGAATCAAAATCATGATCATCTCCATCAATGCCAAAATAGGATTTGAGAAATTCAACATCTGTTCATGATAAAAACTCTGAACAAAATGGGTTTAGAGGGAACATAACATAATAAAGTTCATATATGATCCACTAACATCATACTCAATGGTGAAAAACAGAGATTTTCCTCCAAAATGAGAACAAAACAAGGATGTGACCCTCACCCTTTTTATTTAACATAGCACTGGAAGTCAGAGAATCACAAGAACTAAATAGCATCTGAATTGGTAAGGAAGAAGTTAAACTGTCACTATTTCCAGGTGATATGATACTACACATAGAAAACCCCACAGAGTCCACCAAAAAAAAAATATAAGCAATAATAAATGAATTCAGCAAAGTTGCAGTATACAAAATTAATACACAGAAATTGGTTGCATTTCTTTATACTAATAATGAAGTAGCAGAAAGAGAAATTAAGAAAAATTCTCATTTATAATTGTACCAGAAAGAATAAAATGCCTAAGGAATAGGCATTTATCTTTCTTTTTTTTTTTATAAATTAATTTTTATTGGTGTTCAATTTACCAACATACAGAATAACACCCAGTGCTCATCCCGTCAAGTGTCCCCCTCCGTGCCCGTCACCCATTCACCCCCACCCCCCGCCCTCCTCCCCTTCCACCACCCCTAGTTCATTTCCCAGAGTTAGAAGTCTTTATGTTCTGTGTCCCTTTCTGATATCTCCCACACATTTCTTCTCCCTTCCCTTATATTCCCCTTCACTATTATTCATATTCCCCAAATGAGTGAGAACATACACTGTTTGTCCTTCTCCGATTGACTTACTTCACTCAGCATAATACCCTCCAGTTCCATCCACGTTGAAGCAAATGGTGGGTATTGGTCGTTTCTAATGGCTGAGGAATATTCCATTGTATACATAGACCACAGCTTCTTTATCCATTCATCTTTCGATGGACACCGAGGCTCCTTCCACAGTTTGGCTATTGTGGACATGGCTGCTAGAAACATCGGGGTGCAGGTGTCCCGGCGTTTCATTGCATCTGAATCTTCGGGGTAAATCCCTAACAGTGCAATTGCTGGGTCGTAGGGCAGGTCTATTTTTAATTCTTTGAGGAACCTCCACACAGTTTTCCAGAGTGGCTGCACCAGTTCACATTCCCACCAACAGTGTAAGAGGGTTCCCTTTTCTCCGCATCCTCTCCAACATTTGTTGTTTCCTGGCATTTATCTTTCAATAGTGAAAGATCACTATAAAATACTAGTGAAAGACGGGCAGCCCTGGTGGCCCAGAGGTTTAGCACCGCCTTCAGCCTCGGGTGTGGATCCTGGAGACCCGGGATCGAGTCTCATGTCAGGCTCCCTGAATAGAGCCCGCTTCTCCCTCTGCCTGTGTCTCTGCCTCTCTCTCTCTCTCTCTCTCTCTCATGAATAAATAAATAAAATCTTTTAAAAAATAAAATACTAGTGAAAGATACTGAAGATGACATAAACAAATGGAAAGATATTCCACGCTCATGGAGTCAAAGAATTAATATGGTTAAAATATCCATACTCCCTAAAGCAATCTACAATTCACTGCAATACCTATCAAAATACCAATAACATTTTTCACATAACTAGGATAATCCTAAAATGTGCATGAAACCACAAAAGAGCCCTAATAAAGCAACCTTGAAAAATAACAAACCTTGAAATATCTAATCCCAGAAGTATCACAATCCCAGATCTCAAAATATACTACAAATCCGTAGTAATCAAAACAGTTTGCTACTAGCACAAAAGACACAGATTGATGTAAAAATACAGAGAACCCAGAAATAAACTTGTGCTTATATGGTAAGTTAGTCTATGACAAAGTAAGCAAGAATATACAATGGGAAAAAAAAAAACAGTCTCTTCAATAAACAGTGCTGGGAAAATGGGAAAGCCACATGCAGCAGAATGAAACTGGGCCACTTTCTTATACCTACACAAAAATAAACTTAAAATGAGTTAAAGATCTAAATGTGAGACCCGAAACCATAAAACTCCTAGAGAAAAAAAAAAAGTGGCAATTTTTTCATATTGACTTTAGCCATATTTTTCCATATATGTCCCACCAGGCAAAGGAAACAAAAGCAAAAATAAACCGTTGGGACTAAACTAAAAAGCCTTTGCACAGTGAAGGAGACCATCAAGAAAACAAAAAGGCAACCCATCAAATGGGACAAGATGTTTGCAAGTGATATAAATGATAAGGGGTTAATATCTAAAATATATAAAGAACTCTTACAACTCAACACCAAAAACAAAGGATAATCTGATTTTAAAATGAGAAGACCTGAATATACATTTTTTTCCAAAAAACATACAGCTGTCCAACAGACACATGACAAGATGCCCAAGGTCATCAATCATCAGGGAAATGCAAATCAAAATCACAATGACATATCACTGGTTAGAATGAGTAGAATCAAAAAGACAAGAAATAACAAGCATTAGAATGTAGAGAAAAAGGAACATTCCTGCACTATAGTTGGAATGCAATTTGGTGCAGCCATGATGGAAACCAGTATGGAGTTTCCTCAATATATTAAAAACAGAAATACCATATGATCCAGTAATTCAACTCCTGGGTATTTAGCCCCAAAAGAGAAAGACTAAATCAAAAAGATATTTGCACCATGTTTCTTACAATAGCCAAGGTAGGGAAGCAATCCAAGTGTTTATCGAGATGAATCAGTAAGTAAATGGTATATGTACACAATGGAATATTACTCAACCATAAAAATAAATGAGCTCTTGTTATTTGTGGCAACATGGATGGATCTAGAGGGTATAATGCTAAGTGAAATAATTTAGAAAAGGACAAATCACATGATTTCACTTATATGTGGAATCTTTTTAAAAATACACAAAAATAAACAGTCATAAATACAGAGAATGGTTGCCAGAGGGGAGGGAAATTGGGGATGGGAAGACTGGGTGAAGAAGTGGGAGGTACTGGCTTCCAGTTATGAAATGAATAAATCATGAGGAAAATGGTTCAGCATAGGGGATATGTACCTGAAACAACTGTAACACTGTATGTCAACTCTACCTTAATGAAAAAGTGACTGGGTATGTCATGACCTGTGTATTTAGGGATCCATTCAAGGACAATATTAGATTCAAAACCTAAGTATCCTGAAAAAGAAAGAACCTATTAAAAGTAGTTCAAATAATATCTCAAGTCTCCAGGAAAGGAGTCCAAAGGATGGCCATTGATCACACACAGCAAACAGTCTTAAAATCCTCTTCCTCAGCTTTTTCCTCACAGCCTTCATATCCTGCTATTGCCTTGCGTTTCTAGTCCTATCATCTAAATTCTCCTGAACTTGCTCCAAATTGGACCTAAAGTGTAATGTGTATCTGTGCCCTGGTCTCTCAAGCTCACCAGCTCTCCTCCTCCCCCTATCAATTCATTCTCTAAATGGCTCCTTTCCAGGCTATAACTCTACCCACTTCCCTGAGCCCCAGGGGTCAGCAACCCTTAGTGTACAAGAATTCTTACCCCAGAAGCTGAAGTAGTACACAGCTGCCTGAACACATTGTGAGCCCATACATGACCACTAGTTTGTCAGTCTGTGGCAATGTTATGGATTTTCAGTAACTCATCAGTCCCAAGGGTCCCTGACCTATAATAGAAACTACTACCTCATCTTCCACCTCCCTTGAAATCTCTGCAGGACCCAGCTTAATAATTTACATGGTGTGTTTTGTGACAATACAGGGCAGCAACAATTTCTAAGTCCAAACTCATATTGAAACATGCCCACTCCAATAAATCAATGTTCTTACCTTGACTAATTTATTGACTCACTTGGCTGAGAAAAGAAGGTCGTGGACTGCATTGGAGTGGTTTCAAATTGATCTAACCACCAAACAAAAATAGAAAGCCTTTCATTGTTTATTTGCCCCACAAATTGAACAGTTTTCCATATTTTTTTTTATTCTTACGGCAATATCTGCTGACTCACATCTGGCACTCTGCACAATTTATGTGAAAATACTGGAAACCTCCACAGAATAAAAAGTTAAAAGGTTGAGAAAGGGATATAGGAGGAAGAAAGAGGGAGGAATAAAGTATCTAATTTATGAGAAAGAGAGTCCTGGCACCTCACTGTTTTAGCCAAAACACAAAAATGATGCTGTATCAACATAAAACCTAAATCTGTAGCATTCTAAAACAAAAATGCCCAGGCCTTCCCTTATTTTGGGAAATGTCCTCTTGGCTCCCAGAAGATAACCAACCCAGAAGGAAAATAAGCAGGAGTACACATAGATAAGAAACACATACATCCATACATATATTCCCATGTGCTGTGAATTGGGAGTAGAGGGGCAGCGTAAAAAGGGAGAGCACTAAACCAGATGTCCGAAGTTGTGCCTTAGAACTGGGCTCACATACCAAGGGGTCTGGGTGTGGGTAGTAATGCTGTTCCTCTTTTTTTTTTTGTATATATACATATACATACATATATATATATATAATATATATATTTAAAGATTTTATTTATATATTCATGACAGAGAGAGAAGCAGAGACACAGACAGAAGGAGAAGCAGGCTGCTCCATGCAGGGAGCCTGACGTGGGACTCGAACCCAGGTCTCCAGGATCAGGCCCTGGGCTGAAGGCGGCGCTAAACCACTGGGCCACCAGGGCTGCCCTGGTATATTTTTTATTGGAGTTCGATTTGCCAACATATAGCATGACACCCAGTGCTCATCCCGTCAAGTGCCCCCCTTAGTGCCCAACTGTTCCTCTTTCTAAGGGAATGTTGGTGAGGTGATCTCTTAAGGTTCTTTCCAACTCCACAATTCAGAATTCTCCTTTGGAGTCAGATTCCCCTATTTATCCTTAATTCTAAGAAAAAAGAGAAGAAAAGAAGAAAAAAAAAAAAAAGCAAACACCACATAAAGAGCTTTACATTTGGAGTCAGAAGAAAGGGGTTTATATCCCAGCTCTGCCCTCCATTGTAGGATCTTGGGCAAGTTATTGTCTCCTTCTCTTTACAGTTTATTATTATTACTTCCTCAGCATGTAATAATATTTTTCTTAAAATGTTGCTGAAAAGTGGTAAATATAATAACATATATTCTAAATGATTCAATACTATGTAAATTTTGGTTATTAATATTTACATGGCTCTGTTGATGGTGTTTGTTTCTCTATTGATAATGAGATAGTAATATATTGAAATTTCCCAAGATAAAAGGCTCATGTATAATATTCCTTTTCTCCTCCCCCCAAAAAAATCATTTGCATAGACCCAATGGCCAAAATTGTGAAATATTCTTTTAATTATTCTACTTTAAAATCTGAACTAATTTCCATAACAAGAGATAGGAAAGATCACCAGCAATATCTCTTCAAGTAATTAAAAACCTATTATAGTTTCATTTTTAATTAAGTAGGCAGGGGAATAGTGTCAAGTTCAGTTGTCTAAAGCAAAATATCACAGATTGGGTGGCTTATCAATGGAAATGTATTTCTCATAGTTCTAGAGTCTAAAAATCTGAAATTAGAGTGCCAACATGGCTGGGTGCTGGGGAGCAGAGCATTCTTGCTGGTTGCAGACCACTGACTGCTCACTGTATCCCTTACATGGCAGAAAAACAGCAAGTAGCTCTCTGGTCTCTCCTTATGAGGGCACTAACCCCATTCATTAGGACTCCATCCTCCTGATCTACTCACCTCTGAAAGATTCTACCTCCAGATACCACCACACTATGAACTAGATTTCAACATATGAATTTGGGCAAGACACACATTCAGTCTGTAACGAATGGTGCTATACCAGAGTAAGAGACAATTCAGCAAATTCAAATATGCTGATGTGATTCGAAAAAGTCTACAGTGAAAATCTTCCATTTCTCTGCTATTTATTCCCCTAAGTTTAGGGGTGGAAAAGTTTTTTTCTAGATATTGATTTTTCCCTTCACCTTCAGAACCTTTGGATGTTTTTTCTCTCCAGACTCCTAAATGATTCTGTTCAACCTCCATTGTCTGATCAAGAGTCACCAAGAGATATTTACTCTGGGGGGGAATAAATTAAAAGCCAGCAGTGGCTGCTGTCTTCACATAGAAAGTTATGCAAATGTTCATCTGTTCTTTTGAAGCCTTGAACATCCTGTGGGACCAACAGTCTTTCTGCCAGAATTCATCATCCTACTGTTTAAAGTGAAGGTGCATTTACCTATAGCTCAGAAGGAAGCTAGCCACCAGTATTCACAGTATCAGAATGATCAGAAACTGCTTCCAAATACTAAATCTCATGGTGGAAATATGGTTCCTTGGGGCTACTGGAAGTCCACTGAGCTTTTCTCTCAACGCCCCACAAGCTGAGCCTGGACTGGAGGAATCTTAGCCAGGGAAGCCTTGGAGACAGAGAAAAAAAAAAACTCAACAAAATTTTTCATGATGTCCTTCCCCTCTCTCTTTGAAAATGGAACGAAACTTTAATTAAATGAAATGTTCCCAAAGAGGATGTTAATTGGATTGTTTAGCTACTGAATGAATAGGGAGGAACCCATTTCTTCCCCCAACTCCTGGCTGAATGTATCTTCCCAAAGAAGAGGGCCCAATTTCCTGGTTATATCCAGGGTTTGATTCAGTGTCAACTGTTTTGGGGGAAAACCTGTGTCTTAGCAAAGTCATAATCTAAAGGATAAAGGCAATTGTGGAGGGCAAGGAAAGGCTCAGAGACTATTCTCAAGGAAAGAAGCCCCACTTTGTGGATTTTAGGCTCCCTAGATGGGCAGAGATGATGGAGCTTGTGCCAGGTGCCATATTACTGTTAAAGCCCTCTATCATTATGACTACCCATACAGGCAGGTTACTTAGGCATCCCACAAGCTAGAAAAAAAAAAAATCCCTATTGTCAGCAGTCCCTAATGATAAATAGTGAATAAAATAGTCTCTGTCTTCTGTCTTTTTATAGTATGGCCACACAGACATGCTAATAGCTACAGGTACAATGAGCTGAGAAGTGTGGGGTGTTATAAGAGAATATACAATGAATAGGAATTACCTGGGCAAACATGGGGAAGGTTTGAGGGGCAGAACAGTCATCATCCTTCCTGGCAGTGTGTAAAGCCCCAACAGATTAAGTACCTCACTAGTGAGAAAAGAGACAGGATCCAGATCTAGATTCCTGTCCTTCAAGGTGCAGGTACTCAGAAATGCCATCTGCAACTCGGGGCACAGCTTATGTGCCCAGTCCTATGTAGACAGAGGAAGAGAACTGCCTGGGAGCAATTGTCCTCAGGCTTTTCTCCTAAGTTGGGGAAGATTGAGGAGGGAAGAAATTTAGTCAACCTCATTCAACAAATAAAACAGATAACATCTATTTAATGTGTTTTCTATAAGTAGGCCTAAAAGGAATCTTGTATTACTAGCTGGGGCTGTGCAGTGAGAGCTCAGAGCAGTCAGGCCTTGAACTTGGGGCAAAGTTGGAAAGATGAGCTGTCTGAGCCACCAGCACCACTTCCAGAGTTTGTGTCCATGGGACCTACACCCTAACCCACCAGGCTCTTGGTCACCCCACATCCCAGATGCCTACCACATGGGCAAATGCTACATAAGCCAATCTCACACCTCGGGCATGTTTCTTCAAGGAGCGGAGGGCCAACTTTATGAAATGTAGTTACCAAGGAAGATAAAATGCCCTATCTTCCAGTTCCTTGGGAGGAGCTGAGCCTAACTTCAGCAATCATCTGACTCCAAATTCTAAAGCCTACTTCCAGTCATACCTATAAGAGATAATTAGTAAATCTATCTTGAAAATATGAGTGTAATGGGTTGCATCTTTCTCTCTTTGCAAACTCTTTAGGGGATGCCCCATGATGGGCATCACATTCTGCTTTCATGCTTATTCAACGGTGAAGCTGTTTGCTCCCCCTTCTATCCTGGGTGGAAAAGTGTTCTGATTTGGGAGATTGTGTTTTTAATGATGGTTCTCCAATACTAGCCCCAGCCTTTTCCCACTGATAGGAAGAGGTGAATTTTATGGCTGCTTAGAGTCCAGACAGAATGCTGACCTCTCACCAGGTTGGAGAAATGAAAGTATAAACTGTTCTTGTAGAATCACGTGGGAAGCAATTTCCAGCAGCATGTTTAGCCACGCTCTCAGAACACAGGTCAAGAACAGCCTGAGTCCCCTGACAATCTCCCTCAGTGCCAATTTAATAAAAACCAGAATTTAAATTAGAAGATAAAAGTGCCTTGTATGGCTAGGGCAGTTGCAAAGGGAAGAAAATGAAGCCAGGCTCCCAAACCTACCAAAAGGAGGGGGGAGAAAAGCTTTGGAAAGATTCTGAACAATATTCCCAGGCTTGTTGTTTATGTTCTTCACCCTGCAATACTTAACAGCTATCTGCAGGGGAGCAAGCCACATTCACTTCTGCAAGACCAGTGGAGACTCTGCTGACAGATTTTGGTGGGGAGACCCCCAAATGAGGGGGAGGGCTGTAGAGAGGAAGAGAAGAAACCTGAATGCCTCAGACCCTTGAAAGAAGAAAGGAGAGCCTGGGAGAAGGTGAGCATCTTTGTGACTCGGGGACAGTGCCCATTTTACAGGGTGCTCTGCTGGGACACCTGGAAGGCCCCTCAAGTCTGCTCACTTCCAGGCCAAAATGCCAGATTTTCTAACATCAGGACTTTGTGGTTTTGGTATATGATCTGATCTTGCTGAGAGGATGAAGACTGTTTATTCAACACTTGGTATATGCCTAGCATCTGAAGAAGACTCCAAGGCTCAGTCTTGTTTTGGATGGATGGATGGATGGATAGATAGATAGATGATAGATATCTTCACTCCTGGATCTTTGTATTCAGGTCTTTGTTTAGATGTTCTCTCTTTGTAGAGGCCTTTCCTGATACCTATCTAAAGTAGGGATTTTGTCTTTCATTGTTGCAACATCCTAAAGTCATTCAATTTATGGCTCTTATTCCTACTTGCAGGGAAACCTGTCTGTCTCCTTTTCTGCTGTGTTCCAAGGGTTAAGAACAGTGCCCAGTACCCAGAACAGGCACCTGGTAGCCATTTGTTTAATTCATTACCTGATGGCAGGCTTCCAAAGGACCAGAGAGTCCTTTTGAGTTATGGGGAAGAGGAGAGAAAGCACAAGGGCACTGCTGTTTGTGGACAATAAAAAAAAAAAAAAAATAAAGAGGGAGAAAAGGTTTTTAAAATATAAACAACTTTTGTCTTTTCCCAGTTTTGCCGAGAGCTACAAATGGCACTGCTGGAAATAGTTTTTAGTCAAGAGTCCTATAAACACAAGGCTGCTGCGCTCTGTTATCCCCCAGGCCAGGAGGAAAGTGTTCCTTCCCTAGTTGCTCTGTACCTCCCATGGATAGCTTGTCATCACTCTATACCCAAGTCACCTTCCTGCATGTTTGTATTGCCCTGAGGACCCCTCCTGGATCTGAGTCCACTCCTTCCCCTTCACTCTCCCCCAGCTCCCACCACATGGCCTGGCCAGTGGTCAAGGTCAGTGTTACAAATGTGCACTGTATGAACTGCCACAGGGCATACCCTAAATCTACCCTTGCAAAACAAAAGCTTCCAAAAATAAAATAAATATTTAATGTGATCTTGTTTTCTTGTCATTTACTTTTCTCATAAAAAGTGTGACCAAAAAAATTTTTAAGGCATTCTATTTAATTGAGGCCACAAGCAGATGGTTCTGGTTAATTGGGGTTTGGGGTAGGTTCTCTTTAGGAAAGATCCTGTCACAGGGGCTTCTTAGCATCTCCTTCCATGCCCCAGAGCTAAGTGCTTGGAGAACATATGCTCTTTTTGAGAACTCTAGTCTGTCTGCTCCGGGAATTCTTCCAAATTCCCACTAGTAGTGCTCATTATGACTCTATTTCCTTGTAAAAATACCATAAGGGTAACGACACCACATCTTTTTACAGCCTTTTACAATTTACAAAGCACCTTGACTTCCACGGTCTCATCTTTACCACAGGCTGTTTGCTCTTGGAAAAGAGAGGCTCCATTTGGAATCTAGATTCCAGAGGGCAAGCAGGGATGTGCAGTGCCTTCTAGAAGGAGAATAAGGAGTGGACACATCCTAACACAGCTTCTCATGAAACAGCAAGAGTAAGGCATCTGTGCCCCTAACAGTAATAAGCTTGTGGGCCGATGCCATGTGGTGTCATTATTAATAATGGCTACTGTATACCCAGCACCTGCTAGGTACCATGCCCTAAGAAAAATCCCATGGTGTTGGTATGAATTTACTGAAAGACGAGCATTGGGGAATAAAAGGCTTATTTGGAACCCAAGCCAGGGCCAAGGCCTACCATATATATGAGAGAAGAATGAAACTTCTCTGTCAAGTAATAAATAGTCATGGCTGGATCCTCTCTTTCCTCCCTTCACTGATCACTCCTGCAACCATGGGGACAACTCTGGGGACTGTCCAGGGCTATGCAGAACACAACTGGGAAATGGTGTGGAGAAGCCCTTGGCTAAGAGAAACAGAAGAGAGAAGAAAAAGTGAGAGGAGGACAGGAAGGCAGCAGAGGAACTGTTCTCCTGTGTGACACTCCAGCTCCTCGGAGGAGTGAGGGGCTCAGCTAACAGGGAATCTCCTCATGGCAGACACAAACTTCTTCGTGTCCCCCCCAGCACCCTTTCCTGTCTAGACACCTGCTACTGGGAGCGGCAGTCACCGTGGACACTTGCCATGTCTCTCCACTGGAGTGCCCCTGTGGAGGCAGAAACAAAGTCATAACTCTGCCTGCTGCCCATCCCCCGGCATTCATGAGTCCTTATAAAATGCATCCAGGCCAGCTGAGAGCTCTGCGCAGACTTTGGGGAGCCTTAAGAAGTCTGACCTCCTTGCATCTGTCTCTCTCGTACTGGGCCTGGCAGATACTGATTTAGTAGAAACATAGATGGCTTGGGGAACTCACCTTGCTCAGACTTCCACAGCACCTCTCCACAGAGTTTGGCGAAGGCTCAGGACCTTGTCATCTATCATACTTGCCTCTCATTTTCCTGACAGCCTCCCTGGGTGTTTTCCTACCTTGTCAGAGCTAATAGAGCCTCTCCCTGTTAGAGCACCCTTCCAGTTTCTGCCCTCCCTACAGCACAAGCCCCTAGAATCACAGCACTGAAAATGTATAAATCAAAGCCTTGTCTTTGAACATCACATTATCATAAAAAAGCATATTTGGAATTGGGCATACATAAAAATATAACCTCCGCATTTTTCTTAGTGCTAAAACTGGGTGAGCCATTGTTGCTACTTGAGAGGATTGTGATTACTGAGATGGTATACAACGTGCTCCATGCAGCACCTGGCACACAGTAAGCACTCAGGAGATATTAATGAGTAAATGAATATAGACAAATAGATAAACAAATAAATGAACAATAGAGCATAGGACTTGGGGTTAGTTGCCATTCTCTTTCTTTCCCTATGGAGATAATCATTATTTACTAACATTTATACTTTAAGCAAATTGCTGTGATTGCTTAGAAATTTAGATCTCGTGTGAAATCCAGACATATGCTTTAAGCCCTATCCCAGAGGAAAGTAGATCTAAGTCAGTAAGAACATGGCCAGTGAGGCTAGACCACATTGGACCAAATCCCAATGGTGCCACTTAATAACTATGTTACCTTGTGCAAGTCACTTAACCTCACTGTGTCTCAGTTGCCTCATCTGTAAAACAGAGGTAGGGCTAGTAATTGACTCAGGGAGATGATGGGAAAGGTAAATGAGATAACGCAGAAAAGAGCTTATTCCACTGCCTGGTGCATGGCAAGGGGCTCCCTACATCTGTAGGTGACAGAGCAAGCTGCTGCTGCTCCCATTACCACAGTAACTCTAAACGGACAGGTTTCTACTTGGCTCACTTTGGGGCTGCTATTCTTGAATTCCCTCCTGCTCCTCTCACCCATGAGCTGGACCCATTTGGATGGTACATTTCCCTTTAACCCCCTGAGATCACCCTCTCCTTCTGGGCAGCACACAGGCACCACCAGAAACCCCTAGGCATCACTCTGGGCGGGGACCTGCCACCTGTCCCCATTCAGCCTTCCTTCTCCCCACAACCTGCACCCTGAAGTTCAGGATACCACTGAAGTTGAGCCTCTCTTGGTTATTTTGGTTATTTTATTTTGGTTATTTTGGTTATTTTATCTTCCTTGGTAGCTACATTTCATAAAGTTGGCCCTCCGCTCCTTGAAGAAACATGCCCGAGGTGTGAGATTGGCTTATGTAGCATTTGCCCATGTGGTAGGCATCTGGGATGTGGGGTGACCAAGAGCCTGGTGGGTGTAGGTGTAGGTGTAGGGTATAGGTCCCACGGACACAAACTCTGGAAGTGGTGCTGGTGGCTCAGACAGCTCATCTTTCCAACTTTGCCCCAAGTTCAAGGCCTGACTGCTCTGAGCTCTCACTGCACAGCCCCAGCTAGTAATACAAGATTCCTTTTAGGCCTACTTATAGAAAACACATTAAATAGATGTTATCTGTTTTATTTGTTGAATGAGGTTGACTAAATTTCTTCCCTCCTCAATCTTCCCCAACTTAGGAGAAAAGCCTGAGGACAATTGCTCCCAGGCAGTTCTCTTCCTCTGTCTACATAGGACTGGGCACATAAGCTGTGCCCCGAGTTGCAGATGGCATTTCTGAGTACCTGCACCTTGAAGGACAGGAATCTAGATCTGGATCCTGTCTCTTTTCTCACTAGTGAGGTACTTAATCTGTTGGGGCTTTACACACTGCCAGGAAGGATGACAACCCCAGGATCATCCCCGTGCTGTGTGTGCATGGCCATAGCACTGCAGACCCTCTGGAGCAGCTAAGAAAGGTCCTCAGGAGCCCACCAGCAGTGGAAATGTCCCTTGTAAGACACTAAGCCATAGAAGGAAGGATTGCTTTGGAAAGAGAAACCACTGCAGGCTAAATGACTCTTGGCAAGAAGTTCATTAGACCTTAACCCATCACATAGACAGTTACACTCCAGACACACTCCTTGTACACAAGCACCAGTCTGGGCCAAGCCACCACCATTTTCTGCCTGGACTAGGAGTCTTCTGACTCTATTCCCTAATCCTGTCCTTGCTAACCCACACTTCAGTGAGAGTCATCTTATTAAAACCTAAGTCAAATCTTCTCTGCTGGAAAACAAAACAAAACAAAACAAAACAAAACAAAAAAGGGCTCCCCCACTTCTTTCTGTAAAAGCCAAAGCCTTCTAATGGCGTGGCCTACAAGATCTGCACAGCTAATTCTTTGACCTCACCTCCTGTCACTCTTTTCTTATTCACTCTTCTCCAGTCACACTGATCTCCTTGCTGTTTCTCATACCACCAAACATGCTCCCACCTCAGGGCCTTTGTACTGTGTTCTCTCTACCTGCTATACCTTCCCACAGATGCCATGCCATTTACTCTCTCCTTTACTTAAGGTCTCTTCTCAAAAGAAATAGATTCAGCAATGACATCCTGATCACCCTATAAGAAAAGTCCCTTGTCCCTGGCCAGAACTGCCTATTCCCCTCATTCCAGTTAATTTTTCTGCACAGTGTTATCACCACACCCATAGTATGTATATAATAGCTTGTTTACAGATTATTGTCTTCACATTTGCACTGGAATATAAACCCCCTGAGAACAGACTTTACCTGATTTATTTTTTAAGATTTTATTTTTGAAGTAACCTCTACCCAGTGTGGGGCTCAAACTCACAACCCTGAGATCAAGAGTCAAATGCTCTACCAACTGAGCCAGCTGGGTTCCCTTGATTTGTTTTTGTTGCCTCTGCCTCCTTAGCACCTACATGCACATACACTGTGCATGTAATGGCAACATGATAGATATCCACTGGGAGATAGAAATTCTCCTAAGTAATACATGACCAATGAACAAAATCTGGGGAAGGAATCTCCTAAGCCTGTTGAGTAAGAGGTATTCCATGAATTACCCCCTTTCCTTCCTCATCATGAGATGGATGACCAAAGGGGAAGGTTCACCCAGTATGGCACCCTATTTTTATAGGAAGGGCACTAAGCCCTAAAGAGAGGAAAATAAACACATATCCCAAAATACTAAATTCCTCCCAGTTCTATTTGTCCTTACACAATCACATTGACCACATAATCATCTTTCTCTTTTCAGATCTAATTTTTCTGCACTCACATGATTCCTCCTTTCCATCCACATTTCTCATAACACAGGAAGTAGTAGACTCAGTAGGTCTGCTTAACAGTAAGCCTATTTCTTGTCTTATCCCTTTAGCAAGCACAGAGCCCTCTTTAGCAGGTCTAATGTCCTCTGCCTAGCCAGTGAGACATTTCAGCTGAAATAACATTATTCAGTGTTTTATTGAGGTATAAATTACATACAGTGAAATACACAAATCCTAAGTGCATGGGTAGAAAGAAGTTGATAGAGATACAAACTTTTGCAGTTTGCAAAGAGATGCAAATTCACACCAGTGGAGACAAAGAACATTTCCATGACCTCAGAACAATCCCTGGTGTCTCTTGCAAGCAAATCACTGTAATCCCTTCAAAAGCAACCATTGCTCTGATTTCTACCAACATCAGTTGATTTTGCCTACTTAGGAATTCTACATAAATGAAATTACATGTACTTTTTTTTGTCTGGCTTCTCTTTCAGCATATTTTTGAGATTCATCCATGTTGTTGGATTTATCAGAAATTGCTCCATTTTACTGCTGAATAGCATTTCATTGTGTGAACATACCACAGTTTATTTATCCATTAACCTATTTATCGGTATCTTGGCCCTTTCCACATTTCAGCGATTATGAATTAAGCTGTTTTGAACATGTGTGTATAAATCTTTTTGTGTGTAGAAAAGGTTTTTACGGACCTATCATATGTTCCATTTTGTTCTTTCTCTTGGGTGAAACCTAGATTTATAAGATCATAAGATTTATATGGGTAATGCTTAATTTTTACAGCAGTGTTTTATAGTTTTAATTACAGCACGCTTGCATATTTCTAATTAAATATTTCATATTTTTGATGCAATAGCAAATTGTATTGCTTTTATTTAACACCATACACCAATTATTGTTACCTCAAAGAGTAAAATTGATTTTGCTTACTGACTTTTGTATATTTATCTTTGATAAATTCACTTGTTTGTTCTCGTACACATTTTAAACTTACTAGAATTTCAACATAACAAGCAAGTGGTCTGAGGTTTTACTTTCCTTTCTATTCTTTATGTCTGTTTCACTTCTGTGTATTATTATACTGCCTAGTACCCTCAGGAAAATGCTCAATTATAGTCATAAGACTAAACATCCTTAAATTTTCACAATCTTACATATTTCATCATTAAGTATTCTGTTAGCTGTAGGTTTGACAGATAAGACTTTTATCTGGTTGAAGAGCTTCCTTGAGTTCCTAATTTGCTAAGAGTTTTGTTTTTTATTTTTGTTTCATTTTGATCAATGAATAAATATGTTTTTTCAGGGATGCCTTCATGGTTCAGTTGGCTAAGTGACTGCCTTCAGCTCAGGTCATGATTCCAAAGTCCTGGGATCCAGTCACCATTAGCTCCCGGCTTAGTGAGGAGTCTGCTTCTCCCCCGTTCTTTACCCCTCCCCCCAGCTCATGCCCTCTCTCTCTCTCTTTCTCTCAAATAAATAAATAAAATCTTTAAAAAATATTTTTTCATCTACTGAAATGATACTTTCTCTTTTATCCTATTAATATATTGAATGACATTTGTAAGTTAAACCAAAGCCTGAACTCCCAGAACAAATTCTATTTGTTCCTAATCTATTATCTATTTGATATGTTGCTAGATTTTATTTGGTAATACACTTTTAAAGATTTTTGCATTTTTGTTCATGAGGCATATTGGCCTATAGATTTCTGTTCTTCTAATCTTTGTCTGGTTTTGGATCAGGTTAGTGCTGGCCTCAGATATTTCCTAAAAGAGTTTTATAAGATTTGCATTATTTCTTCCTTGTATGTTTGATAGACCTCACCAGTGAACCCATCTGGCCCTAGAATTTTTTTATTCTAAAAAATAAAAGGGAAGTTTATTAACTCTAAAACCAACTTATTTAAAAAATAAAAGGCACTTTTAGATTTGTGTTTGTGTCACTTTTGGTAAGGGATTTATCAATGTACTTTACCTAGTTTATGGGTATACAGTTGTTCATTCTATTTATGCCAGGCACTAAACAAATGTGTCGAACTTCTAGTGATGTCAACACTCTCATTTCAGATGCTGGCAATTTGTGTTTTCCCTCATTTTTTTCATGATTCATCTAGCGTGAATTTTATCAATTGTATTGACTTTTTTTTAAAAGAGCAACTTTTGCTTTTGTTGGTATTTTCTACTCTTTGTTCCTTTTCTTCATTAATCTCCACTCTAATCTTTGCCACTTCCATGGAGTTGCTATTAGATAGCTTTAGGTTTTAATATTGGTTCTGCCACTGATTTGCTGAACAGGCTTAAGAAATGGACTTACCCTCCTTGAAATTTATTTTCTTCATCTGTAACATAGGTACAATAATTCTCATTTTCCATAGTTATTGTGAGGCTTATATTAGTGATAAATGTAAATTACCTAGTACAGTATCTGGAACATAGTAAGAGCTCCATGGCTGTCAGTAGTTTCCCTCACCATATCAGGGAGTAAAAGGGGACATGTATAGGGAAAAGTTCATGTGTCTAATAGGGTCAAGAGACTTGGATTCTCCAGAAAGGTCACTCTGAGTCTGAGTGTATTGTTCTTTGTCTCAAGAGAGTGACCAAGGGATTGCTCTTTTTTCTCCAGGTGCAACAAATATCCCATGTCTCTCTGAATAACAGACTAAGTCTGCCTACAGCCTCAGGACTCCACCTTTCCAGCTAATACTATTCCCGTGACAACTAACAAAAAGGCAATAGAAAGAAGTTAAGGAAACTAGAGATCAAAGGAAAATAATGAGACAGGCTTCAAAGCACAGAGAGAAGGAAAGAAAAGGCAGCGGAATGGAAAAGAAGTGGAAGCTAATGGTAGACAGCAAATAAGTCCAAGCGCCGTGTTGCTGTTGGCACTATCCACTGAGAACCTGCACATCAGAATTCAGAGATGATACAAGAAGCAGAGAAATCTACCCGGGCTGGGGGCTGCTTTGAAAAGGGCTTAGATCTTCCAAGGCAGAAACTGCCTAAAGCATCATAGCTTAATTTCTGAACTTCCAAATCACTGACTGAGTTTGGCTTAGAAGTGGTAATTCTGAAGTTCTTTAACTTTCTTTCAAGAAAAAGAAAATCCTAATTTTTCACTGGTTTTGTCCTCAAAATGCTTAATTCGTATTTTCATTTGAAAGGAGTCAGTGAGAGAGTAGAGTAGGTTGTAAAGGAAAAGAGGGATCGTCAATAAGAACAGAGTTAGCCAAACTTTTTGTGCCCCTAGAATGGGTCAGATTCCATCAGGTGCTTCTGCATATTCAATTTCAATTTGCCTTCACCATCCAGGGACACAATCTAGATAGAATAACACTGAAGGGAAAAGGTTATTGAGCTAATTCAGGGACAGTCTGTTAAATTTGAAATGTTTGTGTTTCAAAGGTAGGGCTAGGAGGCAAGAGGCATGTCAGAGAGGCTTGCTGTGCAGTGGGATCAAAGACATCCCATCATCAGGGAGCCTATTAGATATTCATAATCTCAGATGCTTTTCCAGATCTTGAGTCAGAATCCAGTCATTTGTGTGCACCCTAAAATTTGAGAATTCTTGATTAGGAAGTGAGAAGATACTACCAATTATTCCTACTGCAATTATAACAGGCCATTTACCTTCAACACTCTGTTTTCATTCCTTAATACTGATGGAAAGTACAATTCACATGGCCATTTTCCATGCTGGGTAGCCATGAAGTAGGAAAAAACTTGGGCTGGAAGCTTCACTTTGTCACCAGTATGGTGATATGGAGAAAGTTACTCATTTTTTTAAGCTTCCACTTCTGCTTCTGCAAAATTAAGCCAATTCATTTAATTAATAGTATTGCAGGGTCGAGAGAGGGAGATATGAAAAAGAATATGAATCATGCTATACCTCTCCTCAGAAACCTTCAGTGGCTCCTCACAACCTACAGATCAATGGACACTGTCCTTCAGGGGCACTCAAAGCTCCTTACTCTAGCCGTATTCTTCTCTGTCTTCATTTCCTCTCACATTTTTTTCTATGAATTCTATACCTCTGCCTTTTCCTCAAACAGAACACTCACACTTTCAGTTTCCATCCCTATGTCCATGTGGTTCCTTCTGCCAGCCAAGTTCTCCTTTCTACCTCTAACTACCAAAATCCTACTCCTCTGGGAAGACTCAGGTCAAACAAATGCATCAACTTAATCAAGTTTTTACTAGTAGCATTAATCAGACATCATTCAACATTTCCCTGCTCAGCTGCATGACTTGCCCTTTTCTCTAGGACAATACTATTTCATTCTTTTCTGAGTTGGAGCAAGTCGTGTATATATATGAAATCACCTTGGAATGCAAATACTCTAGGAAAGAGTTACTGTCATTACTTGCTATTCACTACTGTAGACCCCTCAACCACCAGCATGGTATTTTTATACAATACATAAAAAGACTTGAGGAAGCTAGAAAGGAAAAAGAAAGGGATGCCTGAGTTGCTCAGTGGTTGAGCCTTTAGCTCAGGGCATGATCCTAGAGTCCCAGGATCGAGTCCCACATTGGGCTCCTCACGGGGAGCCTGCTTCTCCCTCTGCCTATGTCTCTGCCTCTCTCTCTATGTGTCTCTCATGAATAAATAAATAAAATCTTTTTTAAAAAAGAAAGGAAAAAGAAAACTTTGAGACACTGGGGATATTTTACTCCAAAAATTAACTGACAACATTCTTATGTAGTAGGAATAAGATTGCTAATAAAATATGTGCCTATCTAATAATAAGATAGTGACAGAGATGGTATGCATAATCCCATAGAGAGAAATCCCATTAATTTGTGGAGGGCGGGGGGTGGGGGTGAATGGGTGACGGGCACTGAGGGGTACACTTGACGGGATGAGCACTGGGTGTTATTCTGTATGTTGGTAAATTGAACACCAATAAACATTAATTTATAAAATTAAAAAAAAAATAATTTGTGCTTCTATCTGTACATCTCAAATGTTTTCTGTGTGCTCCCTGACGTCCTATTTGCACCTCCATGCTCTCCTTTAGTTTGGGACACTGGAGAGGCAAAGTCTGAATCACTCTGTCCCTCTCCCCCTGACTGGAATTATCTTGATTACTGCTTAGTTGAGGTCAGCTGAAGGCTCATGTCTTGTGAAAGCATGCACATCCTTACGAAAGGGGATGAAGGATAGTTCTCCTGAAAAAAAATTCAGTGAGACTGTTACAGAGAGCAAGAAATCAATTGACCTGGATTTAACTTCTAACCCTGGAACTATGTGACTCTGGGCAAGTCACTTGACCTCTGTGAACCTTAGTTTTCTATCTTTCAAAAATGGTTACTATGTTCAAATAGATACCATGGCTTAACTTTTTGTAATTTATAAACTGTAAAGAACTATACATATGTAGCATATCATTGGTTAATTCAGCAAGCAGGACAAGTTCAGACAGACCAGAAGACAATGAAATACTAAGCACAAGAAGCTAATGACTGTATAATTTAGACCTCTTCTTCCCTCCGTATTGTCTAAGAAGTAAGATAGACCCCCCCCAAAAAAGGAAAACATTTCTTACTATTTTTCTTGCTCTGTCCCCAGATAAAGTCTCCTCTCTTATCCCTACTGAGCCAGGAGACCCACAGACTTCTTTCCCCATACCTTACCTAGTTTCAAAGGAGAAGTTCATTGTCAGAGTCCTAAACATCTTCTAAATATGGCCAAATGTCAGGAAAACAGAAAGTGGCTTTGAGGTAAGTCAAAATTGCCTTTTTCCCTCAGAAATAATTTAATGAAAATATGGCCCAATGAGAAAGGAAGCAAGATGACTTTAGGGGTGACTGGGTGGCACAGTTAGTTGAAGCTCCAATTTTTGGTTTCAGCTCAGGTCATGATCTCAGGATTATGAGATTGAGACCCACGTCAGGCTCTACACATAATACTAAGTCTTCCTGAGACTCTCTCTCTCTGCCCCTGCCCCCTGTGCTCCTTCTGTCTCTACCTCAAGCAAATAAATAAATCTTTTAAAAAAAGATGATGATTTTATTCTACTTACATCATTTCTCCTCTAAACACATAACTTCTAGTGCAAGAGTATAGTGGTAAAGAATATGGGTTTGGGGGTCAAACTTACTTGAATTTAAATCTAGGTTCTTTTGAGAGCTAGAAGGGGCTGGGGTTTGTACTTGCAAGCTAATAAGTTAGCTTACCACAATTTCAAGGATGCTGATATTAAATATAACACTCCTGGATCAGAGACAAAGTTCAGTTTGTTACAGCAATATCAGTAGACAGAGTGTAACTATTTTTGTCAGTTCTACAAGCCCTCGTTCCCATGTGGTGATCCAAACAGGGTCAGCTGACAAATGAACACAAAGTGGGCTATATTCCAGAAGAGGGACTCTAAGCTTGGGGGACCCAAATCTTTTATAATGGATAGTCAGCATGCCTGTCCTATGTTTCAAAGAAGACACTACCTTACTGCTGTAGACACTCTACTGTTAGAGAACTTAAGCTTGCTCAACCTTTGCCCAGAGGGACACTATCCCTATCTTCCAATTTTCATCATGCAAGCATGCTTGAAAAGATGTTCCAGAACAAAGGCAATCGGTTCCTCGTTTACAAGATGCACAGAAATAGGAGAGATCCTTGGAGAATTGTCCATCACTTATAGGAGATGATTAAGAATCAAGTTTTACTTCTCTTTGAGCATTTGTTGTGGGTTTACCTGTGTTTCTACATAATGCAGGTAATAGTACCTATCTCACAAGGATAGAAAGCAATAATCTATAATAAGTGCTTAGCGTGGGGATCCCTGGGTGGCGCAGCTGTTTGGCGCCTGCCTTTGGCCCAGGGCGCGATCCTAGAGACCCGGGATCGAATCCCACGTCGGGCTCCCAGTGCATGGAGCCTGCTTCTCCCTCTGCCTGTGTCTCTGCCTCTCTCTCTCTGTGTGACTGTCATAAATAAATAAAAATTGAAAAAAAAAATAAGTGCTTAGCGTACTACTGCCTCATGCCTCAGTGGTAACTAGTTTAATGCAACAGAGTACCAGTGGAGGTGTGTGTGGAAATCTCTTCAGATCTTCCCCTAATCTGCAGTCTATTCTGATTGACTACAGGCACAGAGGCAGCTCAATATGATTCTCAGGGCTAAGTAAATATAGAGGTGGCATAACATAGAAAAATGAGTCTATTCCGCTCTACAAAGTACCAAGTAGGTGACCTTGGCCACTTAACCTTGCTAAAACTTGTTTTCCTCATTTAAAAATGGCCTGATTTATCAAGTTAATGCAGCATTTAAATGGGACAATTATGTTATAGTGTTTAGCACATAGTGGAGTTCAGTAAACACTGGTGAACTATCATTAAGTACAGGTAATTGCCCAAGTCAGTTGGTTCAAGGTAACACTGAAAGTTGCTTCTGGAGCACTTTCATACCCACTACCACCCCTTCAGAGCCTCTGGCTGGCTCATTAATAAAGAACTGGCTGAACAGCAATTATATACTAGGGGCTGTAGACCTGCAAGTTCCTTCAGCTGCTCCATACTCCACACTCAGTCTGTTAATACAGACAGGCAAGGTCTTATTGAAAGAAGCATCTTAAAATAACATAACATGTCCTCTTAAGATCTAAGAATCCCAGATTTTGAGTAGGAATCATTGATGTATTAGAATATACTTCTCTTCCATAGAACTCAGTTTCACAAGCTTGGCAATCTTAGTTATGACCTATAAAGACTAAAAATCTCTTTCTCCTTCCCTTACCCTCCCACCCACAAAGTGAGAGCTCTTGGGATCGCTTTCTTATTCTATCCACCCATCCATTGTGTCATAGTCCCTTCTATATCTGTCCTTTCTCTATTTAATCAAATTTTGATCTATTTATTAAATAGGTATTTCTGGGATTACTGTGTAATGATCATTCAGCTAAATGGACTCCAAACACAGTGGGTAACTCTGGAAGATACCAAAAACTATGAGGTTATAATATACAGATTCATGAAGAGAATCAATCTAGTTGGGACTACAAAGATGTTCACACATGAAAATTTTAAAAGAAACAGCAAAAATAACATAATCATTCAAGAGCTGCACACACATGCATGCATGTGGGGCCAAATGCCGGATTTTCTTTGGCAAATTTGTCACTGCTCCAAACTCAAGTCACCAGTTATTAGCACAGGAGATGATTACTAAAATAGATACACAACTATAGAGTTTGTAATTTGGGCTGGATAACAGATACACTACATACTGATAAACTTGCTAGTGTCTCTGTTTAGGGTTGTAGGCATGAGGGCAAAGCAGGTGGTCAGCAGAACCTGGGTATGCCATTGTCTGCTCTCAAAAGAGGGGCAAGAATGTTCAAGAAGAGCAAACACCTGGTATCTCTAACCATGGTGCTGGAGTTGAATCTGTCCAAGGAAAAAATGTCTTTTAAAACCCTTAAGGAAGCAGGCTGTATTGATAACAATAGTTGGGTAATCTGCCCTTGGCCAGATGGTGCTTAGCAAGTGTTTGTTGAGTGAATACATGAATGTATAGCCTCCATTATCAGTGGAATTTTGCTACCTCCCTTCATCTGGGATACTGAAGGATCCTGGGCAAACAGCCCACCAAGAATTGTTCTGTTTCCAATTATGTCTTTGTGTTATAAACCATGGACTCGTGTATAAACCATGTGGTGCAGACAGCCTAATTTAAATCCTGAAAGACTTAGGGAAACACTATGTCTGCTCAGGAGACTCACAAAACAAAATGAGACTTGCAGGCATTGTTAGCCATAAAATGCCAAGGAGAGAGAAGATTTCCCTCAGGCAGCAGGCTCATAACACCTTTTCTCCACAGAAGCCTCATCTTTTGTTTGGGGAATTTGGGCTGTCTGTCCCTGCAGAGGGGGATGTCTAGGATGCCCTCACTAAGAATGTAAGCTCTAAATTTCAAAGGAGGCAGGCAGCTGCTCTGGGGAAAAGAACAAGAGGGTTTACTTCAGACAGAAAGTACAGCCTGAGGATTCTCCACGTTATATCTTATTTTAGGGAATACGTTCCATTGTCATCCTGAGAACACATCAGTATATATCAACAGTACTGTGTCCTCCAAGTCCTGGGACAGTTTATTCATTTCATATTTACTTAACAAACAACTATAGATCTTTTATTAGTTACCAAGAGCCTACTTATTTACTTTATATATGCTGTCTCATTTAATCTTCAAAACAACCCTGAGAGGTAGATAGTCTTCCTGCCACTCTAGATGTGTCACAGTTCAGATCAGGAAAAGGAGGCTGAAAGCATAATTAAGGTCAAAACACACAAATTGCAAAGTTAGTCTTGGCACTTGGAAGTGTCTGATTTTAAAGCTCATATTCCCTTTGTACAGAAGCAATAGTGACAATTCCACTGCCCCACTACCACCCTTCAACACACATCTGAAAACAAAGAAAATAGAAAGGTTATCCTGTGGGACCATCACACATACATTCAATCCACCTGAGATGAACCTCAAAGGAGACTGAAAAGATACAGAGGGGAAAAGAAACCTGAAGAATACAGGCTGTCAAAGACTATCATTTCATAGGTCAGGTGACACCAATATGCTGATAACTAACAAATCTGTCTCTAGACCTCTCCTCTGAACTCCAGCCTTGGATTATACAACATCTCTACTTGAGGTCGAACAACCGCAGCAAACCTAGCATTTTCTAAATGGAATTCCTGATATTTCCCCTAAACGAGCTCTACTAGGCGTTTCCCTCTCAAGGAATAGCGGTTCTATCCTCTTTTCCTACCTCCCATCCCAACCTTCAGAAACTCCTGTTCGTCTTACCTTTCAAATATATCCAGAATCTAGTGGCTTCTCCGCATCACCTTTACTACCACCCTTATCCAAGCCCTTACCACTCAATCGTTGCAAAGGCCCCTTCTAGTTTCTCAGTTTTTCCTGTTTCCCTTTAGCCTAATTTCAACACAGTAGTCCAGTGATCCAATCTCAGCCTCCTCCAATGTCCCATTTGCCTGGAAGTAGGAGTGAAAACCATTCCGATAGCTGCGAGTCCGCTAGTAATCTGTCCCCCTACCCCTATCCCCCTGCCACTCCACTACCTCTCTGATTTCATTTCACACTGCTCTCACTGCAGGTTGCTTGGTTCTATCTATCATAAACTGAATTCCCTCTATATTGCATGAATTTTTCCCGGAGGCCCACATGGCTTATCTTCCTCAGGTTTTCTACTCCAAAGTCACTCTTTAAGGAGGTTCTCCCCAGCCACCAATTCTAAAATTTCAGTGTCTCTTCTCCAAATATTTCTTATGCCCCCTTCATCTTTTACTCTCCCTCTTACTGCTTGTAAATATCTGCATGCTATATATGGTTTTGTTTTGTTTTGTTTTGTTATGTTGGTATCAAACAGCACTTCATTCCAATGTAAGTTCCAGGAGGGCAAAGTTGTATCTGTTTCTTTCATTGGTATATCCCCAATGGCTTAAAAAGTATCTGATACATAGTAGACAATAAATATTTGTTGAATAGATGACTGAAAGAATACCATTTGTTGGCTGGTAAGGAGTTTCCTGACATCCTCTGTCTTTTTCTTAAGTTTTAGATGTTCATTTTTATTGATACCACCTCTTTGTTTATTGAGATTATTACATATTTTCTTCTATCAACTATTACTATGAAGACTTTACTTATAAATGCCCTGCTATTCAATCATCTTGCATTCTTCAGAAAAATGCTACTACCAGTAGATGATCTGCTAAACATGCTTTCAAGTTCAATCTGCTCATTTTTATTTAAGTCCTTCAAAAAAAATTTTTTGGCATGTTCTATGTTTGTCTGAGTTGTGGATAAGCATATGCTATCCTTATAAAACGATTTAGATAGCTTTTCACAAGTTTCTATGCTTTTATACAGTTTAATAAAGATCTATTACAAAAGCATAATTTATTTCCTCAAGGTTTTAATAGTCTAAATGTTTTTAGAGATAACTCCTTAATAATCTGTCCATTTAGTCTTGGTTGTTAATGGATTCAAGTTTTCTGCTTGTTTTTGAGTCAATTTGATAAGACCTTTTTATCAGGCAAAGTTCATTCACTTCACTACATTTCCAGCATGTTGTTTTCTAGTGTATTTTTCAAATTGTAAACTCTTCTGTGCTTGTTATTGTAAAGCCTAGGCATTTCAGCTTTTGTCCATTACGGTTTCTCCTTTTTCTTTATTAGACTTTCAAAAGTATCAGTTTATTGTTTTTTTACCAAAGAAATAGGTCTTGGATTCAATTCTACTCTTAGGCAATTCCTTAATCTTTGCTTGTATCTTTATTATTTCTGTCATATTTATTTAAGAAATATGTCCTCCTCCAACGTGCATTTTAATTTCTCTATCTAATCTTGTTTTATTATTCTTCCTCATCTTATCTTCTTTGTCACTCTCCCTTGTCATTATACATCATCCTCATCTTACGGGGCATCTTAATAGCTTCTCCCTTCTAGCCTCCTGCTCTTGCTTCATAGAAGTCCTATTATGTCTCATGGAACTTTGAGAGAGTTTTCCGGGGGGGGGGGGTCTTCACAATAAGTCACTTTCTGAGTCTTTAGGTCAATTGCGTCTTTCCCTGTTTTATAAATATGGGGGATTTTGCTTGTGTATTGCTTGGGTTTTGTTGTTGTTTGCTTTTTCTGCATAGGCTAACATCTGCCTTTGGACAGAGTGCGTGGTGGTGTCTGACCTCCTTCACATCCACTAAGGTACTAGTGGAATCTTCCCATATTGTTATCAGTAGCACAGATCAACCACAATTTCTTGCTCTGGTCTGCTTTACACTTGAGTGTTCTGCTGGACTAAGATGGGATCGTAGCTTCACTCCTACACAAAGTCAGAAGCAGTGCAAGGCATGTAACGTTCTGGCCCATGTAGTGTCATCTGTCAGGCAGGGGACAGTCTGCAAGTCACCAATCACAGATACCTCCTATGCAGACAATCCAGCTATGGTATGAGCAGCTGAGGGGTAAGGGAAGCATTTAGAGTCAGGAGTCTTACTGTTTACAAGTCTTACTCCTAAGGAGTAAGAATGAATATAAGAGCTTTGGAGTCCAACACGCCATTTTAGCCAGTTACTCTTCTCCCTCATTTTCTCTCATAGCTTGTTTACTCATGTAAAGAACGAAGGTAACTGGTTATTTCACAGCAATATTGAGAGAACCACATAAGAGAGTATGTGTTCAAATCCTGGTATAAAAGTATGCCTTCAAAAGGATAGTCCTGTTCAGGGCCAGGACTGGGGTAAAGCAAATGAGGCATTCTTCATGGGCACAAAGTTTAAGGGGCACCAAAAAACAAACAAACAAACAAACAAAAAAAAAAAACAGTAACCAAAATAAATACTATTTTAAAGTAGTCTTTTAAAAATTAAAGTTAAAAAATTAAAATTAGTGTAAAAGTTCTATAATGGACAAAATATCTAAACTTTTATATTTTCATCCTGCATTACATCCCTGTTTTATTTGTCCCATCCTAATCCCAGCCCTGTTTTCAGTACAATTTTATTTACAAAATTTGAAGCCAGCCAGTGGACTATACTTTGTTGATTTGATTGTTTTTAAATTCTGCACTAGAATAGTATTTACATTGATTACTGAGTTTTGGGGGCAGCTTCCTTAAATTGTGTCCCTGAGATGAATTCCTCACTCACCTGACCCTATTCCAAGCTCTGGTTCCACTAAGTACCATTTCTTAGTAATTTCTTACTTGCTGTTTTCAATCTCAGTGAGAAAAATCCACATGCACTCTCTTCCTTCCCCTAAACCTCTCTCTTGTCTTATTCTCTTAGCATCAAGAATTATTACCAAGATGCTCCTAGCTATAAAACATGGCCATATTTATTACATATTATTACAAACAAATATTACTTCAAAAAATACTACATCATATTACAAATATGGCTATATTTAAGGAAATGCCCCAAACCTTAATGGTCTTACCCAAGTTGACTTAAGTAGTTAGAAGGCCTTAGCTTCTCCAGAGGTTCCGTACAAGATATTTCCACAATGTCTAGGGTGCTTACAAGTACAGTCCAAATGTCCTCAAGGCCCCAATATTTTACAAGCACCAAGTAAGATCACATTCCCTCTGCAAAGCTAGGATAGGGGTGAAAGAAGCCTTATGAGAAGTGTTAGGGGAAATACAGACATGTGTAAAGTATATGTACCTTTAGGGAACTTAGGGACTGAAGGGTAGGAATGAGACATGAATGTAAAATAATAATTTTACATATGAAATTCTGTTACAGGTATCATCTCATTTAATCCTCAATAAAAAGATATATAAATTATCACCCCTATTGTGCTGATAAGTAATTGGTCACAGACGGAATGGCATGATCTCTTAGTAACTGACATTGCTAGGGTCTTTCCTGCTTTACACAGTGAATTGTACACAGCACTTTACATCTTAGGAGGTTTTTTCAAATACAGTTTCCTCTTTAGTCCTAATTAGAGTCCTTGGAACCTTTGGAAATAGCATTCCCACTTGCCACAGAGGAGACTGGGGTCCACAGAGCTACCAAAAAGCATTTTCCAGCACTCTATCCTTAAAAATTTGGTGTTTCTCATCTAGGAATTCTTCATCAAAACTCCCTAGCCTTGTAAATAAGTTTACTAAACTACTTCTTGTGTAGACTCATGGGGCAAACATATTCAGCTCTCAAGGTCAAACTTAGTCATCTTCCGTGCTGGACTGGAATCCTCCATTTACCTTCTGGAGCCACTGACCACCCCTCCCCACACTTCTCTATCCTGCCCCTCACCCAGGAGGCCAGCTGCTATGGACTACACCAAAGGGTCCCCTCTGGCTTCCTACTGGATTCAGCTAAACAGAGAGCCCCAGTAGGAAAGCTGAGGAAGAGGGAAAAATGAAGTTGGGGCTTCCTAACTCCCTCCTTGTGACCTCAGGCCAATTGTCCCACCATGACAGCTCCACTACACTCACCAATTTATAATATATCCCTGTGCCTTCTTACACTCTACCCACATCTTTGTAAACAGTTCCTATTTAAACCCTAATTTACATGTGCTCTTCTGTTTGGATCCTGAATGACACAGCCCTCCTGTGAACCTCAATACTGTTATTGTTGATTTTACAGACCCGAGTTCCAATCCCAGCACTTTGGCTTTGTGCCCTGAAAGGGACTATCAATATCTCCAAGGCTCAGATCATTACCCCTGACCCACCACTGGGAACACTCACCAGGAGTTATTCATTCCTTGTCATATATTCAAGGCATATTTGTAAAACCTCAATTATGTGCAGCACACAAAGAAAAAATGTCTATCTTGCCTTCCCTCAGAGAACTCACATTCCAACTGGGACATGTAGATGATAGAGGTACACAGGAGTCTCTAAGGGAGTCCATATCACGAGGCCAAGATGGGAATGGTGATCTCCTAAAGAAAGGTGTCTCAAGGGACTCTCAAACTCAGCAAGCTCAAAACCCCAAATTCGATCTCTTCTAAGAGCTCCCTGTCTCAGTGAATGAGTATCTCCACCCCTGTGTGCAGGCCAGAAACCTAGAAGCCATCTTTGGAGCCCCTCTCCTTAATCCCCATATGAAACCAATCAGTACTTTTTATAACTGCCTCCTAAAATACCCTCAGAATCTGCTCAGTCTCACCCATAATCTAAAACAAGCTACTGGCAGCAATCACTTGAATTACAATGACTTCTGTATTTACTTGCCCACAACCCTTTCCCCACCATCCTCTGTACGGCAGCCACAGTGATTCTTACCAGATGAAAACCTTAGCAGGTTGGCCTGAAGTGGCTTTGATTTCAAATTAAAGAGTCAATTCTCTAAAAACGTCCACGATTCCTGATGTGGTTTGGCTCTTGCCTCCCTAAACTCATCCAATGACATGCTAACCCATGATCTCCCTACCCCCCTCCTCCCTAGACCCCCAACACTCACCTTCTCTCAGACCCCTACCTCATGCTCCCCTTCAATACAGGAGTCTGGTGCCTCTGCCTCTAAAATCTTGTCTCCCCTCCTTTTCAACAGTTATTTTTCATCCTCCAGGATCAGTTCCTTGGGAAGCTTTGTCTGACCCCTCACTCTATCACCCCCTGTGCTATGGGCTCACATAGAGTAAAGTCTCCCTATTACAAGGCAGAGTTTGTCTTTATCTGTATTCTAGCAGAATAATTCTTGCTCATTGAATTTTCTTTAAGCATTAGTTATGTGGTCTGAATATCATACTCTTAGTAACATGAGGGTAGGGATCATGTCTTATTCTGTTCATTGATGTATCCTGAGCCCATATTATAGTGCCTGGCATGAACTAGGAGTTAAAAAATATTTGTTAATTTTTTTAAAGATTTTACTTATTTATTTGAGACAGAGCATGTGAGCACACGAGCGAGGGTAGGAGCAGAGGCAGAGGAAGAAAGAGGCTCCCCACTAAATCAGGAAGCCCAACATAGGGCTTGATCCCAGGACCCTGAGATCATGACCTGAGCTGGAAGCAGATGCTTAATCAACTAAGCCACCCAGGTGCCCCAATATTTGTTAAGTTTTAGAGCAAGATGCCAGGAAGGAAAAGAAATGGCAGTGACTCTTCCAGATTAAAAGGCTCCCATTAAACATCAGAATACTTCCTTTTAAAGCATTTCTGAAAATATTATATTTTCCCTGTCTTCGTAAAGTACATTAGAAATAATTCTATATTTACTGAAGGCTCTAAATCTTTATTAGGAACCTCGGTTATTGGATTTTCTAACACTAGCTGGTTTTTGACTTCTGCGCTTTTTAGATTGCTCAGCCTGCAGATTCCTGCTCTCAGCCTTCAGAGTTGCCAGTGTACTTTCTGGCTAGTGTCACTATGCCTGCCTCCAACAGCCTCTTTCTTGCCTTCTCATTTGTTGCTCTGAATCTCCTGCAGACCAGAAAACTAGATACCAAGTGGGCTGTATGGGGTGTGAAGTCAGATTGACATGCTCCAAATGTACCCACAGGGATCTTCTAAACTAGAGCTAATGACCTCCAGTACCCCCATATGACTAAGACCAGCCACTCTCATCCCACTTTTGCACTGTTCTTTTCTACTGTCCCCTTTTCTCCCCCTTCATAGCCTTCATTTCGCAAGATTGGCCTTCTCTGGACTTGGCAGCTAACAGAAATTTTCCTTTCCCCCTTAAGTATAGCAAACCCACCAAAAGGGTAGAACTGACCATCAGGGTTTCAATGCCCTTGTTGCTTTTTGCTGTTTTTAGGTACTCAGAAGCTGTTTTTGTTTTGTTGTGTATGTTTTGTTTTTGGGTAAATGGGGTTTTACCCTAAAGAGATGGATACCAAAGACACAAGCAGTTATTTGAAGCATGTGGCACTTTTAGCAGATGGATCAAGCCTGGGTATCAGTGACAATGACCTGATTTTTAGTCATAAAGGACCTCCCTGTCTTTCGATCCAGTTAGAATAATATTAATTACTTCCACCCTGAGTTAAAGGGTAACAGGGGGGAGTCAAACTGCTAATTAAAACCTTGGGAATGGTTTTGCTGGCTGTGGAGAGGGACACCAAAGCAAAGTAAGAGACTGGGGTAGGGAATTGCTCAAGTACAGAGCAAATGAGAAAGCAACAGCTCTCAATCCTATCTCCAATTTGAGCACTTAGCCCTTTCAAGTTGATTGCATGCTTTAAAAACGCATTAAGGAAACGCAAGGAAGATGGAGAAAACAAAATTTGGAATGACAGAGTTCTTACAAGCTAAGAATTAGGCTCTGATTCGAAGGGCAACTTCTGGAATGACTTTGAAGACTCAGGCTAATGCTTGGCTTCATGCAGACAGAGAAGCTTCGGTTATGTTAGGAAATTGCCCCCATTGATGCATATGTGATGTTAATGGCAGGTTAGAATCAAAGGTGAATGAAAATGACAGCACTGTCTGTTCCCTGAAAAAAACAGGACCACAGTTTTCTACATGTTAGGAAGAGGCCAAAGATTTGCCACTTATTCAAGGCTGGAAAATACTCTGATGAGAAATTGGAAGGCCGCAAGAACACAGGTGGCTGAGCTCAGCGAACGACTCCACATACTTACATAAAGGAGGCCCCTCTCCTCTTGCATTTGTGGATTAACAATGACTCTGCGTATGGTTTATTGAAGATAATTTCCCCCCCAGGTACATTTTTAAATTGTTTTCCACCCAAAGGTTTTATTTGGCTCTGTCTTAGAGGGCTTGAAAATCAGGCTTTGCTAAGAAGCTTTCTTTGTAACAGGCAAAACAAGGCATTAGCAGAAATAGGAATAATGAGAAGGCAGGTGCCAAGGTATAGAGGAAGGAGCACCAGATGCAGACAGTCTGAACACTAATCTCATTATATCATTCACTAACTAGCTCTGTGACCTTGAACACATGGGTCCTGAAGCTTCTGGTCTAGTTTCTTCAACTTTAAGTGACAGAGCTTGGCCACATTCTTCTAAGATTACTTTCAACTTATTAGAGAATCTAGATGTTTAGGAATTTTGGGAACTTGAGTTCTTATGGTCCATCATGGTATTGGATGTTGGGGAAGACAGTGAAGAATAGAAGACCTCCTTGTCTTACAGTAGAAAGAATATTAGACTTAAAGTAACAAGCAGTGTTTGACTTCTCTAAGCCTCAATTTGCATTTCTGAAAAATGGGTACAATAATAATGTACTTCACAGGGTTGATGAGTGGATGAAATAAAACAATGTGTGCCTAAACTATTCCTGAAAATCTTTTAGGAAATCATGCTCCAGGCACTCAAGGAATTTAGACTAGTTATTGGGTGAATGGGAGGGGCCCAGACTAACAGAGAACCAAGATTCTCAAAGTACATGCAAATCACTTGGATATCTTATTAGAGATGCAGATTCTGGAGTGGAACTTGAGACGCCACATTTCTAACACACTCATAGACAGATGCTACTGATGCCTAAGTCATATTTTTAGTAGAAGGACTATCAAACAAGACACTATATAATAAAGCATGTGCATGGTGCATGATGCATAGCATGAGTGAAAGCCTCTATTTCCTTCTTACCTATCCTCCCTTCAAGAGCAGTTCAAGCAATACGGTTGAGACTACTACAGCCCTCTGTAAACTCTTTCTTCTTAAGGGATAGTGCAGAAAGCTGGATTCCAATACCTTTGCCAGGTGACTGTGATATTAAATTAGGTCAGCACCAAGTACTACAGAGGTGGTTCTCAGCCCTGGTTGCATGTTAGAATCAATTGCAGAGTTTAAAAAATGTAGAGGCTCAGGCCCTAGACCAGCTAATAAATGAAAGGCCTTTAAGGCACCACAGGTGGTTCTAATGTGAGTCAAGTTTGAGAACTCATCATACTCAAGCTTACTAGTGAGAGGAGGGACCACTTTGGCTTGGTTTACCAGTGTATTTCCAGTGCATGACACCGAACCTGGAATTCAACATATATTTGTTGAATGAATAAATCATTGATAATAAATAAATGAATAATAAATGAACTAAAGTAATGAAAATTTAGACTGCAGGTAATTTCCTTATTCTCCTTCCTGAAGCCCAAGAAAACTAAGTACTCAAGCCTAGGGCTAAGGTTACCATCTGGAATAGACTGCCTGGTTTGGAATCCTGACTCTGCCACTCAACATTCACACAAACTTAGGCAAGCTTCACAACTTCACTGTTCCTCAGTTTCCTACTCTGTGACATAGGGATGATAACAATATTACCCACTGTTTAGAATGGCAATAATTAAAGGAGTTAGGACATGGAGAGCATGTAGAAAAGACTAGTACATAGTAACCATGTAATGATTGACAGCTATTTTTATATTCTGTCACCGAGCACACATGGTTCTGAGTTCTGCAAGTGGTCAGATCAATGAGCATTCTCCTGTCATTCTCCTGTCTCCTGTCATTCAACCAACTGTTAGTTCTTAATTCTATTCCAGGTGCAGAGAATCTGTGACTGTAGATACAACAGTGAAAGCAGAGACACCAGCCTATTCTCACATTATTTAAAATATAGTAGGTGAGGTGTACATCAAACAAGTTATTTCAAAGTGATGAGTAATAGAAAGTTATTTTAAGTGTCCTATTACCAAGGGAAAAGGATCATGAGGACATTGAAAGACGGATGGGAAAGCAACTATAACTGTATAACAGGGGCGATTAATACTGAAGGTCAGGAAAGGCTTCCTAGAGAAGGAGGGATGTTCAAGCCAGTTTGGCTGAGCAAAGCGAGAGAAGTTGCAGAGATTTCCAGGGAAGAACATTCATGAAACCTTGGAAGCCTGGAAGAGCAAAGTAAGCTTTAGCCACTGAAAGAAGGCAGCGTGGCTGGGACATATGAGAGTTTAGGTTGGGTTTTGAGGCCTGGGTAAGACTGGGAAGGCAATGAACAAAACAGAATAAAGTCAGAAAGGTGAAGTTGAACATGGCATTTAATCATTCAGGAAATAGGCAAGGGGACATGCTGGAGAATAACGAGAATGTTTGTGAACCAGAAGGGGGTATGTCTGATAGGGTCAAAAAGGACTTACTGATCACCATGTGATGTGGCTCTATGGGAATGGACATGCCAAATTACAGCCACCCTGGAAAGCCTGGCAGATGATTTGGCAATCTCTACTTCTGCCTTCCTTTCCCTCTCCTCATGATTTCTTCCCCTGCTCTACTAAGGTTCCTTTATTAACAAATCCTCTCTTTCCTTCTCTTCCAAAAATCAATTGGAGGAGGGAGTATCACATAGAAATCATTGGCATGTCCTAGACATGAAATCAGAAAGAAATAATTTTGAAGTATAAACTCCAACCTTTATTAGCTATAGGACTTGAAACTTCAGGTTCTTCATCTATAAAATGGAGTAATAATACCTGTATTAGAGATCTCCAGAGAAAAAGAACCAGTAGGATATGAATACATGGGGTGTGTGTGTTTGTGTATAGTGAGAGAGAAAAAAAAGATAAAGAGAAGGGATTACAAGGCATTGGCTCATGTGATTGTGGGAGCTGGCAAGTGTGAAATCTGTAGGCAGACAGATAACCCAGGAAAGAGTCAATATTATATCTGGAATCTGAAGGCAGTCAACAAAAGGCCTCCTAAGCTTCAACAAATGGGATGAGACCCACCCACATTATGGCAGGTAATCAAAATTATTCAAAATCTACTGAATTATATGTGAATCACATCTAAAAACACCTTCATAGCAACATCTAGATGATTTCTAACCAAACATCTGGCCACCATAGCCTGGCTAAATTGACATAAAACTAACCAGCACACTATCCCTTTATCTACACCTAGGATGTTACTTGGGTCACATTGGTTAATATACATGCATAAATATGGGCAGGCTCCCTTGTGTCTCTAAACCTCAGTTTCCTTATCTGTAAATTGCAAGACTACCTTGCAAATCAGAACAAGAATGAGCTATCACCTCACACCTGTCAGAATGGCTAAAATCAGCACAAGAAACAATAGGTGTTGACAAGGATGTGGAGAAAAAGGAACCTCGTGCACTGTTGGTGGGAATGCAAACTGGTACAGGCACTCTGGAAAACAGCATGGAATTTCCTCAAAAAGTTAAAAATAGAACTACTCTATGATCCAGCAATTGTACTACTAGGTATTTACCCAAAGAATGCAAAACACTAATTCAAAGGGATACATGCACTCTGATGCTTATAGCAGCATTATCTACAATAGATAAATTATGGAAACAGCTCAAGTGTCCATCAATAGATGATTAAAGAAGAAGTAGTACACACACACACACACACACACACACACAGTGAATATTACTCAGCCATCAAAAAGAATGAAATCTTGCCATTTGCAGTGACATGGATGGAGAGTATAATGTTAAGTGAAATAAGTCAGTCAGAGAAAGACAAATACCATATGATTTCACTCACAAGTGGAATTTAGGAAACAAAACAGTGATGGGGATTAAGGAGTGCACTTGCTCTGATGAGCACCAGGTGGAAGTGTTAATCACTCTACTGTATACCTGAAGCTAATATAAGACTCTATGTTAACTAACTGGAATTTAAATTTTAAAAAAGAGACACTACTTATCTAGTAGAGTTGAGATGACACTCAAAAGAGGCAATCTAAATCAAAACTAAACACCACAGGGCCTGACACCTAGTAAATTCCCAAATAATGTTTCCTTTTATTATTATTTTCATGCTAGTATTATCTGCACTAAGCACTTGACATTTTCTTATCTGTTAACCTTAGCATAGCCTTGTATGCATACCACTTTCCTCTGTGACTAAATTCTAACATACTTCAAGATTCAGCTTATGGGGGAATCCTTCCCTAACACCTTCTGCCCTACATTCTGGATTAGCTGCACTATTTTCACGCATCTGTCACAGCACTAAGCATGTTTTGTTTTATTTTGTTTGGTTGGCAGGCTTTGTCACTAATGTAAATCCTAGAGGTAAAAATGTGACCTTCA